>NW_022196911.1:56790925-56807794 GCF_008632895.1 Mastomys coucha
TCTCTTTTACAATGACTGTAAAAGTCTGATGCCATTTCTAAGAAATACATTTAGATCCTATACTTCATTTGTCGTCTCTGCCATCATTTCTTCACCTATGCCTTGTCGATCTGACTAGGACCCCGTTTCTCCGGTGGGTTGAGGGAGGCCCAGATGGGCCGGCCCGTGGCAGAACTGGAGAAGGAGTCAGGGTTAAATCTGTGAGACTGATCAACAATCACCCTTACCTTGACTTTCCAGAGAAACAACTTGGGCTCCAGAGCACAGAGCACAGCATGTGCTGTGGTAAGCCACTGCGCTATTGCAAAAAGCAGAGGAAGCCAGACGCCCTGAGTCAGCATTGGCTGCATGAGGAAAGAGTCATGAGGATGAAGTCAGAATAAGAAAACTCTCATCAATAGGAGGAGAGGAGCTCGGCCCTGTGAAGGTTCTGTGCCTCAGTGTAGGGGAATGCCAGGGCCAGAAAGTGGGAGAGGGCGGGGTAGCAGGCACGGGGAAGTGGGAGGCAACAGGGGTTTGTTTTTGCTGTTTTTGTTTGTTTCTTTATTTTTTGGAGGGGAAACTGGGAATGGAGAAATTTATATGTAAATAAAGAAAATATCTAAAAAAAAAAAAGAAAAAGAAAAAGAAAAAAAGAAAACTCACCCACCTTCCATTCCAGTAGAAGCCCGGCTGGCCTATGAGGAAGCAGGCTGCAATTCCAATGAGTTCGGAAGCTCTATAGTCACTAGACCAGACGATGATCTGTGTAGAGGCTATGTTATGAGCTTTCAGCATCCAGATTGGCAAAAACATGGGATCTCGCTGTAGAGCCTATCCCAAGAACTGCAAAAGACATCAGGGATAAGTCAGAGGCGGTGGCATGGTGACAGAGAGGCACAAACATTCTTTTATTGTGTGTTTGCATGACAGGTGTGAGTGGAGGTGCATGAGTGTCATAGCGTGTATGTGGAGATCAGAGGACAATATTCAGGACAATGTCAGAGGACAATGCCCATGGGGTCTGTGGATGGAGCTCAGGTCATTTAGGCTTATGCAGCAATAGCTTTTACTGCTGAGCCATCTCACCAGGCCAGAGGTTTCTTGTGCAAGCACATGTGCACACATTTGTGTGTGGGTGTGCATATTCATATATACATGTTTGTGCATGCAGGTACTCATGAGCATGCACGTGAAGGCTGGAGGTCAAAGCCAGGTGTTTTTCATCCTGCTTCTGAAGGAGGGTGTATAATTACTTGTCTCACTGAGGCAGTAAATTATCAATGAAATCAATGAGTGAAGGGCTAATTTTTCTCAGTTCCAGGAGGTACTGTCCATCATGCTGGGAATGGTTTGGTGGCTGGAGCAGAGGGGGCGCTGATCACACGCCATCCACAGTGAAGAAAGAGGGCACAATTAATGCTGGTTTGGGTATGTGCTTGCTTTTCTGTTTCATTTGGTCCAGCAGAAGTTAAATCTTGGGATCCAAGGACCCTGTTGATGCCACAATATATGGCAAAGTGAGAGCAAGACGACAAGTTAGCTTTTAGGATTAACAGGGTGCACTGCTTTGTTCAGGTCGCGAGCACACCAAACAGGAAATGTGCTAGATTTTTTCTCCTTGAAGATACTGTGTCTTTTCCCACTGGCTGGGGTCTGACCTCATAGTGTTTGGAGGTTGAGGAATTTAAAAAATTGGTGATAAGAAAATGAAGGAACTGGGGGAAAGAGTCCCCTGTCCTGGCCTATCAAGTTTTCAGAATGCCACAAAACGTACGTGTAAACAAAGTTTTACAAGGAGGAGGAGTCACATTTCAAAGCTTCCATTCCTGAGATCAGCCCTTAGATAGAAAGGACTTGGATTCCTTCAAGTTAATTCCCTAACTACCTTCATAAACCCAACCTAGAAAATTCCTCACAGCAGCCTAGAGACTGTCACAAAGGTTACTCGACATCCTGTCAAGTTGTCATTATTAGCTAGCTATCCTGAGTATTAGCTAAATGAACCTGAGCTCTACGGTTGATTTAGACTGACTAGACAGCAACTCCCAGGGTTCCTCCTGTCTCTGCCTCCTGGGTACTGGGACTACAGGTGGGTGCCTTTTTTCCCAACGTTTTTATGTAGGCTCTGGGGGTAGATCTTGGGTTCTCTTGCTCATGCAATATGCACTTTACTGATTGGGCCATCTCACAGCCCAGAGACTTCTTCTTAAGCCTGAATTATATGTGCCAGGCTCTGTGTGAACTGTTGTGTATACAGCAGTAAACCAAAAAGCAACAAAAGACTAAAACTTGCGTCTCCTGAGGTCCACTTCTGGCAGGCCAACGTGAGGACCGATGTGGATCTGGAGAACCAGAGCAAACAAGTACACTTTTAAAGTTTTAGGGAATCATCATCATCATCATCATGAACAGAAAACGAAGACTCCATGACATTCCAACCAGATCAACTCATGGTACATTTAAAATGTCTTAAGAAAAGCATCAGACCCACCTAAATGACTTTAAACATTGACATTAGTGGACAGTTGGGCAGGACCTTCTAACTAATGCTATTAGAGACACAAACAACCAAGCACACTGTGTGGGGTGGGCGGTCTCACCTTCCTGACAGTGGGCTGACTGGCAGAAACTCCTAGAGGTCTTTGGGCAGCAAGTCTCTAGCCCAGAAAGAGCCCAAAGCCCAAACTCAAAGTGAAGTTTCTACTGGAAAGATGTCCTCTCACATAGTGTAAAGTTGAAAAACCCATGAAAATCATTGTAAGTCCAGAACTGTCTGCATTCAAGGGGCTGGGGATGCACTCAATGGTAGGGCACTTATTTGCCTAGCATGTATGAAGTGAGGGGGAGGGGAGCCAAGCACGGACCTCAGGCACTCTTCCTTCAGAGAAGGCAGGTTTATCTGACTCATTTTGAGAGTAGCTTATGACTCAGAGCATTCTAGAAATGGCAGTTAGTGGGGGCTTAACAGCTGCGCATAGTCAGGGAAAGAGACAGGGAAGCCTGCCAAAATCACCTTCAGAGCCTCTGTGGGTCTACCCAAAGCTGAGCCTGCTGAGGAGTGAATAATCCACTTAGTAAATAAATAAGAAAATATTAATAAGGCAGAAACAGGCAGATTTCTGAGTCCGAGGCCAGTCTGGTCTACAGAGTGAGTTCCAGGACAGCCAGAGCTACCTAGAATTATTGTTCTTAACTAAAATAAGCACCAGCCAAACACACCCAGTGGAGACTGTCCGCGATGGAGATCAAATGCTGGACTTTTCATGCATAGACGTAGCCACTGTTCTGTGCATGTCGCCAGAATGAAAGGGTTGTTTAACAAAGCATAAATAAGTAAAGGAACATTTGAAGATGGCACCATGTCACGTGGAGAACATCAGTAAACAGGAAATACTGAGTAAAAGAACCAAGTGGAGATGAAAGAGAAAGTGCAACTGAAATAAACACTTGGCTTGAATGGCTTGTGAGTAGGCTTGGATAAGCAGCAGGGAAAGCGTGTGAGTCTAAGCACAGAGAGCCAGAAACAGTGGTGCATGCTGGGAGGTCTATAGACAGGACAACTATCATATATATATATATATATATATATATATATATATATATATATATATATGCATGTGTGTGTGTATGTATGTATATATATATGTATATGTATACATATATATGTATATATGTATGTGTGTGTATATATATATATATATATATATATATATATATATATATATATATAGAGAGAGAGAGAGAGAGAGAGAGAGAGAGAGAGAGGCAGGCAGAGACAGACTGACAGACATAGAGAGTCAAAGACCGACAGAGAGACACATACACAGAGAACACAAGCTAAGTAAAGAATAGACAGAATGAATGAGCAGAAATGCAGGCAGCTTCAGACAAACACGGACACCCTTTAAGGTGTCATCTATCATCCCATCCCTAATTAGCTTATCAGATGGAAAAGTAGAGGAAGGAGAAAGGGGAGTAACCCATAGGTAATGACAGCAAACATCTCAAATGTCCTGGAGAGACACCAACCTCTATACTCAGGATGACAACAGAGTCCAAGAACAATGCAGCCTACAAAGATAGGTGACGCCCAAAATGCTGAAAGTCAGGGGCAGTGAGGCAATAAGTCGTCAAGGCAGCAAGAGAGAAAAAGAGTCCTTACTTACAGAGAGCCCAGTAAGATTCACCCCTGACTGTCAGCACAAATCCCAGAGGACAGAAAGATGGCAGTGCTCAGCAGGGTGGGGGACAGCTGAGAGTCCTACATCTAGCACAACTGTCTCTCCAAAAAGAAAGGTGAAATAAAGATGTTCCCAGATAAACAACAACACTGATAAACACTGGGAATCTGTTGCTAGAATAGCTGCTCTGCGGGGAACATTGGAGAGAAGCCGGTGACCTCAGACAGCAGCTTAACTCAGGGAGACAGACACTGATAGAGAAACATCTAAAACACACTGGTATGGGTAATTATAAAAAATGGTCAGTGTGGTGGTTTGAATGAAAATGGCCCCCATGGGCTCATATATTTGAATGCTTGGTTCCCAGTTGATGTTTGGGAAGGTGTGGCTTTATTGGAGGTGAGTCACTAGGGCTTTGAGGTTTCAAAAGACTGGAACCATTCCCAGTTCCCCCCACCCCTTGCTCTCTCTCTTGATCTCTCTCTCTCTTGCTCGGTCTCTCTCTCTTTCTCTCTCCAACTTGTGGATCAAAATGTGAGCTCCCAGCTGTTCCTGCCACCATGCCTTTGCTGTGCCATCATGGACTCTAACCCTCTAAAATAAGCTCAAATCAAATGCTTTCTTTTATAAGTTATCTTGGTGATGGTGCTTTCTTACAAGGATAGAAAAGTAACTAATTCCATTATATCTAGAAAACCTGAGAAGTTCAGCACATATATGGGGATTAAAGAGTGCAAGGCTATTCAGCAAGGTCACAGGCTGCAGGATCAATGTGCAGAAGTCAAACTTATTTCTACAATGAGTGCTCTGAATGGACAAGTAAGAACAGTCTATTTGGAGTGGTGAGGATAAAATATTTATGAATACATCTAGCAAACAAAACATAAAAGCTAAACTCTAAGACCTACAGAAAGTGTTAAAATTCAAGAAGCTGGAGTTACCAGGCAAACATGCCTCAGACAGGAAGACTTACGGTGAGGTGAATGCTTCACAGGATGGTGTTCTCCCCAGACTCATCTCCATCTTTGAGGAAGCTGGCAAGTTGATTTTAAAACCCAGAGGAATTAGGGGCTAGAGAGAGAACCCAGTCAGCGATGTGTTTGTAGCACAGGCAGGGGGACTAGAGATGGATCTCAAAGACCAGTGTAAAAAGCTCGGCATGGGCAGGGTGTGCTTGTAAACCCAGTGCTGGGGAAGTGGGGACAGGAAGATGTCAATCATAATAGTCACAACAATGAAGTGCAATTTAGGAAGACATTCTGTTCCTGATTCTTAAAAGTAACTACAAAGCTACAGTCATCAAACCTCTATGATCCTGGCACAAGAATACACACACAGGGCTGGTGAGATGGCTCAGTGAGTAAGAGCACTGACTGCTCTTCTGCAGGTCCTGAGTTCAAATCCCACAACCACATGGTGGCTCACAGCCACCCATAATGAGATCTGACACTCTCTTCTGGTACGTCTGAAGACAGCTACAGTGTGATTATTTATAATAATAAAGAAATCTTTGAGCCAGAGCAAGTAGGGACTGAGTGAGCAGAGTTGACCAGAGTGAGCAGAGGTCCTAAAAAATTTCAATTCCCAATAACCAGATGAAGGCTCACAACTGTCTGTACAGCTGCAGTGTACTAGTACACATAAATAAATCTTTAAAAAAAAAAAATACACACACAAACCAATAAGGAACAAACCGGGAGTTACTATAGCCGGACTTAGAGCATCCCCTAAGGTCTTATGTGTTGAAGACTCAGATGTAGCTCCTGGTGTTATACGAGGTAGAAGGAAATTATGTTAATGGGACATTCCCCATTCTTAAATCCATTTTAAAACCTTTGGGGACAGCTCAAAAGATGGCTCAGTAGTTAAGAGCTGGATAGTGCTCTTGTAGAGAATCTCAATTCTGTTCCTAGCACCAATAATTCTAGCTCCAGGAGATCCAACTCACTCTTTTGAATTCCAAGGGCACCTATATTCATGTACACACACACACACACACACACACACACACACACACACTTTAAAAGTACATAAATAATTAAAATAGAGCAAAATCCTTTTCCTGGACCAGGGAGATGAGATGGCTCAGTGGTAAAAAGGGCTTGCAATACAAGCCTGATGACTTGAGTTCGTATCCCAGCAACTTGGGTAAAACTCAGGCATGGTATTCTGTGTCTGTAAATCCAGCACTCTTATGGAGATAAGAAGCAGAGTTAGACGCTCCCTTCCCCCCCCAACACCTGTAGAGGTTGGTGAGCCAACTTGTCTGGAATACATATGGCATCCAACTGCAAATGACAAGAAGAGATCTCACTTCAAACAAGGTTGAAGAGCAAGGATCAACACCTGAGGTTGTTCCTTGACTTCCACGTGTGTGCTGTGGCACATCTGCGCCCTCACACATGAGTACATACACACAGACACGCACACGTAAAACACCAACAAACCCTTCTTGAACCGCAGTTCTGCTTCACACTGGCTGGACCTGAAACCCTTTCTGGCATGCAGTTAGAACTCCAGTTCCCCTTGAGGACAGGCTCCTGACAGGCAGCTGAGGTAGCCATATGGAGCTGTGTCTCTGATTCCAGCTGCTGCTGACAAGCCTGAGCTGCCTCAGTCAAAGAATTCAGAGATGGGAGCACATGCCTTTGG
Organism: Mastomys coucha; assembly: GCF_008632895.1. NCBI lineage: Eukaryota > Metazoa > Chordata > Mammalia > Rodentia > Muridae > Mastomys > Mastomys coucha. The sequence continues at coordinate 56,797,741 of NW_022196911.1, forward strand.
TCCCAGCACTTGGGAGGCAGGGGCAGGTAGATCTTTGTGAGTTTGAAGCTACAGTGGTGGAGCACGTTCCAGGGTGGGTCAAGCTACACAGAGAAACCCCCACAGTAGGAGGGGACACAATTCAGAGACAAGCAAAGTAAGAAATTCAAAGGAAGCTTATTATAGAGATAATGTACATACCCAAAGGGGGCATGCAGTCTTCCAGGATCAAAAGACCTCCTGGGCCAGGTGGTGGTGGTGCACGCCTTTAGTACCAGCACTTGGGAGGCAGAGGCAGGTGGATTTCTGAGTTTGAGGCCAGCCTGGTCTACAGAATGAGTTCCAGGACAGCCAGGGCTATACAGAGAAACCCTGTCTTGAAAAACCAAAAAAAGAAAAAAAGAAAAAAAAAAGAAAAAAAAAGGCCTCCTGGGATCCTAGATAGCTCAAATTATAGATAAACCTGAGGGAAGATTATGCATGATTTAAGGTGGGGAATTCCAAGAATGAGTAGGGTTTTTCCCCTGTGGGGTTCACTCTCCATTTTTATTTTTACCTGGGGTTTCCCAGGTGCTTCTTGGGTAAGACGTGTGTTGGGAGCAGGGGGTTTTGGTTGTTTTATTCTGTGATCTATTGGAGACAGGGTTTCACATAGCCTAGGCTGACCTTGAACTTGCCGTCTAGCTAAGATTGGCCTTGAACTCCTGGTCCCCATTCAGCTGCCACCTCCTACTCCTGGGATTACAGGCTTGTGCCCTGACGCCTGTTTCTTTTGTTTAGTTTTTGTTGAGACACTAGGTAGTCTCAGGCAGCCCTTGAACTCACAGTGATGATCCTCTCGCTTCAGCCTCGTGAGTGCTTACCACAGGGTGTGGTGAGGGTGGGCAAGAGATTTTGCAAGGGTAAAAGACAGGGAAGGTATTAAAATGAAGCAAAGGACAGTCAGTCAGCAGCCCGAGGCCATGTGCGCGACCTGAGCCAGCTCTGTGGTTACGTCACCTTGTGCTCCCTTTCTGTCTGTGGGCTTGTCTAGCCAAGCTCATGTGTCACGGGTGCTTTATTTCATGGTTCCAGTAAGGAAGCTGGTAGCTCTGACCCCATTCTTCTGCCTCTCAGTGGTGGTCATGGGGAGCAGGGTGAGTCAGGGGGCAGTTACCAGAAGGGAAGGAAGTAGTTGCCTGGCAAGCAGAGGATCGTTTTAGGGCTGTCTTGTGCAGGCACACAGGTGTTTGGAGCCTCCTTCTCATCATGTGTCCTTTAGTTATATTCTGAGAAGGGCATTTGGCGATATCACAGGGACATTGACTAGACCGGTAGGCTTTTCCATCTACCCATTCTCAATAAGCTGGTTGGTGCCCAACTGTCCTGATACTGGGACATTTTCTGATGGATAAGTTAAACAGTTTATCTTTAAGGCTTTAAGGTTTGTCAGGGCTGATTCACAGGCCCTGGTCAACTTCACGAGGACCCAGACCATCTCAGCGGTGGGAGGCAAACTCAAACCCATTCTGTCATGGAAAGGTGGTAACCAGAGGTTTCAGGGCAAAAACTTGGACTGCAGGCAGCCTCAACAAATCAGGCTAATCAGCTTCAACAAATCAGGTCCTAATACGACAATGGGAAACCACAGTGAAAAGTAGAGACTCCATTAAGGTCATGTTGGAAAGAGGAGTCACAGAGTCCAGTGGCCTTGTCTGCTTTCAGGAGGCTAAACAGAAGAAGCAAGGGGGCAGGAGGCAAAACCCATAGCGTAATTATACAGTCCTGGCAAGGTGTGCTTTGGCTCATCATCAGCTCAGCTCTGGTTCTGCCAAGTAGTTCAAGAAGTCTTTACTGTTCAAGAGGATGGTGGGTAACTGCCCTCCCCTTGGGGTCTGTCCTATGGACTCATGATTGCTGAGGGCAGTTTCATTGCATAGTATGAGGACACTCATGAACCAGTCCAGATGTTCAAGGGATCCTGGATGGCTGTGAGGAAGAGGCTCAGGAGGGATTGAGAGAGAGTAGGAAACAGAGCTCAGGGCTGATGAGTGGATCTGAGCCTGTAGCTACGTCCCTTCAGCTCCTGAAGGCCCATCCCCTTTCTAGGTGTGCAAATCAAAGGGTTCTACAGTATCTCTGAGAGTTGAGCCATGTTCACCCTCCCATGAAGAGCCGATTCTCAGCCCACACATTGCCCCAGGCAAGTGCAGTCGGCAGCCTGGGCTCCCTGCCTTCAACACACGACTTCTGCCAGGGAAGCATTCCCCATATCAGATTGGGGTGGGTGGATGCCAATCCCCAGCTACTTTGTTCTGAGGCTAGAAAGCCTCAGCTGACAATGAAGCTGAAAGAAGCAGCTTAACTTCCTGCCACCATGAGTCTGTGGCAGGTGGGCAAGGGCTAGGAGCAGAGGCAGTGGTCTAGAGGAGGCCTTGATGGGTCGCGTGAGCCTCAAGAGCAGACCATTGCTCCATGCTGCCCCCATTCTCTGATCTCCCCTCAACTGTTCTTTTTTTTCTAATATGCCTGTGTGTGTGTGTGTGTGAGTTTGTGTGTGTGTGAGATAGGTGGCTCACCAGTGCCCATTGGTCCCATTTGTGGCTTTCCAGTTGTCACCTACAACTATGTTGTCAGACACAGAAATGTATACAGGAACCATGTGCAAAATGGCCTGTTCAACAAGTGGCGCTATCAAAACTATATATCTACCTTCAGAACAAAATCAGATCCATATATTCCACCCCACACAAGATCAATTTAAACTGGATCAGAGATCTTGATTTAAAACCGGAAACACTGAAACTTCTGAGAAAAACTTCAAGGTCTACATGTAAGTAAGAAGTGGATGAGGGGCTGGGCAGTGGTGGCGCATGCCTTTAATCCCAGCACTTGGGAGGCAGAGGCAAGGGAATCTCTGAATTTGAGGCCAGCCTGGTCTACAGAGTGAGTTCCTGGACAGCCAGGGCTACACAGAGAAACCCTGTCTCAAAAAACAAACAAATGGATGAGTGCTGAAGAGGATGGCTCCTGCCAGGTGCAGGAGCCCATGGTGGGTAACTAACTGCCTTCCTCTTCGAGGAGGGCTGTCCTACTGGCTTCTGGTTGCCAGGGGCAGTGGTGGGGTGGGGTCGTTCTCAGCCCTTGCCAAAAGGATGTTTATTAGCCCATTCTATCGTACAAAGAACTGCAAATATTAAACACTATAGAACCCCAAACTGACAATCAACAAAAGGGCTAATGGAATGCAGACATTCTCAAAAGAAGACACACAAGTAGCCAGTAAACATTTTTTAAAAATTAAATAAAGGCAGGTGGATATCTGAGCTTGAGGCCAGCCTAGTGGAGAGAGAGAGAGAGAGAGAGAGAGAGAGAGAGAGACACGAGTCCCAGGGCATCTGGGGCTACACAAAGAAATCTTGTATCAAAAAAGAACTAAAAAGTAAAACAGCCAGGCTTATTAGCACACACCTTTAATCCCAGCACTTGGGAAACAGAGGCAAGGTGGATCTCTGTTAGTTGGAGTCCAGCCTGGATTACAGAGTGAGTCCCAGGACAGCCAGGGCTACACAGAGAAACCCTGTCTAGAAAAGAACAAACAAATAAAAAAGTGTTCAACACCTGTAGCCAACAGACGAATGGATCCTAAGACTGCTCTGCTCTCTTACTTCACCCCATTCAGAGTGGTCACCATCAAGAAACCTGACCCCATGTGCTGGCACCGACGTGGGGAAAGGGGACTCCTTACTCACTGCTGGTGGGAGTATGAACTGGTGCTGCCACCAAAGAAACCAGTGTGGTGGTTTCAAAGCTAGGATTAGAACCACCACATGATGCAGCTATAATACTCCAGAGCCCGTACCCAGAGGACTGTAGCCTACCACAGAGATATATCATGGCTCATTGCTGCTTTATCACAATGGCTGCAAAATGGAATCAACCTAGATGTCCGTCAAAAGTCAAATGAGGCCCAGGTCATGACAATGTGGTACATACATATATACACGGTGGAAATCTGTTCATCTTCAAAGAAAACTGAAAATTTCAGGGAAACAGAAGGAGCTAGGAAGGATTACATTAAATGAGGTGGCCCAAGCTCGGAAAGAAAGGGGTTCGTGTTCTTTCTCTATTGTGGATCATAGTTTGTAAAGTATACGTGTACCTACTGAGGGGAATGTAGGCAAAGCCTAAAACACTAGAAAGGAAACCAAGAGAGAGTAAAAAGAGGTTCTGAGGAAGAGAGGGGGTGGGTGAGTGCAAAGGTCACAAATGACATGAAACCAGGAAGGAGGGGCTGGAGGGGGGAGGGGTGGAAATAAAGGAGAGGAGAATTATTTATAATGCACTTTATTCAGCAATTTCACTCTGATGTACCTAATTGTTCATGTTCTGATTTTTAAAAATTAATTACATTTTAGACAAGAATGTTCTTTAAAAATATAAAAACATGGCTGGGCACAATGGAACACACCTTTAAGCCCAGTACTCTAAAGGCAGAGGCAGGTGGATCTCTGCGAGATCAGTCTGGTCTACACAGTTATACAGTGAGTTTTAAGACAGTCAGGAACACATAGAAAAATACCTTTAGCTGGGCAGTGGTGGTGCACGCCTTTAATCCTGCACTTGAGAGACAGAGACAGGCGGATTTCTGAGTTTGAGGCCAGCCTGGCCTATAGAGTGAGCTCCAGGACAGCCAAGACTATACAGAGAAACCCTGTTTCGAAAAACAAAACAACAACAAAAAATGCCTTTAAAAATCACATGCGCACATCCATGTATGTGTATATATGTATGTATATGTACATATATAGTTCCCTCTTTTGAGATTTGTATGTATGTATATGCATGTTTGACTGCATGTATATCTGTGCACATACATGTGTTTTTAGTGCTCACGGGGAGCCAAAAGAGGGTGACCAGGACTCTAGAACTAGAGTTTACAGATGTCTGTGAGCCACTATGTAAGTGCTGGGAGTCAAACCCTGGTCCTCTAGAAGAGTAGCCTGTGCTCTTAACCACTGAGCCGTCTCCCCATCCTCTAGGGAACCATCTTCATTAAAAAAAAATAAATAAATAAAATCTGACTTTATCTGGATCCATCTGGCTCCCAGCCCACAGCCTGGGTTCCCTGCAGCTGTCCTTGTGTGGCTCCTAGAGGAGAACTCTGGTTGCAGGTGAACTCTGGTTGCTGTGTTTCTCCACATTGTACTTTATTCCCCAGAACTCACAAAATTCCTGTCTGCACCAGTGTCACACCAGTGTCACAACCCTTAATGATTCCTTCAGACTATAAACTGCATAAAGCTCAGGTGCTACCCAATGTTTACACCAGAGCAGGGGCCTTAGACGAGAGGTTTTGATAGGTGAATGGGAGCTTCCTGGACAAATAGGAAAGAGTGGTGAGCCCGCCACGGTGGCTAGAGCCTGGGGTTTGCCTGCAGTGGAGTATCCAAGAGGGTACATGAGGGAGGTGTGTGGAACAGGTGACATGGTTGGAAGTGCCTTGAACATGGGCTGGAATTTGGGTTTGATGTGGTGGGTGCTTAGGAATCTCTACAGGTGTTATTAGTGTCCTGGTTAGATTTTTTTGTTTTTTTTTTCAGCTTGACACAAGCCAGGATCATCTGGGGAGAGGCAACTTCAGTTGAGAATTGGCCTGTAGATAAGTCTGTGGTGGCGGGGGTGGGGGTGGGGGGCTGTTCCTGATTAATGATTGGTGTGGACAAGTCTAGTTCTCTGTGGGTAGTTCCACCCCTGGGCAGGTGGTTTTAAGAAAGTGTATAAGAAAGTAGGTTGTATAAGAAAGTAGGTTGAGCAATCCATGGGAAGCAAGCCAGTGAGCAGTGTCCCTCCGTGGTCTCTGCTTCAGTTCCTGCCTCTAGGTTCTTACCTTGGCTTTCCTGATAGACTATAACTTAAGCCAAATAAACCATTTCCTCCCAAGTTGCTTTTGGCTTTGGTGTTTTCCACAGCAATAGGAACCCTGTATAAGACAAATAAGAAATGTGAAGGCTGAGAGACAGAGGCCAAGCACGAGACAGCTCTGCATCGACCAATAATGTGGGTTTGTGAGCATACCCTCTCTGAGCTATGACAAGGTTGACACGTCTCTGCTTCCTGTTTCTCCCCCATCAAGGGCAGTTTCCGGCTTCAGCTTCAAAAGAACAAATACTCAAAACAAAGGAAGTGGTCCTCCACTGCAGGAAGCAGGAAGCTGTAGCTGCCGGGTCCTCTGCTGAAGCCCAGGGGCAGTAGGATGGAGTCCGTGGCCCTGTACAGCTTCCAGGCCACCGAGAGTGATGAGCTGGCCTTCAACAAGGGGGACACGCTTAAGGTACCAAGGCCGGGAGCTGGGCTGAGTGGGCCAACAGGGTTGGCAGGGTTGGAGCTAGTATCCTGGATAGTCCTGGTAGTCTGGGCTGTGAGGGACAGGCTCAGGTTAGCTGCCTCTGCCCTCTTCAGGTTCCTCATTTAGGAAATTGGAATAGTGTTTATTAATGATCCTTCCTTTGGGGTCATTTGAGAGTGCCTGGCAGTTGCTTCAGTCCCACAGTTTTCTAGTTGTTTTTTGTTTGTTTTGTTTTTTGTTTTATTTTAAGAAAAGACGTTTAATAGACAAGTTTTGAGATTAGTAACAGAGAGAGACAGAGAGTCAGAGACCATGTGTGTATGTGAGAGAGAGCGAGAGAAAGAGAGAGAAAGAGGGGAGAGAGAGACAGAGAGGGAGAGGGAGAGGGAAAGGGAGACGGAGAGAGAGAGAAAATCTAAAATAAGCAGACATCCTAACCTAATTGGGCTAAAATAGTTGGGATTAAGCTGTATTGAGGGGAAAGGGCAAATAGAATGATATACTTCATTTGTTCTCACCTGGGCCGCTCGGAATCCCAGTGATGGCCTTCCAAGTCATTAGACACACGAGTGTGTGAAATCTCTACTTGGGATGCCCTTACTTAGAAGTTTGCATATGACAGGATAGCCCAAAGGGCCGCAGTAAAGGTCTGGAGAGTGGCCATGCTGAATCATGGGCACTGGAATGCTAATAGCCCATCCTGTACTCTCCACTGCCGTTCTAGTGACCCCCTGGAGCAACAGGTACAGGGCTAGGTGGCTACCACCCTGAGCCCTGGCCCTAAGATAAAAGCATGAAGACAGACTCTTTAGAGCCATCCTGTGCATGGGTCCCAGGCTCAGTGTGGAACTCTTGGTTGTGGAAGACCACTGCCTGGCTGCAGTGAGCGAGGCTCAGGAAATTGTCTGTATGTGTGTAGTGTAGTGTGAACCAACCTCCATTGCTTTAATTTTTAGGCCTTTCTTTGTTCAGTCCCTTGGGTGACTGGGACTCTAAAGCAGCCACATAACTTTGTGCACCCTCTTCTTCAAGCTAAGGGACTGGCACCTGTGTCTACCTAAGCTGTTGGCTCTGGATCCTGTGCACACTCAACCAGTTTGGCCTCAGAAAGGCCTGGGATAGGAGACTCTGTCAGATCCAAGTTTAGCTCAGAGACTGGCATGGGGTATATGTTTTACACACACTTGAGGCTGGAGGGTAGCTGACCTACAAGAAGTAGAAATGCTGTGTATAAGAGTCTGGCCTGGGCTCAGAGGGACCAGTGAGGTCCCTGGGGTACCTACTGTGAAAAGTGATAGCTTCCTCTTTCACAGACTCCCAACAAGCAGGGGATCGCTTTGCTAAGAGTCTACTGAGAAGGGGGAAGGGAGTTCATCTACGCATCGGAAGTCATGAGAACAGGGGCCTGAAAGCACAAGCGGGAGCAGTGTGCACAATCAGCTTTCAGTGAGGGAAGGAAAGCATAAGGGGCTCATGTCAAGTTCAGGGGGCTATGGGTAGTTGGCAGACCTTGGTGTGCAGCTTCCCTCTTCATTCGTTTGCCAAGCACAGGGCTTAGCCAAACTTCATGCAAGGGCATGAGGGGTGAGGCAGGAGGCTGAGGGTTGGAAGGGCTGCTTGTAGGTAAAGAAGTTAGAACTTCTCAAAAGAGCTGTGGAAACCCGGGACTGAAAGAGCTGCCTGTGCAAAGAGGCTGGGAGAGAGGGAGCACTCAGCCCAGAGCCTGGAGGAGAGGGAGCACTGAGCCTAGAGCCTGGGGAAGAGGGAGCACCCAGCCCAGAGACTGGGGGAGAGGGAGAACTCAGCCCAGAGCCTGGGCAAGAGGGAGCACTCAGCCAAGAATCTTGGGAAGAGGGGGCATTCAGCCCAGAGCCTGGGGGAGAGGGAGCACTCAGCTCAGAGCCTGGGGGAGAAGGAGCACCCAGCCCAGAACCTGGGGGAAAGGGAGCACCCAGCCCAGAGCCTGGGGGAGAGGGAGCACCCAGCCCAGAGCCTGGGGGAGAGGGAGCACCCAGCCCAGAGCCTGGGTGAGAGGGAGCACCTAGCCCAGAGCCCGGGGGAGGGGGAACATTGAACCCAGAGCCTGGGGAAGAGGGAGCACCCAGCCCAGAGCCTGGGGAAGAGGGAGCACTGAGCCCAGAGCCTGGAGGAGGGGGAGCACCCAGCCCAGAGCCTCGGGGAGGGGGAACACTGAGCCCAGAGCCTGGAGGGAGCACCCAGCCCAGAATCTGAGGAAGAGGGAACACCAAGTCCAGAAACATCTCTCCCAAAGGCTCCTCAAAGTAGGACCTTAACCTGTTTGAAGAGTTTAACTGAAGTGTGAGAGGAAAGAGAGGACTTTGGGTCTGTCAGGTGAGCAGAAGCGACACAGAAGTGGCTCGGTCTAAGAAAAATTTCTTAACCTAAATGACAATAATATGTAAAGAGCTCTTTTTATCTTGTTTAGTTTGGTCTGGTCTGGTTTTTTGACATAGGGTTTCTCTGTGTAGCCCTGAGTGTCCTGGAACTCACTCTGTAGCCCAGGATAGCCTCTGTCTCTCCCCCTGCCTCATGCTGTAACCAATTATGTTCACCGCTGTACCCAGAACCACTTTAATTTAAAAACAACTTGCTTTTGAAAACAACAGCAAATCCTCCATGGTGGCTGAGAGCCAGGAGGGGTTGGTGCCTTCCTGTTGGGGTGGCAGACAGGTAGAGTGACAGAATGATCTAGGGCAGTGGGGGTTCCTAATGCTGTGGTCCTTTAATACAGTTCCTCATGTTTTGGTGACCCCCAACCATAGAATTATTTTTCGTTGCTACTCCATAACTGTAATTTTGCTACTGTTGTGAATTGTAATGTAAATATCTGTGTTTTCCAATGGTCTTAGGCGACCCTGTAAAAGGGTTGTTTGACCCACAAAGGGGCTGCAGCCTACAAGTTGAGAACCACTGATCTAGATGATTATCTTGGAAACATAAAAAGCTTAAAATTTTTGCACTAGAAGTCAGGTAGTAGCGGTGCATGCCTTTAATCTCAGTACTTGGGAGGCAGGGGCAGGCAGTTCTCTGTGAGTTTGAGGCTAGCCTTATCTACAGGGCAAATTTCATGATAGACCGGACTACACATAGAGAAATTATGTCTTGAAAAAAACACATTTTTTGTTTTTGTTTTTGTTTTTTGCAGTAGTCCAGATGGCATGTCCCTGTAGTCCAGATGACATGTCCCTGTAGTCCAGATGGCATGTCCCTGTAGTCCAGATGGCATGTCCCTGTAATCCAGATGTTGAAGCGATTGCCTGGACAGCACTGAAAATCCTGTCTCAAAATGAATAAATGAAAAATAATCTGTTGTATGGCCCAGAAACTCCCTTTATAACCAGATAGACACCAGCTAGGACTTCCACCTTTCTTCCACCAGCTAGGACTCTGAAGCATCTAGCAGCAGGTCTAGATTCCGGCTAATCATGAGAAAGCAAACATCCAGGCAGACAGGCTTGCTACCTCCAGGCAGCTGGGGTTCTAGCGGTGTACACAGCACAAATTAGATACAGAAGCGAACCTGAGTGGGTGTGGTGGAACAGCCATGACAGATGCTCTGAAGAGGCTGAGTTTGTAGCCTTACCACTCTGTGGAAGGACTAAGCACCAGCTGGAGGTGAGGGGGCTAAGGCCACCCCCATCCCAGAGCACCTGAGCATGCAGAACTCTGCTGTCCAAGTGCAAAGTCACATTCTTTTTGTTTATTTGCTTTTTTTTTTTTTTTTTT
>NW_022196911.1:56807915-56879998 GCF_008632895.1 Mastomys coucha
AAAAACCAAAAAAAAAAAAAAAAATTAGACTTGCGTGTGTGCATGCGTGTGTGTGTGTGCACACCCGCACAGACGCCACAGTGCACTTGTAGAGGTCAGAGAATGACTTGTAGAACTTAGTTCTCCCCTGTCACCATGTGGGTCCCAGGAATCAAACCCAGGTCATCAAGCTTCGAAGCAAGTGCCTTTATTTGCTGAACTATTTCCCTGGCCCTCTTTCTTGTTTTTGAGACACGACCTCCCTGGGAAGTACAGGCTGGCCTTGAATTCACTATGTAGCCCGAGGCTCGCTTCAAACCTGCTGTGATCCTCCTGCCTCACCTCCTCAGTGCTGGACTAGAGGTACACGCACTGTGCCCCACCCTTTTTTCTCAGACTGGTAGGGATGAGCTCAGGACCTTGTGCATCCCGGGCAAACACTTTCCCTCTAGGTCCCACTTCACAATCCTTGCACTGGTTGTTCCTGTAATCCTTTCTGTGTTGATTTTAACTGGCTAGGCTTTAGACCTCTTTCAGACTGGCAGGAAAACTGTACAGATAAAAGGGGACACCCCCACTGTTGCAGCCAGCTGCCAGCGGCTAGCCATGGTCACGATGAACTTGTTTGATATATTAGTACTGACCACCACCCATCGACACTTCCTATGCATTTCAATTTGTTAATATATTGTGTTAAATATTATTTAGTATCTTCATTCTCAGATTTTTTTTAGCATCATTTTGAATTGGACCCCAGAGTGCTTCCCTACCTCTCACTACAGTCTCTCCCTGCTGTTGGTAGCTTAGAAATGTTAGAGCCCTGTGTATGGCAGCTCCCTTCCTCTCTGGCCAGGCCTATACTGTGTGCTGGTGTCCAGCCCCTCCCCTGGGCTCTGGCGGGTGTAACTACGTCACACCAAGTGGTGCCAGCTTGCAGGTGGGACACAACTTCCTCTCCAGGTGCTGCTCAGAAAATGTAAGTGGAAACCCCCTAGACCATAGGCTTTCTCAGTACATGTAGCCCTGAGTGACTCTTACCAGGAATGAAGGCCCTCTTTGACAGGCAGGTCCTTCTAGGTAGACAGAAGCCACTGTGAGCTAGAGAATAAACATGGTGCTATGCATTCCCTCCTTCCCTCCCTTCCTCTGTCTCTCTCTCTGTCTCTGTCTCTCTGTCTCTGTCTCTGTGTCTCTCTCTCTCTCTTTCTCTCTCTCTCTCTCTCTCTCTCTCTCTCTCTCTCTCTCTCTCTCTCTCACACACACACACACACACACACACACAATCTCTCCAGGATTATCTTGCCCCAGGGACTCAGTCTGATATCTCCCAGGAAGGCTGATGGCACCGTGCACCTTAGCAACCGGCCCCTGAAACCTTCCAGCTCTGGACTCCTGCCTGGAATCTGAGCATCTCTTCCTGCTCCTCCCCTCCAGCCATGGAGTTAGTGCAGTGCTCCTTGGACCCATGACTTCTTTTCAAGGAGCCAAAGTTGGGCTCATCTCAGAGCTCCTGCCCTGGCTGTTCCCCTATTCCCTCTATCCTGGACACTGTCCCCCTATCTTTTCATCATTGGTTTCTTTTTGTTTTTCTTTTCCTTTTGCTGGTGAAGGGTGGAGAACCACAAACAGGGTCTAACCATGTAGTCCAAACAGACCTGGAACTCTGAAATGCTCCTGTCCTGTAAATCAGGGCATCTCCGTGTGTGCGTGTGTGCGTGTGTGCGTGCGTGCGTGCGTGCGTGCGTGCGTGTGCGTGTGTGTTTGCCTTTCTTGAGCACCGTGTGCCCCTCTGGCAGCTCCTTGTCCAGACAGTGTCTCCCGGACACTCCTCGCTGCATGAAGCAGCTGTTTGTCTCTCACTTTCTTTAAGGCATCCCTGGGGACAGGCTCCCATCACTCAGGGCACCTCCAGGACTCCTTTTGTTGTCTGCACCCAGTAGGTGCTCAGTAAAGCTGTCAGTGACTGCATCTGGGGGCAGTAGGAAAGCCAGCAGCGGAGCCAGTGGTGGGACAGACGGGCTCTGAGCTTGACCTAGGTTGCAGTACTAACCTGGAGTGTGTTCTCTGTGGGTGGGTGGGGGTTCCCACAGCTCCAAGGGTCCAGGGCTCCATCAACAGTAAGAATTCAGCAAGGTAAGCACAGAAGCACCCCTGGTCTGCACAAAGAGATGGATGAAGGCAGAGCAGGACATGGCCGGGGTTAAGGGCACGCTGGCCACATGGGGACTATAGCATGAGACATGAACTATAGCATAGCCATAGCTATGCCCATTAACAGACAAGCTAATGTCTGGAGCTAGCACAGGGCTCCAGCTAGTGCTGGAACCAAATCCCCAGAGACAACGGAAGTAGGATTTCTTTCTCAAGCTGTGGCCACACTGGGGAAATTTTGTCTCATTTAGAGTGAAAGTGGTTCAGAGCTAGCTACCCCCTTCCATCTGTCCAGCTCTGCTGACCTTCTTCAGGCCAGGAAGGACAGAAGGAAGGAAGGACTCAGCCTGACTTCATTGCCTCCCCAGGGGTTGGGGCTCAGGACTGGGCTGAGGAACAAGCCAAGCCTTTTAGCTGCTTCTCACTTACAGATCATACATGAAGACACGTAGACGTATCAGTTTCCCCATTTCTATTGCCCTGGTGCAGAGGGGAGCCAGCTCTGCAGCCCGCTCCTAAGCAGAGAAGAGCCTCAGGCTTGGCACCAGGGACAAGGCCAGTGGGGTGAGAGCCAGTGGGCCAAGGCCCCCAAGGCCAGCATTGCCAATGCTCCCTACCAACTGTAGGGGCTGTGTATGCTGTGCTGCCCTGGCCAGGTTCGTCCCTTCTCTAAACCTGTTTGGGAAACAGCACTTGGTGACATCAGCTTCTTCAGCTTGCTTGAGAACTGGAGTGACACAGGGCAAACCTACCCGTGGGATGGAGAGTGCCTGTCCCCTCCCTAGGCCTGCTTTCCACCCTTCAGTAGTTCACCCAGTGACTCTCTACCCAGTTCTGGCTACTTTACCTGGGGTGACAGGGCCACAGGCTTGGAGGGTAGCTGTGAAGTCTAAGCCTCTGGGCCTGACTCTGGGAACTGACCTCATCAGAACATGGGATCTTTTATTTGTCCCCCCCCATTCCCGATCCTCACTGTCATACCAAACACTAAATACATGTGACCCAAGGTAGTCACCTGTTGGAGCTCTCTGACCCATCTGGGGGCCTCCAACTTCATATCATATCTCAGTGGTCATTGAGTGGCTGCTCTGGGCTCCTTCAGACACAGCTCAGTCAAGAACCAAGGGACACAAATCCACTCTCTTTCCCCAGGCCCCTGGAGGTCTGGATGGAAGGGTGTAAAGTACCCATGCTCTAACTCCAAACCTGCCCAGGTTCATCTGTCTCACAGGATGCACAGACCTCCTGTAGATGTCTACCTGCCAGTAGGCAGGCTTGGCCTATGAGAGGCCAACAGGTCCCCATCCAGGGCTCTGTCCTCTGGGAAAGGCCTGAGAGCTGGTAGGCAGCAGGACCTCAGTAGGTGGCCGAGTAGACATATTGTTCCTTCCTACAGATCCTGAACATGGAAGATGACCAGAACTGGTACAAGGCCGAGCTCCGTGGAGCCGAGGGCTTTGTTCCCAAGAACTACATCCGTGTAAAGCCACACCCGTGAGTAGTCACCACTGCCACCATCTACCTGGAGGCGATGCCACCCCACCTTGCCTTGCCAGACCCAAGCTGCCTGGGGTACAACACACCCCAAGAAGATGGGCACTGACTGGCTGACTGGTCCGGCTTGGCTAGGCTAGAAGTCCAGTTTGGCCCAGATATCTCAGTCCTGGGACCTAGGTCAGGCTCTTAGCAGATGGCATCCAGTATTGCTCTCAGACTGACTGGGCAGCTATAAATGATCCTTGAACACGAAATGGATATTCCTTAAATGGCATCTGGGTCATTGATCTGGTTCCTGGAAGCCAGATACAAGGAAAGGGGGATCAGAACGCTGGGATATACGGGGCACAGAAAATACATGTAGAAAGGCAGGCAGCATCAGGGTGCCTCTCAGAAAACGGCAATGAGTAAGATGCTGAGGGATTTATAGGAGTTGGCTGTATAGACAAGGGCAATGACTTTTGGTATTTGTGGGGGAAGGTGGAAAGAGGGAGGAAGACAGAACAAGGTAAGGAAATTGATGAGCAGAACCTTAAGTACATGGGACAGGCAAGAAGAGTTTCAGGCACTGAGACAAGGGAGCAGAGGGCCATGAGGATGCCAGGCCAGGCTGGACCTCAGTCAGCAGATAGAAGCTGTACTGTGTGGCTGGGAGGAAGGGAAGGAGGTACGGGGGGAGCTCAAAGGGTATTTCCTCTTTGTCTTTTTCTGCTTGTTTTCAAAGCTGCTGCCACCTCCGGCTTCCTCTGCTGTACCCGGAGGTGGCAACACCTGTTCTGGGTCCCCATCCCTAACCACTCTGCTGGCTTTCCTGCCTGGCACACCCCCACCTAGAGACAGGAAGAGAACATAAGGGGAAGAGAGAAAACCATAGTGTGCTGCTTGGGTGCTAGCCAGGTGAGGTCTGGGGCATGCAGGAGCTCAGGCTGTGGTCACCTGCGTGGCTACAGGAAGGGCTTAAGGCAGAGGTTGGAAGGCTGTAGAGTCTGAACTACTGAACAGACCTGACCCAGGACCAGGAGAGGGGTTGTAAGGGTTGCAGTCCTCAGTCAGGTTGTCATGGGGGCCAGGACAAAAGAGGACTCATCAGGATATTCAAGAGTCAAGGAACCCAAGCCCCTGGCACACCCACCTGCCTATGCTTGGATCAAGCAGGGTCATGATCAGGTCCTCCCCAGTTCCTAAGGGACATGCTGAGTAGCTGGCCCAGTTTGGTCATCTTAGGCCCTACCCTGGCCCAAAACAGCTGTGAGGATCATCCCATCCTGGGTGTGAAGGCTCTGATGTGGTGGCTGGGAGAGAGAGGTGCTGTAGTCCTAGAAGCTTCTCCCTATGCCAGGCTCAGGATGTCCTCTGTCCTGGACCTGGAGATGCAGCCCCTGTGTTCTCAGTGGAGTTGGAGGGTAGTGAGGTGATTGTAGGGGCAGGAAAGGCTCCTTAGCAACAGCAAAAGCCCCTGGGCCTGGAGGTTCAAATAGAAGTTTGCCAGGGATGACGGAAACAGGCCCAGGGATGTGTGGGACGTGGGGTTTGAAGCATGTTATGAAAGCAGCAGGTAGGAACACCTTCAGCTGTTCCTTTAGGGGCCCACTGCCCACCTAGGTGGGAACTACTAACATCATCTTATATGATGGGCAGTGGTGGCGCATGCCTTTAATCCCAACACTCAGGAGGCAGAGGCAGATGGATCTCTGAGTTTGAGGCCAGCCCAGTATACAGAGTGAGTTCCAGGACAGCCAAGGCTACACAGAGAAATCCTGTCTCAGAAACAACCAACCAACCACAGAACCTGTCGCCTCATAGACCAGCAGAGGCACAGAGAAACTGGGTGGCTTGTCCAGGGTCACTTAGCCTGCAAGAAGCAGACTGGGATTGCAGCTGGTGATGAAGGCCCTTCATGAGCAGCTATGTGTGGGTGAACCTTACACTTGCTAAGCAGCCTCTTGGGAGACCCCAGTCCTCCCTGGGTTTCAGTTCCCACCCCAGTACAAGAAGCAACATGGTATAGTCAAAGATGGAGCGGTAAGAACTGAGATCTAAAACTTCCCTCAACTGTCCTTCAAGAAGTCAAGTGTTCAAGTTGAACCCTTCCTCCATAACTCACAGCCTACCAGACCCATCCCCATGACCCTGTTCCAGTGTGGTCCCACCTCTCACCTCTGCTGTAGAGACTGTATTAGGGCTCTCTCTCTCTCTCTCTCTCTCTCTCTCTCTCTCTCTCTCTCTCTCTCTCTCATCCAGTTAATCTAACAATGGCCGGCTATTTAACAGAAAGTCTAAGAATCAGTCCACAAAGCTGGACGTCTCAGCTGATTCAGTATACACTGGAATCCTGCAGAAGTAGGTTCTAATGCCAATGAAGGAATGGACTTGCTAGCAAGTCAATGGCAAGCAGGCAGAGAGCAAAGACTTCCTTCCTCCATATCTTTTATATAGGCTTTCAGTAGGCGTGGCCCAGATTAGAGGTGGGTTACCCTAATTCCAAAGATCTGGATTAAAAGTGTGTCTCCCTACCTCAGAGATTCAGACCAGAAGTAGATCTTCCCACTTCAAATTAAGCAAAAATCTCTCACAGATGTGCCCTCTATTTGGGGGTTTTAGTTAGTTCCAGTTGTAGTCAAGTTGACCACCAAAAAATAGCCACTACTGAGACCAAGTTCCAATGTGGATTTTGGAGTTATGTCTAGGTATGACAGGCAGTCTCCTGTTCCTGGGGACACCCCACCTCCCAGAGAACCCCCTCTAGTTCCAGCACTCTACCCTAGGAACTCGATGCAATGCCTAAGGGTTAGTAAACTGAGAGTGGCTGGCTAGAAAGGCCCTTGGGGCCTTGCTGCAGAAGCTGGCTAGCCCAGCAGACAGGAGAGACCCCAGGAGAGGCTGCTCCTGCCTTGCAAGAGTCCCAAGACTTAGTAGGCATCGTTCTGTACTAAGTCTGCTCCTGCTCGGGAGGGGCACAGGGAAGGAAGGCCACTATTACTGATGTCACCTTTATTTGTTTGTGGTGCTGAGGATGGACATGGAGCCTTGCATACGCTAGGCTAGCGTTCCATTGACTCACACCCTAGCACAATTTTACGCTTCTTAACTTTTAAAATTCTGTCCTGGGTCAGTGAGATGGCTCAGTGATTGAAGGCACTTCTTGCCAAGCCCAGTGACTTGATTTCAGTCCCCAGAGCTGTGGAAGGGGAGAACCGACTGGTTGTCCTCTGGTCTACATATACGTAGTATGTACATTCCTGAACATGTATGTGCCCACACAGAAATAAATAATTTTGAGAGCTCATACTGCTCTTGCCAGGGACCCATGTTTGGTTCCTAGCACCTACATCCGACAGCTCACAACCACCTGTAACTCCCACTCTAGGAAACCTGACACCCTCTTCTGGACTCACATGCACATACTCCACCCCTTACATATAATACATATAATTTAAAAAATAATAAAAATAAATCTTAAAAAAAAAATCTCCATCTACAAGTCAGACAGGCGTGCCGGCTGGTGAAGCACCTGACTCTGTCTTGGGTGTGGGTTTGCCTGGCCTGGTAGGAAACAGCAGGACAGGCTGCCTCAGCTCTGGCTGCCTCTCCTATGTGACCTTGATTTTCTTCCCTATTTCTCAATTTCCCCACGTGTTAAATGGTCCCAATGATACCACTGAGGAGGGAATGAAGGCCGGCACTGCCACCGACCTAACGGATACCTGCAGACACGGTCCCCTCTCCCCACAGGTGGTACTCAGGCAGGATTTCTCGACAGCTGGCTGAAGAGACTCTGCTGAAGCGCAACCACCTAGGAGCCTTCCTGATCAGGGAGAGCGAGAGTTCCCCTGGCGAGTTCTCCGTCTCTGTGAAGTGAGCTCTGGGGCGGAGTGGGTGGGGGCGGGGGCGGGGGCGGGGGTAGGGGGTGGGGCAGGCCTGGCAGGGCCACTGGCTAGGTAAAGGGCTCAGCAAACAAGATTGGAGGTCTCTTGGTTAGAGTGGGGGAGGATGCCCAGTGGGGCCCCAGGCTGGTGTCCAGAAAGTTCTGCTGACAGGGTCCCACTTCATGACAATGTTGTTGAGAGCACAGACTCTGAGGCCAGGTACTTCTAATTCTGATGCTGTCGCTTTGTGGCTGTGTGGCGCAGGACCAGTTACTTAACCCTGCTGAGCCTGTTTCCTCATAGATAAAATAGGTCATTGGAAGCATGAGTCAGTAGACCTAAAGCAGAACGCTGTTATTTACTCCATAGGGAGGAACTCACACCTTGTAAGATAGTACCTGGCAACAAAAACCAAAGCAGGGGTGCTGCGCTGAGGACCCTGTGGCTTACTACGATGAACATAGTGGCTCCTCGGTCTGATAAAGCAGATGGGGCTGAGGGCAACCCCTGGCTGCCAACCCTGGCGGGTTATTGACTTCTAAGTTGGGCCAGGCTGCCTTGTAGCTGGGAAACAACACTAAAGGGGACAGAAACAGCTGTACTGTGGAGACAGAGGACAAAGAAACACAGGCTTTGGGGGGGTGGGGTTATCAGAGAAGGGTCTCCAAACTGGGAGGGAATCTTCTGCCTCGTGCAGGGCAGACTTCTAGGCAGAGGGAGCTGCAGTGCAAAGCCCCAAGGTGGGATGTCCTGGATGTTTTGTGCATGAACCCCAAAAGCCACGTGGTGGGAAAAGCAAGAAACAAGGAGTAGAAACTGCCTGGCTCACACTCAGAGGTGGGGGCAGGGGGGAGGGGGGCACAGGGCAGAGGACTGGCACACAGCATGGGTTTTCTCTCAGAGCAATAGGGAACCTGGAGGGGTTTTGAGAAGGGAAGGGGATGATGACATTCTATCCAGAGCAGCCCTCCCCCTGCTGGCTTCGAGGAGGAGGGACTTTTTTTGGGAGGGGGAGGTAGCAGGAAGCAGGAGGAAGAGGGTGGGGTCAGGGCCTGATGACATGGCTTAGGACTGACTCTGTTGCCTCACTGTGTCTGGAGTAGTGGAATGCTAAAGGGACAGAGGAAGGTGTGGCGTGTCTATGGCTCTTCAAGAATGCTTGCTCCCAAGCCAGGCTTGACCTCTGGCCAGTGGCTTTCTACAACAGGCATACCAATGATCAGGGCAGTGTGTGACAACCCTGAGGCTCCTGTGGACTGCCGTCCCTCCCGTCTGCTCTGATTGCCCTTGGAGCTACAAGACCCACACAGGGATGGGGCTACTGTTGTAAGGCCACAGCCCAGTGCACCATCATGTGTTCTGTCTCCTGCAGTTGCTTAGCAGCTACCCTGACCATGCAGTAGCCATGCTACTTCAGGAAGGTCCCCACACCTTCTCCAGCTTTCTTGCCCATCTGGCACCGTATGTACAGGAAGGTCCTGTACCTGAGTCTGGCTTGGACATCCTGCCTCTTAACACCCTACAGGTCAAAACAGGAAGTGACTTCTAGGGATGACACCATCAGGAGGATAGCCCAGTCTCATTAACTCCCGAAAAGTTTCCCAAGGTCCCAAGATCACCTAGCCAAACGGGGGCACCCAGCACAGATCAGGCCTGGAGTAGGAGCAGAGAGAAACCTGCCCCATCACAACTCCTCTTGAGCTCCCCACAGACCCAGGCTTCCTTGGCAGTTCTTGGAGGGTGGTCCTGGCTAGCCACACTAGGACAGGGGCAGAAGGGCAGAAGTATGGGATAAACATAGACCCAGAAGCTCCACCATGCACAGGTGCGGAAGGAAGTCCACAAACAGAGGACGTGCTCTGAGAGGAGAAGGGGCAGCAGAGTCCAGCCTTAAACGTGTGTGGGAGCTCTGCTGGGGTCTAGAGGTGCCAGGCACAGGGAACAGTATGTGTGTAGATCCGATCAGAGGTTGGACAGTGAGGTCTGTTTGGATGTTAACAAGCCTGACTAGAAGGGGAGATGGCAGTGTGCTGGGATAGGTTTCCAATAGGCGAGCTCAGCCAGTGCAGGTGTGCAAAGAAATCCTGGCACACACCCACCAGTCCCTTCTCAAGAAATCCAGAAGGCACCCGCCCACGTTAGACCTGGCTGGCCAGAGCTTCCCCAGCTCAGCACTGCGATTGCACTTAAGGCCACCAGGTGGCCATCTCCATCCTTGCTTCCTCCTAGGTTGAGCCAGGGATCTTGAAACTCACTTCCAGAATGGGAGTGAGTCTCAACTCTGATACCCCCTAGCCCTGAAATCCAGGCAAGTGATCCTGGAAACTTCAGCTTCTCTGTCCATAAAGTAGGCATTGGGATGAACAGAGCTATGCTCTGGATGTGCACTGTCTATCTATGGCCCAAGGGGAGCCCTCTGTTCAGAGGCCACCTCTGGCTCCATTGCTCTTGCCCAGGGCTCTCTGGAAGACAAACTGGTTGGGAATACTGGGAGCCCTGGTCTCCCCTGGTTTTGCTTGGGACTGATGTATGCCTTTAGTCAGGCTCTGGTCCTGTCTTGGTGGTCATTCTTCACCTGTGATCTTGAGGTCCACCTCACAACCTGGAGTATAGGGATCTTTCACTCTCCCTGGCATGGGTCTCCCTCAAGTTCACGCCAAGACACATAAAGTTGTCACCGGTGGTTTGGTGGGACTTGGGTGCTCAACAGTGCCAATGCACTGCCACAGCCAGTTCATTGAGCAGGTTTCAGAGAGTTGACCCCCTTGAGCCCACTGGCTGGCATCTGTCTTGCCTAACTTTTCCTTCATACTCCTATCCAGGCCCCTGAGACTATTCTGTTATGGCTGATGGGAGATAGATCCCAATTAAAGTGTCTTGCTTCCTTTCTAGCCACGAGTGCCTTGGAGTTAGCTCCCACTTGTCTATACCATCAGATTGGTGCCTTCGAGTTAGCACACACTTGTCTATACCATCAGATGGGTGCCTTGGAGTTAGCACACACTTGTCTATACCATCAGATGGGTGCCTTGGAGTTAGCACACACTTGTCTATACCATCAGACCAGTGCCACACGGAGCACCCACTGTGAACCAGGTCCTGTCTCTGGGAGCACCACCAAATAGGACAAAGGTCCTTGTTCCCTGAGTGCTACTCCAGTGATGAAGACCACAGGATTAGCCAATAATGGGGTCTGGGGAAAATGAGCAGAGCTGTGGCTGCCAGATCCCAGTGTACAGGTAAGGAAACCAACCCTCGGAGCTGCGAGAAACGTGCTGCTGAGCTCAAGTGTCCTGGTGAGCCATTTTCTGAGATGCAGAGACCTGGCAGGGAACTGTCTCTTCAGTGCCCAGTCCTCCCAAGGCCATCCCTGTCCTCCCGGTGTGCTGCAGTGAGGACCTTGCTCTCCTTCGTTCCCCAGTGGATGGAACAGTGAGTGCCCAGACCTGGCCCATGTGAGCCTCAGCTGGGAAAATGAGAGAGCATGGGCTCCTGCCCACCCAACCTTGGCTCTCCTCTTTGCTGCTGCTGCTGCTGCTGCTGCTGCTGCTGCTGCAAGGAAAAACTTGCTGAGTGAGACTGGCCTGACAAAGACCTTAGGGTTTTCCAATGCAGGGACCAGGCACAGCACAGCACAGTGGGGGCTGGGGTCAGGGTCACAAAGTGCTGCCCAGCAAGGGGTGCCGGCAGTCACCTCCATAGAGATGGGAATCCGTGAAGACACAGTATATACCAGGACATACTGCAGACACCAGGAGTCCAGCCCATGCTGACTCTTCTCTGGAACTCAGCTCTGGGGCTTGGGGGCATGGTGGGGTCCTGATGAGCAGTGTAGGATGGAGACATAGAGGGATGGACCCCCTCCCAGACAGCCTAGCTCTCTTTAGCTGGGAAACAGGGGCAGCTATGAGCAAGTGGCAGAAAGGACAAGACATGCCACACACAGCCTTGACTGTTACACTGCCCAGCCCTGAAGATTTCCCAGCTGACAGGTTGGAAAGTTCTAGAACTCCTGGCCCCATGCCCCATCCCCCAGTTCTCCCATGGGATCCAAGAGCATTCCCCTGCAAAGTTCTCCAAGCCTCAGGCTCTGGGCTGCTTATGGAGGAACAAGAATTTAGGAGTCCTGAGCTTGGCCTGCCCCACCCCATCCTGCCTTTCTCCACACTCTTAACCACACTCACCCAGTTGCTCATAATGACCCCTCCCCATGCAGCTACACCTGAGGCCAGAGAGGTGGGCCTACGGCCCCTTGCCCACTCTCAGCATCTACAGCTTAGTCATTGTAAATACTATCCTGGCCGCTCATAAGCAGTTTTGTGAACCTCAGGATTTGTGACACCTCTGGCAGAACCCTCCTTTTGGGGAAACTGGCCCTTCCAAAAGAGCATAATTAAGGCTGACTCAAGGCCAGGTCACCTGGTGGCTCCAGCCCCCATGGAAAAGCCCCCAGCAAAGTCTGAGGTGAGGGACCCTCAGGGAAGCTCTGCCTCTCCACTCTGGTGCCTGTACGCAAGCCTTTGTGAATTATGTGAACAATAAGACTGGATAAGGATGCAGGGACCCAAAAGTTGAACCCTGGCCACATGAGGATTGTGATATTGGCTCTCCAGAGGGGGTCAGTTTATCAGGGACTTGAACGTGAGTAAGAATGCATGAATTCTTCCCTACTGGAAGGCCAAGAGAGATGCTTGTTTATGTAGTCTAGGTTAGTCTCAAACTGGATTCTGGGGTTACAAACCCTGCTGGGGTTACAGGCGTGAGCTGACGCCCTCTCCAGACTTTAGACTGGGCTGGGCAGGGAGCATCCTGGGATTCCAAGCGCAGTCTTCATCCTGAATCTCCACTGTTAACCATGTAAAGCAGCCCAGCCCTGGGGCTGGGGAGAGACTGAGCGTGGAGGGCCTCGAGGTGGGGCTACAGAACTCAGGAGGGGGTTGGTCTCTCTGAAGGGCGCAGCCCTGGGAGCAGGCCGCATTGGGAATATCTGGGACATATTGTCCCGACGGGGAGTGACAACTGCCATTATCCCCACCAGTAATCAATGGAAGAGCTCCTGTGAGCATTTTTGATGAGAAGCAGCCCCACCCTGTGGATTTCTGAACAGGTGGTGGCTGCACTCCGGGCTCAGTTTCCCTACTGTGCATTGGGTCAGGAGGCAGCACCAGCCACCCTGTGACAGAAAAGGGGTCCCAGACCTTGTAGCTGCTACTGTTCTGCTCACTCATGCTAGCAGGCTGTCCTGGTGTGCAACAGGTTATTTGTTAGCTAGGCCCAGACAGGTCCCTAACAGGACAGTCTGATTTACAGGGACAGGGACTTGGTACAGTTTGGTTGCATTGGTTGGAAAGGCTGAGCAAAGAAAGAAAAAGGAGAGGGGCCGTTGGTGTCAGAGAGGCCAGCAAAGACAAGAAGCTAGCTCTTGAATCTGAAGAGCTGGGTTTCTCATGAAGGCAATAGCAGCTATAGAAACCTCTTGCGGACATGGGATGTTCAAAATATCTGAGTGTCGCTCATAGGTGCAGAGTTTGGTGGGAGTCAGGGTGATCTTGGGACTCAACCCCCAGAGTACTGTGAGGACTGAGGGGGGAAGGGGAAGGGAGACAGGGGAAGAGGGAGAATGTCAAAACTCTGAGGGATGCTAAAGAGGTATGAAGTATGAGAGAGGAGACTCATAGGTGCCCAGTGATGATGCCAATAAGCCAGCTAACATTTTTCAGCTTTCTTGTCTGAATGACGTGGGTTTGTTTGTTTGTTTGTTTGTTTTGTTTTGTTTTGTTTTTTTGAGACAGGGTTTCTCTGTGTAGCCCTAGCTTTCCTGGAACTCACTCTGTAGACCAGGCTGGCCTCAAACTCAGAAATCTGCCTGCCTCTGCCTCCCAAGTGCTGGGATTAAAGACGTGCACCACCACCACCCAGCGAATGAAGTGTTATCTCTATAGGAAAGCAGAGGTTCAGAGAAGTTCAACAACTTGCTTGAAGTCACACAGCAAGGAAGTGACCTTGTCTAGCACCCATACCCTGAATCCCATATTCTGCTGCCAAGATGGCTCCCAGTATTTTTGCCTCCTTTGACTCCAGATCTCCCCAGAACAGGACTTGGCTCCAAAGGTGGGGGCAGGTCTGAGGTATTGGGTCTTCCCCCCAGTTATGGCGACCAGGTGCAGCACTTCAAAGTGCTTCGAGAGGCTTCGGGGAAGTACTTCTTGTGGGAGGAGAAGTTCAACTCCATCAACGAGCTGGTCGACTTCTACCGAACCACCACCATCGCCAAGAGGCGGCAGATCCTGCTGTGTGATGAGCAACCACTGATCAAGGTAAAGACAGGACTAGCCGGTCTGAGTCTGAGGGGCACCTCTTTGCATTCCCCAGAAGCCCA
The DNA here is from genome assembly GCF_008632895.1 of Mastomys coucha. Classification (NCBI taxonomy): domain Eukaryota; kingdom Metazoa; phylum Chordata; class Mammalia; order Rodentia; family Muridae; genus Mastomys; species Mastomys coucha. The sequence goes on from NW_022196911.1 coordinate 56,821,788, forward strand.
GGATGCTAAAGTAAGATGAGTGTGGTCCCTACAGGAGTTAAGGATGGGGCAGGGCCATGGGGAAGGACAGCATAGAAGGTGGAAAGTGCAGAAACTCCACTTTGCCAACACAAAAATAGTCTGGGGTATGCAGTAGGTACTCAATAAGTGCTTGTCAATGAATGTATGTCTGAGCATCCACTGAGTCCCACACCTGAGCTGCTCTATGCACCCTGACTTGGGTTTTGGTTTCAGGATTTTTGTTTTGAGGCAGGGTCTTTCTATGTGTCTCTTGCTGGCCTGAAATGTACTGTGTACAACAGGTGGGTCTTAAAATCTCACACTGAGGTAGTGATCCTCCTACCTCAGCCTCCCAATGGCTGCGGTGAGCCTGCTATTCTGCAGTATGAGCACCTCACTGTTCCCGTTATACAGATGAGGAAACTAAGGCTGAGAGCAAGACAGTTCATGAGAACTCCTGGTTTTCTCTGCTCCCCAAGGAGGAGCTGAACTTGTACAGGATGTGGGCAGCGTGACCCTCGGGGACAAGGCCAGGCTGGGCCCAGCATGTAGGGAGATCCACCCCTATCCTTCACAATAACAGCAATTTGCCAGCAGCCTGCCCTTTCATCAGGGAGCCAGGAGCAGCTCTCACTCTCATTAGGATGACGACAGCCACCGACCGGGTTATTAGCGCAGCACGGTGTTTGGCTTAGAGGCTGGGACAAATCAAGATCTGGACATATTTGAACTTGAGTGCTGTGGAAAGGAGGGGAGTATGACTCCAGCCAAGGCTGGGCGGGGGTGGGGGGGAAGGCTCCCCAACTTCACACAATCAGGCCTTGTATTTTTTTTTCCTTTTTTTTTTCCCTCTTTCCTGATAGCCTGCTATGTGGCCTAGAGGGTCATTTCAACCCTTAGCTAGGCCTCAATTTCCCTCCATTCAATGGGTTTGCTTTACCAGGAGAGATACACTGTGATCAGATCACAGTAGTTCCCACATGGCTCCAGTGCCCAGCCTGGTGAGCTAAGGTCAGCTGGAAGCTCCTGGTTTCTGAGACCCAGTCTCCTAAACCCCTGTACTGGCTCTGACAGAGCCCTGGAGTCACCCATTGGCAGGGGGCAGGGTGAACTCCTTCCTTCCTGGGCAGAGCCCACTGATCCTATCTTGTTTTGAAGTTCTGCAGGCTCAGCAGAGGCAGAGGAGAGCTCTGTGCTGGGCACTGCAGGTGCCTGGCAAGGGCAGTAGGGAAGACGCTGGAGCCAAAGAGGTAGAGATGAGCAGATGCCACGCCCAGACCTGAGAGCAGAGAGCGGGAGCAGGTTGTCCACTCTCGAAAGCCTGAGGGGGCTGTAGCAGAAACCTCTCCTTAGCAATTCCCAAGCCAGGAAGCATGCTTGGCATCAGTTACCATGTGTATGTGGGCCCAGAGGTAGGGAGTAGGACCCAGAGAGAATCAGGTGCCTAAGCACATCCCACCTGAGGCAGGACTTAAGTTCCACACACTACCTGAGCAGCAGAGGGTCCATGCCCCCTCCCACAGCAGCTCACTTATCCCATGGGGCTCCTGGGGACAGACAGCTTGCTGCCTCCAAAGGCCACTGACTATTCTGCTCCCCAATTTCTCCACAGCCATCCCGGGCTTGCTTTGCCCAGGCCCAGTTTGACTTCTCGCCACAAGACCCATCTCAGCTCAGCCTCCGCCGAGGTGACATCGTGGAAGTTGTGGAGCGTGAGGACCCGCATTGGTGGTGGGGCCGAGCAGGTGGGCGCCTGGGCTTCTTCCCACGGAGCTATGTGCAACCGGTACACTTGTGACCACACAAGGTCAGAGGAGCAATGCTCTGGGCTCAGCTTCTTCACACTAACCAGGACCAATATTGGTCACCACCAGGCTGGGAAGCTCCTGGCCTGACTGGGTTTGTGACATCGCCCCGCCATTGACAAGGCCCATCCTCTCCAGACTTGAGGACCAACTGCTAATGGCTAGGGCCCAGCTCAGAAAGCGCTTCCCTTGAGCAGCCGACTGCTACTCATCTTCCAAAGGCGTTTCAGGTTGTGCAAGTTACTGGGAACTGGCTTAGCTCTGGGCAACCTCAACGTCTATAAGAGTGCAAAGTTCCTCCCACTCCAACAGCTTGTGGCCTCCTGGCCTTACCCCACCAGCACTGGAATGAGGTTATATAGAGGTGAATCCCATTGGAAGAGGCATGATAGGGACAGAAGCAACGCAGTGGGTCCCCTCCTGTTGGCTATGGCAGAGCCCGGCTTGGAGGCCTTGGCTATGCAGGTCCAGGAGGAACAGCCAGACTATAGCCAGCATTGAGTGAATGTATAGTGCAAGAGGGTGGTGGTGCTTGGCCATAGGGCATCCCGAGCGGCTGCTACCCAGAGTCAGAGCATCTTCAGATTGGGCAAACTGAGTCAGACTTGGCAAGGCCTGGCATGGTGGTGGGCTTTGGGAGGGATGTGGGGGTGAGAGGGAGAGAGAGAGAGAGAGAGAGAGAGAGAGAGAGAGAGAGAGAGAGAGAGAGAGAGAGAGAGAGAGAAGCAGAGACTAAGAGACAGAGACAGAGAAAGAGAGACAGAGAGAGTACCTCTGTGGCTGTCTTTAGTCCCTTGAAGAGCCCAGGTTGCAGGCACACCTGGGGTTCTCCCTGAGTCCAGGGCTGGCCCAAGACCCCCCAAGCTGTGAGCCTGGCATACCCTATGCTCCCAACCTGTACCTGCATATTCAAAATAAAACATTAACCAGTGGATGTCAATCTTTCTCCCCATATCTGACTTTTTTTTAAGTGCTGTTTTTGAAATGACTCTCCACTATATTTTCAGAGCTCCATGTCTGCTGGCTCGGCCAGACACTTGGTATTGACCCACTGTGAATCTGTGGGCACATTCTACTTCCTCCGGTCTTCATGTCCAACCCAGGAAGGAAGGTGGTCCTGAGGGCTTGAAGCTCCCGCCTTCCCCCGCCTTTCCACTGGTGTGGGGGCAGCATCAGGCAAAATAGGCGTAGAAGAAAATGTTGACACACATGAGGAGGATGGCGTTGAAATTACACACTCGGGTCCAGAAAGCACGTTTCTGGGGTGTTTGGTCATCACCTAGAGGAAGGTAAAGTAGGCCAGTGAGAGATGAAGACTATATTTAGTGTCCATATCTCCAGCCACAGCCTGGGGCGGGATGAGGAGCAAGGCCTGGGTTACCCACTTACTTGTTTTGGTTCTTAAGGACCAGTTTGGAGCCAGAGTCCACCAGGTGAGGTTTTCAATCTGCAGAGAAAAGGTTTTCAAACAGGTGTGGAAAGACAGAGCAGCCCCAGAGAAGATGATGGTCAGTTAAAGAAGGAGGCTTAGTTCAAAGACAAAGGTCTGGGCCAGGAAGGGTTAGTAGTCAACCGTGGGAATATCTGGAGTTAGAGGCAGAGATCTGGATGTGAGCAGAGTCAGGGATCCATCAGAGACAGGTCAGGAGTGGGGCCTGTGGTAACTGGGCTCAGGAGACAGAACTGCCTCACCTGTCTTTGCTGAGGGGGTGGACTCAGTAGGCTCCCAGCCGCCATCACAGCACAGGTGAGGAGGAAGAGGGCAATGGCAAAGTGCAAGTAATGTAGGCTGCGGAGTGGGGCTGGCCGGGTGTCTATCTGGCCGCAAGGGGGCTCAGGGTGCAGGAATTCCAGGACCAGCCTCAGGGCGCCCACCAGCAGCCCAGCCATCAGGCCCCAGAAGGCCCCCTGGGGAAAGAAGAGATAGAGGAAGATCACAAAGAACTTGCAGGGTACCCTTAAGGGAACGGCAACCGGATCTGCCTGTGCCACCCACCTGCTCATTGGCCCTCCTCCAGAAGATGCCCAGGATGAAGATGGCGGTGACAGGGGGCGCCAGCGAGCTGGTCACTGACTGCATGTAGATGAAAAGCTGACCACTGTTAGAGCCCTGCAGGACCGGGATCCAGGCTACGCTCACACCGATGAGCACCACGATGACCACCCTGCAGGTGGCAGAGGCCAGTCCTGCCTCAGCTCTGTACCACACACCCCGCTCCCCAAAACCTGCTTCTGGACCCCTCCGCCCATTTCAGCACAGGCTACTAAGAACCAGGAGCCCTTGCTCCTTCTCTTGCCAGTCATTCAGCTCTGCTCCTGCCTTCTCTATTCTGTGTGCCACATCTACAGGCATGCAAGTGTTTGGGTCCGGCAGTGTCTTCCTGAGCTCGCCATCCCAGCCAGCATCTCCTTGGCTCTGTGCCCTCAGTCCTTCCTTGGCGGGTGACCCCAATCTACCCACTAGCGGCCCTCGAGCACTTCGCTCCTCCAAAGGCCTGGCTGGAGGCCCGTGGTGGTACTTTGGAGTTTGCTTTGCAAACAGCTTCCCACCCCTCTCACCCCTCCCACGCCTGAGGGAACCCAGGGGGAGTGTGGGCCTGGGGGCCTTGAAGGAATCCTGAGGTCTCGAAGGTTGCGCCACCAGGCTAGTGCTGTCTGAATTCTCTCCCCCCTCATCCAGAAGTATGGTGGGGGAAGCCCGTGTCCCCGCACCATGCAGGACTGGGGAATTGTGTGCAGGTAGGTGAGTGGGTTCCCCCCACCTCCCTGCCTTCCCACTTTGCATCTGGCCAGACCGGGGGCAGAGTGGGGCAGAAGGAGGAGGTGCCACTTTGATTGAGGCTAATTAACCCTTAGACTGGCACACAGCTGGGCGTGGCTTCTTCAAAGCCAGGCGGCCCCCACTGACACACCCTCCACCCTCCAGCCAGAGGGCCTAGCAGCTCCCGGGCCTTGTGTTTTCACTGTGGACCATCTTTCAAACCCAGCCCCTGGATGAGGAGGTGGCTGCCACTTCCTAAAACAGCCTCCAGGGGTGCGTTCACATCCAGTCTCTCCTAGGGGGCTGGCACAGTGCGTGCTGGGGAGGAGGGGCTCTGAGTCCTCCATATTGCCCTGCTGGACATAGAACTAAGGGAAGAGACAGAATGGAGCAGCAGGGAGGGAAGTAGAAAAGAGGGGCACCACTGTCCGTTCACAACTCTCCAACTAGGTTACCTCTGACAGCTCTCCGGCTTACAGTCAGAACTATGAAGGGCCAGCTTCTGGGAGACCAGGGAGATAGGAGGCATGAGGGCCACAGGCCAGGCTGCTAGGGCTGCTACAGTGCCAGGCCAGAGCATGGGGGACCCACCGTGGGACAGGGAGATGTCCAGCGGCAGAGGCTAAGAGATGGGAATCTGAAGGGCTTTCTTTCAAGGAAAAAGTCTCAGGAGGACTAGCCTCTGGTCACACAGCAGCTGCAGAGAAGCCGGAGCAAACGGGCAGTCAGAAGTCATGTGACCAGATCTGGTCGATAAGAACCTGACAGGCTGCAAAAGCCAGAGGCTCCCTGCCTGCAGATGAGCTCATGACACCCTGGCTCCCAGGCATGCCCCAACAGGGCTCTTCTCACAGAAGTTGGCTAAGCTTGCATCACAGGGCAACTACTGGGATAGCCCCTGCCCCAGGCCTGGCATCCAGGCTCTAGGAGGAAGTCTTCATTAATGGGAGAGGAGCAGGCACACTACGTGCCCACTCTCCATTGCCCTGGCCCATCCCACCACACACAGGGCCAAGCACAGGGGTAGGGCAGAAGTGTCCTGCACAGGGCTCGTTTGGACGTATTAAGGTCCCTTATTCGAGGGAGGTATCTGGTGGTGGCCTGGAGCACAGTGGGGAGTAGTCACTCTACAGAGGACAGGACTCTTAGCAGAGGCCATAGGTGGGCTGAGTACTGGTCTGAGTAAGTTAAAACTGAGAGGCAGGAGGAAATGACAGGTCCTCAGACGCCTGAGACAGGGGCACCCTTGTGGCCTGGGTGTGGCCAGTTTGAGGATTAGCTCTGGGTTCCATGTAGGGAAGCTTGAGCAAACCAGAAGGCTTGGAAAGATCTCAAATGTAGTTGGGGAAGCTGACTCTCATAACTGGGGTCAGCTCAGGATGACAAATGTACCCCAGATACTTTGACCTCTTTCTTGTTCTGCACAGCAAACTCCTATGCATCCTTCAAAACCCAAATCTGGCGAGGACCCCACAGGCAGATAGCGGTGCTGTGGAAGCCTCTCCCTGCCTCCCCCATACCGTCCCACCAGCAGCAGCTCCCGTTCTCCTGCGCTGGGCCGAAGCTGCCTCCAGATGTCCATGGTGAAGAGTGTGCTGCTACTGTTGAAGATGGAGGTCAGGGACGACAGGAGAGCAGCCATCATTACAGCGATCATCAGCCCTCGAAGACCTGAGGGCAGAATAGAGTCCCCCAGTGTGACCTGCTCTGCGGGAGGGGTGAAGACAAGCTGAGGATGCTGGGAGTGAGCAGGACTCAAGGGGCAGCCTATGGCAGGGCTGTGGGAGACTTCTAAGAGGGTGGCGGAGCCTGAAGTAGTTATCCAGTGCTTGGGCTGGTGTCTACCTTCGGCAGATCCTGAGATCTGCAAACCACTTTTCTCTCCTCAACTTCACTGGAGGGAGGATCCAACCTGCCTAAGAGTGAAGAGCTTCAGGGACAGGGGGGGCAAGCATGGCACCCTGTGTGGAGAGGCCACACCTGGACAGACAGTGGCCTACGCTCTGGAACTCCCTGCCATGCCACTTCCTGTACACAGCAAGTTCCAGCAGGCATGGTGGATTACCTCTTGTCTCTGGGAAAGAGCCTTGGTAGCGAGAAGGCATAAGAAATCCACCCTAACTATTTCCTGTGAGTGAGAGGTCCCTAGCCAGGCAAGGCAGCAATTGGGGATTTACGGGCTCAAAAGGGCTCAGAACACTCAGTGCTGTGGTGCTCAGTCTGGTCACCTCCTCTGTGCTCCTTCCTCGTTGGCAGACAGACTCCTTGCCTCTACCTTCCACTCCTAGAAAGGGGTGGTGGTAAATTGGGGATAATTCTGCCCTCAGTTCTGGAGTGTGAAGTCCAGACATCCTATGGCCCGCTCTGGTCACTACTCAGGCTGACTAGGATAGGACCCAAAAGGAAAGTGAGTTAAGTCATGGTTCCCCCAACATTTTCCTGCCCCGTCCCCTTGGTGTTTCAGAAGTGGATTGACTCAGTGTTTATTGTACCCATTTCTCAGACAGGGAGCTCAAGGCCTCAAAAGGGCCAGAGACCCAACAAGTGTACGTCAGTGCTAGGCTGAGTTCTTGGCTCAGTATGGGAGGGGAAGTGGGAAACCTAAGGTGGGAGTCCACAGGCCCCGTGCCAGGCATTGTCCCTGTGTCATTAGGCTTAATCCTGGCAACAATCCGTAAGGTGGGTAGACTCATTATCCCCAATTTACCCATGAGGACATCAGGCTCCAAGCAGAGAAGTGGCCTGCTCTACATAACTCCACTGGCACACAGCAGAGCCAAGGTCTACGGCTAGGTATGTGTATTCACATCTGGGGTTGGCCCTATTCCCATAGGAAGGAGGGAGGAAGGGAAGAACCTCAGCATCCAGATGAGTCAAGACTGCAGGGCTCCGAGATCTGAGCTTACGGTGAGACTTCTCCCAGCCCGAGACTGTTGCTTCTGCTCGCACACCTCCTTGGCTGGGGAACTCACTACCCAATACTGATTAGCATGGCTACCACAAAGAAGCATGGGGGAAAGTCAAAACCTGCCCATGGCTCTTCTTACTAGCCCCAATAATCTCTGGGGAGCTCATTCTTCTAAATATGGGTGCCGAGGGTCCTGGACTCCTCAAAGGAGTGAGCAGTGGACTTCTGTTTGCATGTCATCCTGGGTCTCAGCATTCTCATAAGAGAAGGTGTTCATATAAAGGTCATGACAAGGCGGCAGGCAGCCTTTCTGCAGAGGTGACACACATGCCTGTGACCCTGGTAGGTCACCTCACCTATCTAGCCCTTCCTGTTTTAAGACTGATTTCTTTATTTTGTTTTTGTTTTTGTTTTTTGAGACAGAGTTTCTCTGTGTATTCCTGGCTGTCCTGGAACTCACTCTGTAGACCAGGCTATCCTTGAACTCAGAAATCCGCCTGCCTCCGCCTCCCAAGTGCTGGGATTAAAAGGCGTGCACCACCACTGCCTGGCTAAGACTGATTTCTTTTATGTGTTTGTATACTTTCTTGCATGGGTTTATGTCTGTCATCTGCATGTGCAGGAGGTCTCAGAAGCCAGTAGAGAAGGTCTGATCCACTGGAACTGGAGCTACAGGGTAAGGCTCCATATGGGTGTTGGAAACCAAACCCAGATCATTTTGCAGAGGATCTTCTCAACCACCAAGCCATCTCTCCATCCCCAAGTCCCCATCTTTAAATGGAGATGAGCCCAGCAGAGCAGTCTGAAGGAGAAAGAGCTGATGTGGGAAGCCTGGGTTTTTACTTCTGGCTGATTGGATGGCACAGGGATTCATACAGGATACAGAGTGGACCCCACAACTCCAACCTTCACTTACCAGGACTTTTCATCTGTACATGACCTAGAGACTCACCTATGGGCATCAGCTCCATGACCAGTTTCGGGTAGGCAATGTTGGAGCAGCCAATCTCAGCCCCACAGGCTCGGAGACACTCGGATGGTACCACACAGCCTACGTCATCTGTGAGAAATAATACCTGTGTGTCACATACACACACACACACACAGAGAGAGAGAGAGAGAGAGAGAGAGAGAGAGAGAGAGAGAGAGAGAGAGAAAAGGAAGAGAGAGAGAAGAGAGAGAGAGATGCACACGCACAGACACACCAGGATAGCCTGAGCTGGCTTGATGACCCCCTGACTCCGACTCAGTTTCCCAGACCCGGGGCCCAGACCCCTGGTTATCTTCCCTGCTACCACCTCCATTACTGGCCCTTATCTTGCTTCCTGTTCCCAGCTCCAAGCCAGGGTTTCCTTACCTGTGACCCTGTGCTGGTGCTTGGTGCCTCTACACCCAGCCAGCCATTGCCAGTCTCAACCACCTTCCTTAAGGTGGAAGTAGAGGCAGGAGAGGGAACGCTTGCACATCATGGGGTAGCACACTACCCTCTGTCTAGCACCCCAGCATCCCAGGACCATCTTACCTGCTTGTGCTTTTTTGTATACACCCTGTACTTGAATGCCTCTATATCTCTACAGACACAGGCTCTCCTCCCTGTATGCCACTGTTGTCCTATTAACACCCATGGCCACCTTTGTTTATCTCCTGCTTCTGCTCTGAAGCTCCTGACTGCCCCCACCTGTCCACCTGCCTAGAGCTCTCGAGGCCCAAGATCAGTTCCTCTTGTTTGTTTACTATGCCTCCTTCCTCACCATCGTGGAGCACCCCAAGGGCAGACACCAGTTTTGAATCATCTCAAGTTCCAGGCATGGCCCAGCCCAGGGCTGGGCCCAGAGGAGACAGTCTGAACTTTTGCTGAATGAAAGAATGAGTAAGTGAGAGGAGGGAGGAGAGAAGAGGGAGGAAGGACTAAGGAGGAAGAGAGAGAATGGTTCTCAGGACCATCCCCACACAGTTCAGGCACTCTCTCTCCCACCTCCTAACCTGGGGAGTTTTACAGCACTGAAGAAGAAATAGTGGCCTGAGATACACAAATAGTCCCAGAAGAGAGCTAGGGACTCTGTGCAAGGCTCCTGAGACCTCATGGGCATGGGACACATAGATTTGCATCCTGGCCTAGCCTTGCTGGTTCTGCCACTGGGGAACCCAACCCTCCTGGGAGGAAGAGACAGCATCCCAGCACATAATGACTCTGAAAGCCAGGTAAGGGGATCCCCCAAGTTCGCTGTGCCTGACTCAGACTCCTCACATGAGCTCTTCCTATGGATACCTGGGCTAGACAGCAGCAGAGGTTGATAGAGTCCCAGCAAGGGTTCTGGCTTCTGCAGCCTGGGGCTTCTTGCAGACTGTAGTTTTACCAGGTCATCTGCCCATCCTACAAGGTGCCATACCAGAGCCGGGAACTGCCCCCCCTTCCCTGTGGCCAGTGCCAAGTCCAACTTGGTTCCTGGGGACAGGATGTCATCTCTTCACTGCTCCTTCTACCTACCAGTCGGCCCATGGCTTGTCCTGAGCATCATCCTGGGAGGTCTCCCTGTAAACTTTAATTTTTCTCAACCCTAGTCTTAATAACAGTTCTTTAACGCTTAAACCTCCCTTCTAGCCCACCATCCACCAGAGGTAGTGGAACAGGATACAGGGGCAGTGGACCTGTTTAGAAATTGTTCTTTGGAGCAAATCCCATCTGCATTGTCAGGAGGCTGGCAGTTCAGTTCACTGGAATCATCAGCAGCAGCTTGGTCCACACACAAACACTACACAAATATATCAGCAGTCCAGTTCGGTAGAGTCGGGATAGCAAAAATCGTATCAGCAGCAGTGGTACAACCTAGCAGAGACAGCCAGGCCTCAGCAGAATCGGCAGGAGACAGTGAGGAACCAGGACCACTGGGGATACCAGGAGAAGTTCTTCACTGTGCCTCTCTCAATGAAGCGAAGATCAGTGAAGACTTGAGACCACGAAGTGTTGCCTTGTCCGTCGGATCCTATTTATACTCCCTCCAAACATCACGCATCCTCCATGGGTCTTGCCTCAGCACGTGAGTTTGTATCAGCTTACATTACTCTGCCAATCTGTCCGAGTCCTTAGGAGCGGCAAGAACCTGCCAGCACACCACCGCAAGTGTTTTGGTGTGTTTCTCTCTACGGAGTCCCAACAAACAATGACCAATAAACAATAGAGAGGGGTACCAATACCATCTGGTGTCATCCACCGTCTGGTGGGTCCTTCTTAACATCGTGTTCCTTTCACATATTTGCTTTAACAAAACATCCTTTCACCTGTGCCCTCTTCATGAAAACACCCCTTCACGTGTCTGCCCCAGCTAAACACCATCCAACACACCTGACTTTCCAAAGAAACCAGAAGTTTCCACTTCATTTCCCCATACTCCACAGGGATGGAATGGTGCCAAACCTTGGCCCTTTGACCACCTTCATTCCCCAACAGCAGGCAGCACCCAGGCTTTTAGGGACATCTCTGAGCCTCTGCATCTGCTGATCTTGTTCCTTGGATTACCCTTCCCTTCTCATAAGCCTAAGGAATTTAAACTCACTCGTCTGAACTCACAGATGTCTGGCTTCTCCAGGTCTCTTCAGCACCAACAACCTTACAACTTCTGTCACTTGCTCCCCATCAGACTAAGGATATGAAGTTCCTGAGAGAATCTTGGATTTCACACATGCCTAGCATAGTCAATACATGGCAAATGCTGCCCAAGTTTGTTGACCAACTGAATGGCCCTCTCCTAGGGAGCTGACAGATGCACGGCCTTAAAGGGTAATCAAGATGCTCGCTACATTCCATTGAGTACATCCCGGCCCCTTTCTAGGAGCTTGCCCAGGTGCTGTTTGGCTAGTAGGTGCTGGGAAAAGGTACATGGGCTCCAGCTGGAAACTGGTCTTCCCAGACCCTCACTGTACGGTGCCGTGTAATTCTTTATTGTGTCCAAGGCTGTTTCCTCCTGGATAAGACAAAAACCTAACCTCAACTATTGGACCTTCTGTAAACTCAGCTCAAAACAATCACAGATTGGAATATTAACAATAGATCAAACTCTTGGGGCTAGATCAGAAGTTCTTTGACACTACACCAAAAGCATGATCTGGGACAGGTAAAACTGGTAAAGTGACACGCTCAGAATGTACAACCTTTGTTCAGTGCCATGAGCCGTGCTGCAGACTGGGAGAGACCACACACCTTCCACATGCTAGAGGCTCGGCAACAGAAAGGAAGCCATCAAGAAATGAGCAAAGCTACAAACAGACCCTCACTGAGGAGGACACAGAGAGAGAAGGCAGGCAGACCCCCAGAGATGCTACAGTCAGGCGAGAAGAGGAAACCTCAACTGAGAAAATGTCTTCATAAGATCAGGCAGTAGACAAGCCTGCAGGACATTTTCGTAAATAGTGATTGATGAGGGAGGGCCCAGCCCATTGTGGGTGGTGCCACCCCTGGGCTGGTGGTCTTGGGTTCTCTAAGAGAGTAGACTGAGAAAGCCATGTGGAATAAGCCAGTAAGTAGTGCCTCCCAAGGCCTCTGCTTCAATTCCAGCTTCTGGGTTCTTGCCTTGAGTTCCTACCTTGACTTTCCTGGAGGAGGGACTGTTACCTGGAAGTATAAGGAAAATGAACCCTTACTTTCCAAGTTGCTATTGGCCATGGTGTTTCATCAGTACAATAGAAACTTTATCTAGGACAATAAAAGCCATCAGGATTTATAGCACAATAAGACTACTGGAGCATAGAGTGCTTGTCTACCATATGAAAGGCTAGGCTCTATCCCTTGCACTGCAAAATAAATAAGTAACCACAATAATATCCTATACAAATACACAAACGGATAATGAGCATGTGTTGGCCACATGAAAGGCATTCACATTGTTGGTGGGGCTAGAAGATGGCCCAGAGCTCTAGACTGCACTCTGGAAATTTGCTAATGATACTGCCATTTCCGAAGGATTAGGAGGTAGAAAATGGCTTGTCAGGGTTGGGGTGGGAACCTGGATGCTTAGTTCTAATAAGTAAGGGCTCTACAGTGTCACAATCCTGCTAGCTCTGGTTGGCCTCGAGCCTGCAATTCTGTAATCCTGCCAAGCATTCCAAGTCCTGGGATTACAGGTGTGCAATCTTGATGGTAATGGTTGTTAAATCTATACATCCCCAGCACACACACACACACACACACAGGTGAGATCTGATGCAGCTCTGTGGATGGCCAAAAGGATTTTCTGGCCAAGACAGTCATATCAGATGAAACTGGGGAAAACTGGCCAAAGGTACTATTAGCCTCCCCATTCACTCTTTACAGCTTCTTGTGACTTGACCAAGAGTGGAGCAGATCAGGAGCCTTCCAGCCAGAGGGCCAGGTTCCTTAATGAAGCCAGGAACTCCGCAGCCGCAAGAACAAGAGGAGAAACTGAGGGCCAGCACATTTTTTGTTGAGGGTTAAAAACTCACACCACTGTCCCTCTCTGCTCCTTGGGGATAGGAGGTAAGGAGGTGATTCAGGTGCCTGAGGTGGGCAAGAGTGCCAAGCAAGAGCAGGTAATGGAATCACAGTGTGCACCTGGTGTAAGGCTTGATGTGGTTGAGGACTTTAGAGGTTGGGGTGAAGGGTTTGAGTCTGGGGATCAATGATGAGGAGGACCCCAAGGGTGCTAACTAGGCTTCGAAGGGAGTGGATGCAGGGCAAAGAGGCCTCACAGGAAAATGGACAGTGAGGACATGTGTGGAGGGGTACAATGTTGCCATGAGCCAATCCACTCATGGACTCAGCAGGTCCACTGGGACTCAAAGCAGCTCCGTTCTGGCCCAGAGATGGCAGGTGGGCTAGAAAGACAGGGCAGTATTGGCGTGGTATCCTGAAACGAGCTTCAGCAAGGAGCCCTCTGTCTACAGGACTTAATGGTCTTTGCTAACTTGCACCTGACATCCTGCCCTCAGATAGGGACCCAACGCTCTTCATAACTGGGGAACAGCCAAGAGCTGGGTCTGAGCACAGTTTGGTCCTCTTCACCCTTTCCTGCCGCAGGGCTCAGGTATGTGAGGTGCACCAGTTTATGATAGATGGGATCCCAGCAAGGAGCTGGGCTCAGGCCTAATCTGTATCTGGTCATGCACATGGAGAGCAAGCTTGTGGAAGCAGCTGGAGGTGGAGCCAGGCCTCGGCCCATGACGCAACCTTCCGTCTACAACTGGACAGCTGAGCATCCCACCTGCAAGACAGAACTAGACTACAGATGGCCCAGGATCGCCAGCAGGACTGGGGGCGGAGGGAGGCTCCCATGAAGCTTGAGGCAGCAAATTGTCAAGCCTTGCGCCGTCTGAGGGAGATGAATCAGCTTCCGGCCCCGCCCCCGTGCCGCACGTGACCACAGGTGAAGGTGGAGGGGTGGGCGGGGTCGCCCTTAGTCACCGGCCGCCCAGCCCGCTGCTACCACCAACGCCTGTGGTTCCCCGGGTCGTCCGGTCTGCACGGGCGCCACCTGCTCGGTAAGCAAATCCCTCCTCCGGGTTTGCGAGCCCCACTTGGGCTTGCGTCCCGGCTCTTACTCCTGACTGGGGCGAGGTTCCCTGTGAGCCCCAGCTTACTTCCAGGACTCGGGGAACCTCAGGCGGATCCCAAGACGCAAAGGAGAACGGCCGCCCTGGACGGCTCCGGCTCCCTCACCACGCCCCGCCCCGCCCACATTACCACACCACGCCCCTTTCTTTCGCCACGCCCCCGCCCGCCCGCCCTCTGACCCGGACCGCGGTCTTCTGCTGATTCCCTCCGGTGCGGTTCTCAGAGGCGCCGAGGCCCCGGAGCCTGAGAGCGCGGTGCCCGTCGGGCCGCGTTCGCACAGCGAGGGCCGCCATGGCCTTCTCCCAGGTGCAGTGTCTGGACGACAACCACGTGAACTGGCGTTCCAGCGAGTCGAAGCCGGAGTTCTTCTACAGCGAGGAGCAGAGGCTGGCCCTGGAGGCCCTGGTGGCGCGGGGTCGCGACGCCTTCTACGAGGTGCTGAAGCGCGAGAACATTCGCGACTTTCTTTCGGAGCTGGAACTTTCGCGTATCGTGGAGGCCATCGAGGTGTACGACCCGGGCTCGGAGGACCCGCGGGTCTCAGGCCGCCGCCCCGAACTCCAGGACAATGGGGGTGCGGATGCCAGCGAAGATACCAGTGCGGCGGGCGGGCCCCCAGCCACGGCCGAGCCGCTGCCCTCACTGGAGTACTGGCCCCAGAAGTCGGACCGCTCCATCCCGCAGCTGGACCTGGGCTGGCCCGACACCATTGCCTACCGAGGTGTGACCCGGGCCAGCGTCTACATGCAGCCACCCATCGACGGGCAGCCGCACATCAAGGAGGTGGTGCGCAAGATGGTCAGCCAGGCGCAGAAGGTGAGGCGCCGCGGCGAGACCCCAATCACCCAGCACGCATGGGGACAGAGACAGCCCCAGGACCTCTGACTGGCCTCTCGGTTGCCTCCTGCGATCAGCAGCTTAATGTCCACCACTTCTAGCAGGTGGCACTGGGCTTCCAGGCTCCATGGGCTTCCGTGCCGTCCTGGAGTGTTTCTGAGCTCCTCAGATGCAATGCATGAGCCGTGTGGGAGGAATCCGGGGCTTTCTCTCACTCACTCTCCCTTGGCTCATCTCAGATCCACTAGCAGATAAAAGCTTGCACACATACATGAGCTGGCTGGCAGGGGTCTAGAGGAAAGACGTGGAGGCTGGTCTGGAGCCCCGAGAAAATCTGCCTGCTTCTTAGCTGTGCTGTGTGGCTGGTGGTGTTTCTCCAAGCTCTTCTTTCAGTGCTACAGTAGCTGCAGCTGTCCATGCCAGAGTGTCTGGATGAGCCCGGTGTTACCTGTTGAAGGTTTTCACCAGTGGAGGAGGTGAGGGTCTATTACTTAGGTTGTGGTTTGCCATCGAGCAGCTGGAGGAGGTGAGGGTCTATTACTTAGGTTGTGGTTTGCCATCGAGCAGCTTTTCAGGCCTAGCGTGGATCCACTTAGCTGACAACCATTGACAGGTGTGTACAGTGCCCTGGCTTGGGGTGACTGCTCCACACTGACACACTGACACACATTTTTTGTTTTGTTTTGTTTTTGAGATAGAGTTTCTCTGTGTAGCCCTGGCTGTCCTGGAATTCACTCTGTAGACCAGGTTTGCCTCGAACTCAGAAATCCTCCTGCCTCTGCCTCCCAAGTGCTGGGATTAAAAGGCGTGCGCCACTACTGCCCGGCAACACACATCTTGAGAAGCAATATGCACTGCTCGCACAGACAACCAAGCCATAACTGGGTGGCCATGACTGTGAGCAGAGGTGTGCCTGATTTGATAGGCAGGGTAGCCCAGCAAGCTGTGATATATCTGGAGCAGGTCTGTCTTCAGGTGGTAGTGAGAGTGTTCCTAGCTGGGTCTGACCCCTTCACCGTCCAGGTCCAGAATGAGGCAGTCAGTGTACGAGGCCACATATCTACCCTGGGGACTGATCTGGCTGACCTGGCCTGGGGAGCGCTTGAGCAGAGAGACCAAAAGTGGGTCATCAGCTGAGGTGGCTCAGCTTTCCGACAGAGTGGAGGCTCTGTCCACGGGGCCACTAGCTGAGGGTGGCTAGTCTGTAGGTGCAAACTGCATCTCTAGCCATTGTGATGGTAGGGTATTGGGTGGCAGGAAGGAGGAAGGACTGAATAATCTTCTGGACACCTGAGAATAGTTGGGAATCTGTTGCCCCTAAAAGGGCCTGGGGTGAGTGCCACTGTGGCAGAGCCCAGTCCCTTGAGAAGAGGGAGAAAGACTCTGAATGGGGCCCAACCTGCTGTGCCAGCGCTCTTACAGCAGGAAGGAGGCAGCATCCACTTTCCAGCTTGACCTGGGAGCAGCTACAGGCTCTAATCTTCTGCAGACAGAATGACATAGGGCCAGCCAGTGATAGGGACAGATAGGGGTGCCTGGGGCCAAGTTGTACCCTTCGGGCTTCCTGTCCACATCCTTATGCCCACAGCTGAGATGTATCCACTCCCTGCAGACCCAGAGCTTCATTTGCACCCAATTCCACTCCTCCAAGGTTATTAATGGCACCTGTCTACAGTGACAGAAAGACATTGATCTTAGTGTGAGCCCCATCTGTCTGTGTGGCACCACAGTGGTCGAGTTCCTACTGCCTATCACATAGAGGCATTACCCTCTGCTTCCTATACCCAGAGCCTGTTCCCCACAGCAGGGAGTCCATAGGAGCCTCAATTGACAGATTTCTGTAAATGGAAACCCTCCATTTACAGAGATCAAGTGTTTGTTCACACACACCCCCCACTGTGCTGTCTTGGGCCAGGCCCCTCCCCTGTGGACCTGTGTGAGTCCTTGTTCCCCGATCTTTGTCTTATGGCCCACACATTACGTGGGAAGGCTGTAATAACAGCTTCAGTGGAGTATGAGCACTTTATAATCTCAGGTAGTGTTATCTGCCTCTTTTTTTCACATGGAGAAACTTGAGACCAGACTCATTAGTTGTCTCTACCCAAGGTCACTTAGGCCTGTTGCACTCTGGGACCTACCCAGGAGTATGTACCTGGTAGCAGGGCAGTGACAAGCAGGACCTGGGAGGAGCAGCTGACTTAGGTGGCCCTAAGGAGTCTTCACCTCCTTGAGGCTGCTTCCCAGCCTCCTGGGGCAGGCCCTGACGCCAGTGGATGCTGACAGAGCGCTTTGCCCGCCCTCTCCTTGCTCCTCCCTGCAGGTGTGCTTCTGTCTTGTCTCTCACCATGAGTCACCTCTTGCCCCCCTCGCCCACCTCTCCTTTTCACCCTATGCAAGTGTTAGGGGAACCCCAGCCTCCAAGGGTTGGGATGGGGGTTTTGCTGACTAGCCTTTTCGTATGGGGGCTTCTGCAGCATGGCTGCTGGCACTGAGTCACTCTCCCAGTAGTCAGCACAACTGACAGACCCTGAGGCAAGGAAATGACACAGCACACACTCAGCTCACGCCACCTCAGCCACCCCTGGTGGCCGTGTTCCTGTCAGAATTATTCTGCTGCATCCTCCCTTCCCTGAAGACTGGAAGGGTCTGACTAGAAAGAGACAGGAATGTGAGAATAGGCCCTGGTGCTGCCTCCACTGTAGGATTGGACCAGTCCTGGCTCCTCCCTAGGCCGGACCATTCGGTACAGGCGTTGAGGTCTGGGAAGGATCCCCTTGGTCCTGCCACCTGCTGCCTAGATCCTAGATTCACCTGGACAGGGAACAATGGGGTCCCGTCATACTCTCTTGGTTGTGTGACCCTAAGCGTATGCTGTCTGTACTGCTGGCCAATCTTAGTGAGCTCCCCTCTGAGGCAGCCCCTGTCTGTCCTCTCCCAACCCTCCCCCAACCTTAGGCTGGGAGGAACCTCCCCTGGGCTCCAGCTGCATACCAGAGGCCTGTAGCATCACGCCTGGGAGGGATGAGAGCAAGTGTGGCCTCCAGAGGGTGAGGCTGGGTGGGGTTGGACCTCAGTCAGAGGATCTTCCAGCAGATCCCAGTGCCCACCCTGACAAGGACTAACCCCTTACCAGTCCCAGGGGCATCATGTGTCATACTTTCCCCCAAGTTACTGTGGAGGACACAGAAGGAAGCTGAGGTGTCAGGTGCTGGCCCTGATCTAGGTCCAAATTTATGTCTTCCAGCCAGGGCTTATAAATGGAGACCGAGAGAAGTTATGTTTCTTACCCAGGGCCACACAGCAAGAAGAAAGAGGAGCCAAGTTTCATGATACCCGATTGACCCCACATCTTTCTTGTCAAATCCCTGCCTTCACATTCTGGAGTCCGGGCCTGTCACTTGGCTCCTGGAGAATAAAAGCAGCTTAATGAGGCATTTATTAAATACCAACTATATGCCAAGTGCTGAACAGGCACTTTACCTGCTCTGTGTAATCCTTGCTACAGCTCCATAAAGTAGGTGTTGCCTCCATTGTCCGCAGAAGGAATCCAAGGTTTGGTGGGGCTCAGAGAGGGTGACCAACTTGCCCAAAGCCTCAGAGCTGAGAATTGGAGGATCTGGGCCGTAGGCTCTGTGTAACCACATCCTGTAGTGGATCCATTAGGGCTTGCTTAGCTCAGGCAGTGAAAGCATGTCCAGGCTCTTGGTCCCTAGACATTGGGCTGCCAGAGGTGGTGGAAAGCTGGTCATGCTGGGCCTGGAATGAGGAGCCACTGCTATGCCCAGTCCCTCTGGGGACCATGCCCCTCACCACTGCAGGATAGCCACACACCACATTGTGAAGGTTCAGTCATTACTGCCCTGCATGCCTTCACAGTATTGTAAGGGCATGTATGCTATCTAGTGGTGGTGTTGCTGTCCAAGCCTGTGAGCACAGTGACATCTGCAGACAACATCTAGCAGTATATGCCTCAGGATATGTCCTTTTTATTTGGAGGCACATGACTGTACCAAAATAGCCCCCAACACAAGCTCCTGTGGGCCAGGAGCTGCCTTCTGCCTGCTGGGGCAGCTCCTGCTTTGGGCCAGGCTGCACCTGTCAGGGTGGGAGCCATCAGATAGCATAATCCCAGGTGTTGGCTCCAGACTTCTCCAAGGCTCCCCACCCCATGGCAAGCGCCTGCATCTTAATGGCGATGTGCCCTGCCTGGAAGAAGTCCTTTTGCTGTTCCAGGAGAGGACCCTGCCACCTGCTCGTATCATAGATGAGATCAAAGCATAGATTAGGACGGAGCTTTGGGTCTTTGGTGTGGCCTGGACTACATTCTGCGGAGCTCTTGGTTGTGGTAGTTTGGAAAGTTACCCCGAAGCCAAAGGTATCCTTTGGGCTGAGAGAAGCCCTAGATTGCTTGCCACTTGGCTGCTTAGGGTTCATGGCTGACACCCACTGGACAAAACCCCCAGACAGGCTGATAACTTCCAGGGCACACTCCATGTGGGGTGTGGGAAGGACCAGCTTTAGTGTCCGGCAGACTCAGGTCCAAGCCCAGTTCTGTCCTGTCTCCGGCAACACCTGAGAGTTCCTCACTGCTGCACTGGGCCGACCTCAGTAAGACACATACCTGCTTGTCAAAGTCCAGGTGAGATTTAAATGACCATAAGAGAGCATGAGTTGTCCCTCAGCGTGTTATGTGGTCTCATGGTATGTGGTGCCAGGCTGCGTCCAGTCAATACCAGGTCTCTTCCCTCACCTTCTCCATCTTTATAGTCACCAAGAGCCACACAGGACAGTCCTGTCACTGTCACCAACACTCTCCATGACTACCACACTATTTTCAGCTTCACCGAGCCCTAGGAAGGGAGAGAAGGTTGTCTTCCTGGGGTGCAGGGAGTCTCAGAACGGCACTCACACCCCTTGGGCTCTTTTCAGGGCCTGTGGAGTGGCCAGCATGGCTTCTTGTCTGTGACTTGCTGACTGAAGTGGGCTTTAATGAGGCTTCTGTCTAATAGATAGTATGGCCCCAAGCAGCAGCTGAGTTTCAGAGTGGAAAAAGAGATCCACCCTATCTTCATACCACCATAGCAAATAGAGGAACTGGGTCTTGGAGTGAGAAAGTGACCCAGGAAGGCAGGGCAGGGTTGGACAGGTTGAGGCCGGTCTGTTTCAGGATAAGGTGGGCTCTGGAAGATGGTGGCATGGAGTCAGAGGTAGGACAGATACATGATCCTGACAATGGCAGAAGTGTGGCCCTGGACTGTGACTATGTCTTTGGGAAGTGTGACACTCTGGTATCTGACGTGTGAATGTTGGTGGCCTGCTATTCTGTGTGTGGCTTGGATCAGACCCCTTCATCCTAAGAAGTAGGATTCCCTGCCCCGCTGCTAGAACACAAGTAGGCAGGACAGTCATTCCGTCTCCATTTTATGCCTTGAGTGAGAGGGGGAAGTGTTGGGTCCCACCATGGGGTTGGCTGCAGTTCCCTAGCCTCAGTTTCTTCACACGGGGTAACTGCTGCTGTGCACAGCCTATCAGGAATGAATTCTTTCATCTTTGGTTTTGAAAGTGATCTTCCCTCACCACCTACTTCTAGGTGGACAGTATGTTTTCCCGTAGTGCTTAAAAGATGTTGCTCACTGTCTCTTCTCTCACTGACTCTGGTGAGATGTCAGCTTGGCTCAATTCCTCCATATGCAGTGGTCTTTTCCTTCCAGCTATTCTTTTTTTCTTTTCTTTTTCTTTTTCTTTCTTTCTTTTTTTTTTTTTTTTTTTTTTTTTTTTTTGGTTTTTCGAGACAGGGTTTCTCTGTGTAGCCCTGGTTGTCCTGGAACTCACTCTATAGATCAGGCTGGCCTCGAACTCAGAAACCTGCCTGCCTCTGCCTCCCAAGTGCTGGGATTAAAGGCGTGTGTCACCACTGCACTGCCCGACTTCTTTTTGACCTTCCAGCTATTCTTAAGAGTCTAATGGGTCGAGTGATTCGGTTCTATGTGCTTTAGCTTCCCATCTCTTCTGTGTGTGTCATTGAGTCTGTGGACTTCCATTCTTATCAAGTGAAGAAGTAAAGTTTAGCTGTCATTTAGTCGTGTATGTTTCTAATCTCTCGCTGAGACGACAGCTTCCCCCTGTTAGATTTCTTGAAGCGTACCACGGATGCTGATGGCTTGCTGTGTCTCTTCAGTCTCCTTCTATGTGACATTTGGATACTTGATGCTGCCTTGCCTTCAATTTACTCTTCTTAAGCAGGGTCATGCTGTAGCCCAGGCTATCCTCAGACTCACAGAGCTCTGTCTGCCTCTGCCTCTTGAATGCTTGAATTGAAGGGGTGAGCCACCTTGTCCTGCCCCTTCGGTGAGTCTCATTTTCCTATTTCTTTGTACAGTAATTCTCTATTAAGTATAGAAATGGTGAGCTTTGTGTTGTAGGCTGCTGCTGTATATTTGTTCTTTTAAATATTTTAGAGCTTTGTTGTAGAATGCAGTGAAATTTCTTGGAAACAAACATTTTGAGGGGTAAGGTGTAGGCTGTGCACGGAACCCAGGTCTTCTGCATGCCAGACAAGCCTCTCTCTGTCACTGCTGTACCAGGCCAGCTGAACACGGTGCAGTCTTGCTCTTAACCCTTGTTAGGAAGGAGCAGAATAGGCTATAGGATAGGAGCAGCCCACTGGCCACACCAAACCCTCCACCCCCAGCTTCACCACTTCTGGAATACAGATGCATTTCCTGCCATCATGCCACTGTCTGCCACATGGACAGTTCCAGGGATTTGGGAGAGGGAGCAGGCTGTTTACAGAAGTCTGTCTAAACTTGGTCCAGGTTTCCTTGCCCACTTACCTAGGCAGTTCCCTTTGCAGACTGTCTACAGGCCTCATGTGTCATAGCTAGGAAGACATGAGCCTCTCATAGTCCTATATGAGGACCACATATTGCTTTAGCTGTCCCTTTGGGGACTTCTCCCAGCCTTACATGTTTGTTTCCATGAGTGAGCTACCCAGTTGCCAGCTGATTGCTGGAGGGGCCCTAAACAGCTCTCCAAAAATGGGCAGAACCAGCAGTGACCTTGGAGACAGCCTGGATGGAAGTCTTAAGACAGGATTTTGGCAGGGGGTTGGGGGGAGAAGAAACCATTGGGGTCAGAATTCTCAGGAGAGGTACGTCAGAGGCTGGGCCAGTACCCCAGTAGTTTTCAACTATATTCAGATCAGCTGGCTGCCTCACCCATCTGTCCTCTCTGGCACTTGTGGGTAAACCTGTCCATCCACTGTCCCATGAGGACGCTTTGCTCTAAGTGAAGTTTGGAGGCACAAGGGGCCTAGAAGAAGCTACTGTGGGTGTTGGGAACTGTGGGCTGGTATCAGCACCTGGCAAGGCTGGAGACTACGGCCTCTCGAGGAGCAACTACCAAACTGTCCTTTCACAGACTCTATAGACATGGCAGGATGCTCCAGCTAGCTTATATAGGCCCCACTGGACTGTGAGCAGAGCTCTAGGATGCATAAAAGCAGGTGGTTCAGCAAGGACATCAACCACCTCATTTCATAGATGTGGAAAGTGAGGGGCCTAAGATGGAAGGTGGCTAGTACCAGGCCTTGAACACTACAGGAGTTCCAGGTCCATACCCCCTGTCTCACTGATAGATGAAATTCCCTGAGAACTGTGAAGTCACAATACCATCCTTTGATGAGCTCTCAGGGTCACAAATGAGCCAGGCCATCCAAACAGGGAAATAATTAGTTGGTTGTGCTTCCAGGTCCTCTCTTGTGCTGATTGCAGCATTTGTGAGGATCTAGGGGTAACGGCATTGATGTTAGTAATTGTGAACCCTAGACATCCCAGGCTGGGGCGCGTGAGCAAGGCAGGGGCAGGCCTGTTTCAGCCTCTGTCACTGACTGCCTCCACATTCCTATCTACAAAGCCAATATAACCTAACATCTCAGGAGCTCTCAAGGAACCTTTGTGACCCAACCATGGATAGGCCAAGACATGAGACTACTGGGCAGTGGTGGGAAACCTCCCAGCATTACCTCACATACCAAAGCACTGTGCGCACCACCACTTCCAGCGTCATCTCAGACTCTAGGAGCACCCGGCAGCTCTCCCCTCCAATATTAGCTGATAGCTGTTTAATCTTTCTTTCACCATCCTAGGGACAGAGTCCAACGCCCAAAGAGTCAGCCATGGGACCCTGTCAGGGATCCACCTTGGGGCATGGGTCCTAACAAGTCCACCTTGGCAGCCTGTGACTTCTGGACCAGGTCCCTGTCCTGCTGGGGCACATCTCAATCTGCCATGGTGCAGTTGGAACCAGCTGTGACGGGTCTGGGGTGCAATGGGCTAGAGAGCCTCCAGGGATCGGTGTGCCAGCCGGGTCAGGCTTCTTTCCAAGGTAGTACATGAAGCTGTTTGCCTGCTTAGGAGTGACCTAACCAAGGGGACATTGTGGGATCCCAGGTAAGGAGATCCCTGGAACATCTCTGCCCAGCTCCCCTCCCCCACACTACCACGCAGAGTCTGTCAGTCCGCCAAGGTCATCAGGAGCCCCCCTGCCTGCAGGCTTTCCCAGCAGTCCCTGGCTGTTGCTGAGCCTATGCTGGGCAGGATGCTCTTAGGTCCTCCTCCATCACACCTCGCGCTATCACATCTCGCGCTCTCACTTTGCAATGGAAAGCACTTCCTCATCTAGTACTGACATTGTGCTCTAGCTTGCCCCTGTTGTATCAGCCCTGTCCTACTCTACCACCAGATAGCCCCCAGGAGATGGTAAGTAGCTGTCCTCTGAAGACTGGGATCCCTAGGGCTCAGCCTCCTTACCACCTTAATTCTGAGCAGATTAGCACCACCAGGCCCTGAAGACCATAGGGTCAAAGGAGGACCAGACAACAGCCCCACACAGCTGGGAATGGGGAGTATTCATTCACTGTGCTTCAACTTGCCTCATGACTTCATCGGCCTCAGTTTGTCCAGCTATGCTGGGATCTCATTTTGTTGTTTGTGAGAGGTTGGAGTCAGGCATCAGAGACAAGGCTGCCTGGGAAGAAGGCAGCATGTGGGGATCTCTGAGGGCACCCTTGGATTGGGGTCCTTGATGTGCACTGCCTCAGTATGCTTGCTTCTCATGAATGGAGTCTTGTTTTGCTGATGAAAAAACAAGAGCCTAGAGTTATTTAAGGGTTTATCTTAGGTTCACACAGCAAGTTCACTGCAGGACAGGCCTAGAGCCTCCTGCTTAGGAGTTTGGACTTTTGTGCCAAATGAGCAGCAGGCATCAGCAGGGGCCAGAGGCTTGGGAGGAGCCCAGATGGGCCTGTAGGGGCTAGCCTAGTGAGCTCACTTCAGGCATGTAGACATGTCCCCAGAAGGCTCCAGGTAGCCTCTTGTTACTTTATGTATACAGATCTCACTGAAGGACGATGCTGAGCTACACTCATGAGCTCAGCTCTGTGGTACTCCACTGTCACAGTTCTCCAGAGACTTGTGGAACCTCTCGCTGTAAAGCTCCACACTGTCTGCTAGTGTGAGGGGAGGGGGAGTGTAAGGAGCTGTCACCTGAGTTGGGAACACCCCTACTCTGTCACTACATTCTACTGGGGGCTGGGTCCACACCGTGAGTCCTACCCTCCCCCCCCCCCCCCCCCCCCCCCGCTTGGTGGGGAACTGAGACAGCTGGTTCTCTGAGCGGGCTAGGTGTGGATAGATAGACTTTGACCTCCAGAGCCCCACCCTTGGGTTCAGGAGAGTGGAAGTTACCTGTAGTGGACATAGGTGCTGGCAAGTGACAAATGGAGCACATGCTGATGTGGGTGCTGTCTAATTCAGAATGTCATCCTGCTGTAGTCTACAGCAGCCCAGGACTAAAGCAAGGTATTGGGTTGGTAGCTATGCCATCTGCTGGCCTCTATCCCTATTGTGGCCACTTCTGGTTTGTCTCAGCATCTCCGGGACAGCATGCATAGCTGTTCTTGAATCTGACCCAGGAGGCTACCAATGCAGGTTCCTGGGCTGAGCCCCTGGCTGTGTTCAGAGCCACACTGGACCTTCCTGGTGATAGTACTGGTCTGTGAGTCTTAACCTGGTTGAGGAAGGAAGCCCTGAGGACCAGCTGAACATGTGGAACTGTGACATAGACCTTGCCCCTGATCTCGGTTCACCTGCACCCTCCTGACATGTCTGCATTCCTCCCCACACCTTCCACCTTGAGGACTACTGGAGCTAGATTTTTTCATAGGCTTGTGGCTTGGGAGGAGCAAGGGTGCTGTCTTCATTGCTGTGCTGGTAAATCACTGTCTTTTTCTGTTCCCAGGTGATAGCTGTGGTCATGGACATGTTCACTGACGTGGACATCTTCAAGGACCTGCTGGACGCTGGCTTCAAGAGGAAGGTGGCTGTGTACATCATTGTGGATGAGAGTAATGTCAAGTATTTCCTGCACATGTGTGAGCGGGCCCGCATGCACTTGGGGCACCTCAAGGTGAGCTGTCATCCCTTGCTTGGGCAGCTGGAGGGCAGGTAGTCATTTAGTCAGTCAACAAACATCACCTTGCAGACAGTGTCTTATACCAAACAGAGTTAAATCATCCTGGAGCTTTCTGCCAGGTGGTCACACAACTTGAATGCCCTGAGGGATAAGATATTTACTACCTCCAACAGGCAGATAAGATAAACATGGATCTAGTGCTTTCAACCAGGTGCCAGCGTGCCTGCCAGATACTGTGTTATCCATGCTACATAGGTTTCCTGTCTGCCTGCATACCTCTGGTGACAGGTGTGTGCTCACTGCCTCCACAAGCAAAGCTCTGTCTGTCTCAGGAAGTCCTTCACTGGGCTAAGCCCCAGTTTATCTCATCAGTTTTGCTGGCTGGCTTTAGGATCTGGCTCAGACACAGGAGACAGCCTCATGCCTAGGTCAGGGTTGAAGTGGCCTGGAGATTCCTAAGCAGAGTGAGGTAGATCTTCAGAGAAAGAAGGCACAGTGGGATGGAGATGGAGAAGAGGAAGCCAATGCCTGCTTCCTCGCCTTTGCTTTGCTGTGTCTGAAGTCTTGTTGCCTACCACTCTGGGCTCCAAGATTTCATTGGTCTGATGGCTAGGCAAATCCACCGGGGTGACGAGGCTCTTCCACTAAGGTCATACAGCTAAGTACATATAGCACATGTCTCCGAGTACAGAGGAGTCTGCAGAACCAGCTGGTGTCTCACAGCATGTGACTACTCAAGCCATTTTCCATAGTTTAACTTATTAAAATTCCTGACAACCCGAGTGGCACAGATCTGTCCCCAAGGATCTGTCATTCCTATTTTGCAGATGAAACAATAGAAGCAGGTGCTGGTGTCACTGCCAATAAACTAGAGATGAGGGCCAAGTGCCCCAGGCTGGAGTCCTGTGATTAGAACACAGATTCCAGATGGTCAGCACACAAGGCTGGTGACAGTGGCAGGGCTTGGAACCTGTAATTTGTCAGCATTTGTCAAGGCCCCTGCGGAGCCTTTCAAGTAGGTGTGAGATCTCTGCTGTGCTACCAGTCTCTAATTTCAGGGACTTCTTCATGTGGTCTCCAGGTAGGTTGACCCTAAGCCTCACACCTGCCTGGCATGTAATTAGCACCTGGAAATGGCTTTGGGGTGGTAGACAGCTCATGCCAGAAAGAGCCATTGTGTACAAGTTCAAAAAAGATGACTTGAGACTTGGCTGCTCTGTGGACCAGTGGCATCTCCAGGAGCTGTAGGAAGGTCTCCACTCCATGCATTTGCCACACACTGATGGTGCTTAACACGTTTGTCACTCAACACATTACCCTCTTAAGAGAAGCAGACAAGAGCTGGCACCTCTAGGTGCCAAGAGGCATCCTCGCCCAGGTTGGCTGCTTGGAGGGAGGCCCTGGCCCAGAGTGTCTGAGGGCCTTTTCACTAGAGACTTCTTAGTGTGTCCTCAGTCTGGGGCTGTCTGGACCTCAGGGCTTGGGAAGCAGTAGGACTTGACTCTCTGCCCATGGCTTCATGGGGGTGTCCAAGCCAAGACACTTGGAGCTGTTCAGACTAGGCTCTCACAAAAAGATAAGTAAGAAATTGGCGTGACAAGGAGGGCACACACCCTTCTTTCAGAATTCTCTGGTGCTGCCCACATGGGCTCCCTACCCACTGCCCACTGTGGGACTTGGCTCCTAGAGTTGCTTGTGGGTGACAATTCAGGATAGCAAGGCTGAGAAGGTGTGCAGCTGACAGCCTGGTGTTAAGACAGGGGTTATAGGAGGCTTGCCCCACCCCACTATTAGCCTTCAACTGTCTCAGGACCGTGGGCAGGAGGGCAGCTCTCTGGATTCAGTAGCCTGTCCAGTCCCACCCTATTGCCTTCCTTTCTGGGAAGGTGACCATATCTAAAAGATATGATCCTAGGAACCAGACACTTTCGTGGGCAAGAAGTGACCCCAGCTTAATTCTCATCTATACCAGCCTCACTGTAGCCCTAAGCAAGTGGTTAGAGGCTCTTGTGAGCACAGCCCGGCCAGGTGTCACTGTGGAGAGCCTGTCTTCCTGGCCAACGTCCCTGCCGTAGGCTGGCTGGGTCTGGACCTGCTTCAGTGTTTCAGGATCACTTCCTGTGCTGGTAAACCATGGGCTGCTCTCAACTACCCACTGCCCTGTCCCAACCCTGTTCCAACCTGCCCCAGAACTTGTAGGCCCAAGATATGGATAGCTGTGGCAGGGTCACATCTGTGACAATGGGGTATCATACACCAGACATCAAGTGCCCTGCCATCAACACCATAGGTATTTATTGGCTCTGGGCCTCCATTGTTCATGTGAGAAATGGGCCCATCTCCATGCCTTCTCTCTGGCAGGGCTATTTTTTTTTAAATTTACTTATATTTATTTTGTGTACATTGGTGTTTTGCCAGTGGGTATGTCTGTATGAGGGTCTCAGGTCCCCTGGAACTGGAGTTACAGATAGTTATGAGCAACCATGTAGGCTCTAGGAATTGAACCTCTGGGTCCTCTGGAAGAGCAATCAGTGCTCTTAACTACTGAGCCATCTCTCCAGCCCCTGGCAGGGCTATTGTGCTGTGGTGGGCATGAGGGAGTCAGAGGTTCCTTTGAGCCTATGTGGTTAGCAACAATGCTTCCAACACACCCAGCTCTCATCTAAGTGCCAGGTGGCTTTCAGTAGAAGCCATCCTTTCTTGCCAGCAGTTATGTTAGTACCAGGACTGACCCTGTTCCCAGTCCCCACATAAAGGGGACTGGCATTCATTTCCTCTTCCAATATGTGGGCCCCAGCTGCTTCGGGGGCTACCATCTACTGGCCTTGAAGGCTGTAAGGAAATGAATCTCCTGCATTATAAATGGCCAGTAGGCCTTGAAAAGAGTCCCTAGCCTTTTGACCTTATCCCTTCCCAGGGTCATAGGGCCAGGGCAATGACAAGGTCTTATATTGAGGTGACCCTACTGCTAAGAGATACCCATGAGCCAGTAGGAGCCTCATGTGAAAGACCTATCAATGTGAAAAGCTCCTTGGCCTGGGTAGGCAAACTGGAAAAACCACCAGCCACTTGAGCTGACTACATAGCCAGCAAGCAAGGGAACACCAGCCATCCGACCTCCGTGGGAAGGCACATGGTGGGATACCTGACTGGGCCCAAAGACCAAAGCTGTGTCCTGCCAGGCCCTAGCTGGGGTTATTAAGGAGCGTAGATGGGAAGGGGGGCGCTAGACCCCAGCCCCGTCCCTTCCTGAGTAAACTCATGTCTATGGTTAGACTAAGGCCACTGATGGGTAAGGATATATGCCAGTGTCTTGTATCTGGGGGCAAAGAGGCTCACCTCACTGGGCCAGTCATGAATCAGGGTACTATTGGCATCAAGTAGGTAGAGATGGGGCTGTTATTAAGTATCCTAGTGTCAGTGCAGCCCAGCAGTGACCTAGCCCACCATGTCAGTCATCCTGGGGAAAGGGCCTGGAGGAGTAACACTAAGGCTTAGAGCTGGGTAAGTCCCACTGAATATCATGTCTGTTCATGAGTCAGGGTGACAGGTGCAGAGTGAGCTACTGCTCTGCCTCCCACCTCAGCTCATCTCCTTGCACTTCCTGTGGTCCAGGCATGGCTGACTGATAGATACTTTTACCCTGCTCAGGTCAGAAGTGTCATCTGCTTCATCACACTGAGAGACAAAAACTTGTCACCTCCCTTGCTGGCCACCAGGTGTGGCTAGCAGTTCTGCCTTCCCTGAGCAGTCCAGGCTCTCCTAGATGTGCTACAAAGTTTGTATCCTGGTGTGTCCCCAGTGAGAGCTCAATCCCTTGTAGGTGTCCCAGGTAGACAGGCACATGCTACAGTGCAGAAGCTGAGGTATGGAGAGGCTCGGCCAGGATTTGGTACCATGTCTGAGTCACCAGAATGTCCAGGTTAGCCTGGTGGAGACCAGCACAGTGTACCCCAGCCCTGTGTCCACCACAAGCACTTTGGGCCAGAGCAGATTGACTCACCTCCAACTCCGCTGTGCCTCATGGGGTCTAAAAGAGTCTAAGGACCCTCCACCAGCCTGCCCATCCCCAACTAGGGGCACCCCAGGACCTGAGACAATGCAGCTTTGTGGGATCCTCCACCTCTGCTCACGCGAGCCCAGACACCTGAGACATTACCTCATCTGGGCCAGGCCCATGGGGCGAGGCTACCAGGAACCAGGAGGCAGAGGGTGGGGGGCCTGATGCAAGCCCCTGCCTGCTGCCCAGCCCCAGTGGTGAATGAGCCGATGGCTTCAGTGCCAAGCCCCATTCTGCAGACAGGGAAACTAAAGCCTAGAGAGGGCCAGGGTCTTGTTTAAGTATCACACAGTAGGTTACAGGCCTGCCTCTCACATGGCTGAGTTACCCTGAGATGAAAGTTATGGCTTTCGGAGCCCTTCATAACAACAAAAGTTTGGGGTAAGTAGACAGACACCAGCGGATGAAGTATACAGGCTAGTTGCCTAGTTGAAGAGCATGGCCCCAGAACACAGTATTGGATGGTAAGACCACAGGACGCCACAGAACTGGGTTGTGGTTGGCACAGGTGACAGAGAAAGCCTCTAAGATCTTTGTTCCAACCTCTGGTCCCTGAGCGTGCAGTGTGTTAGGTACAAAGTCACGGGTGCTAATTGTCCTGGGCCCTGGCCAGCTTCCTGCTGAGCTGGCTGTGGGCAGGCCTGTGGACAGGCGGGGCCTGAGTGAGCTTGGCCCTGGAAACAGCTTATCTGCCTTCTAGGACGGGCTCAACAACTAGACAATTAATTGTTCACCCCACAGCTGGGTGGACATCATGTGGGGACCCACCCAGAGCCACCCCTGTCAGCTTCTGTGGATAGTACTCAGGGCCTCCAGTGGAGTCTGGGAATAAGAAGCCCTGAATAGGAGACTCCAGTGGGTAGCATGCTCACTCAGGCCACCTCCCTGTATGCACCAGCTTCCCTGTTCTCTGCTTCCTGTATGCCCATTCATGTATTCAGCCTCCTTCCATGTTGGTACTGTTTTTGACATACAGGTCTAGCGTGTTCTCTCTCGAGCCCTCCATGGCTCCTGCTGCCTACAGACAAAGTAAGCGGGGCCTCTTTCATTAGAGTCAGGCCCAGCAGTGCAGCCAGCCTGCTCCTCCGCTGCCCAGCCTCTGCATCCCTCCCTTGAGGCGCTTGCTTGCCCTCCTACCTTGCCCCACGTCATCCTTTCCTGGGAGCCTCCCAGCCCCTACCTTCATTCACTCCTCTGCTTCTGGGCATTCTAGGTTGTTGTTTTGACTCACTGCCTCTCTGCCACCTCCACAGTAGCACCCTTGTCATTGCCATCTTTGTCTGTCACTGGGGGCCTCAGCAGGGGTCAGTGAACAAATGAGGACGTGGGCAGTTAGTAACCTGGAACCACTGAGTGGGAGAGAGAGCAGACAGGCAGGTCACGGCTCAGTCTGATAAAGACTGTGTCACCAGCCAGTGTCTGAATCCAGAGCTCCCTCCATGTGAACCTCATGTAAGTAGACCAGTCTGGAAGCTCTGCTGAGCCTTAAGCCAGCTGCACTCTAGGTCCCTACCTATTGTTCTTTGGGAGCCTCAGCTGTCCCTTTATGCTTAGATTCAGTCAGACTTCCCTTGCCCCTGCGTCCCCTGTACTCAGCAATGGGTCCTGTAGCACCCAAGCTCTGGATGGTTTTGGAGGCACTGTACTGAAGAGAAAGGCCAGTAGTTTGTGGCCCTACTTTCTCTTTGAACCTCTGCACTCTTCTGGGCTCAGAGGGCTTTGCCCTGATGGCTCTAAGCCAGGCTGTGTGGTAGAAACTGAAGTTGACCATTTATGAGACCGTCCCTGGAGCCAGACCATGCCCCATCTCCAGAAAAAGAGTTTTCTTTCAGTATTTTCAAGGGAGCCTGCACAGCAGGGTGAGTGATGCGGGATGCAAGAGTGGGGAGAGGCCTATGCTCAGTCATCCTGGAAGACCCAGGCTCCATCCCCCTTGCGTGGCCCCACAGTCAAGATACACTACCACTCCCCTTCTCCACCTTGCACCTCACTCCCGGTCCTCAATCCCTACAAACTGCCTGCTGGCTCTGGACAGTACGCTGCCCCTGCCTGTGAAGTCAGTGCCTGTAGTTGTCTAATTCTGCCTCCCTGTCTCCCAACACAGAATCTCAGGGTACGCAGCAGCGGGGGAACCGAGTTCTTCACACGATCAGCCACCAAGTTCAAGGGTGTCCTGGCCCAGAAGTTCATGTTTGTGGATGGAGATCGGGCTGTGTGTGGCTCCTACAGGTGATTCTCCTCTGCAGCTTGGGGAGGAGTTGCCTCTGGTTTGCAGCTGGTTTCTGCCCTTAATCCCTGCATGTGACACGCTGGTTATTCCAGTTCACTGCTCCCAAAACTGCTGAGCTGTGTGCAGGACTGGGTCCACCCACCGTCTGTGGAGGCAGGCAGGGAAGCCTTCTGTCCAAGCAGGCTGTTGTTCTATCCCACACAACCACTGGCCCAGGGGTAGGGTGGGCTAGGTTACGGTGAATTCGCTCAAGTCCTCCACAAAGTCACTCTAAGAGCCTTCTCCAGGTCCAGAGCCAGCTTTGCACCATCACAAGGCAGGGCAGATTTGCCATAGTCACTCTTGGGTTGATGACAGCAAAGACACCAGTGACATCTACTGTTTTGGGTCGTTCCTGGTACCCGAGGCTGCAAGGGCATCTCCATGCTGCCTTCATGAGTCCAGAAGAGCCCCAGGGGTTTGCTGGGGAAAAGCTAGACATAGGCTCCCAGACTCGGGTTTGACCCTGTCCCAACCCATGCCACCTAGGGCCCAGTGACCAGTCTGGCAAACGCTAGCTAGAGTATGCACTGTTGATGCCCACTGCCTTGGGCCAGGGGCACTCACTAAGTCAGGGAGGTACATGTGCTCTGTACCTGACCACCTATCCTGCCTTTATATTGTAGCTTCACGTGGTCAGCTGCAAGGACCGATCGGAATGTGATCTCTGTGCTGTCTGGTCAGGTAGTAGAGATGTTTGATCGGCAGTTCCAGGAACTGTACCTTATGTCCCAGAGTGTCAGCCTCAAGGATATCCCCATGGAGAAGGAGCCAGAGCCAGAGCCCATTGTGCTCCCATCTGTGGTGCCCCTGGTACCCACAGGCACCATGGCCAAGAAGCTTGTCAACCCCAAGTATGCACTTGTCAAGGCCAAGAGTGTGGATGAGATTGCCAAGACTTCCTCTGACAAACAGGAGGTTACAAGACCCCCTGGGCTACGGGGCCCTGCAGTGGCTGAGCGCCCAGGGGATCTCTCTGAGCTGCTACCACCTGTCCACCCAGGGCTGCTCAACCTGGAGAGGGCCAACATGTTTGAGTACTTGCCCACGTGGGTGGAGCCGGATCCAGAGCCTGGCAGTGACATCCTGGGCTACATCAACATCATTGATCCCAACATCTGGAACCCTCAGCCCAACCAGATGAACCGCATCAAGATCCGTGACACGGCCCATGCCAGCACCCAGCACCAGCTATGGAAGCAGAGCCAGGGAGCCCGTCCCTGCCCAGAACCCTGCCCTCCCCCAGCACCCAGGGACTCCCAGGATGTGGTCCCAACTGAGAATGGCTTCCTCCAGGGGAACCCTGAACCACAGGCTCCTGTGCCTAAGCCCCGGACAGTCCCTGTGGCAAGTGTACTTGCCCAGGATGGTAGTGATATTGGCTGGGCCCTGGACACCCCAGAAAAGGAGACACCCCCAAATGGGATGGACCCCAGGCTACCAAGCACAACCAGCGAAAGCGAGGTCCCACAACAGCAGCAGTCATCTGTGACGCAGGATGACCCTGATGGCCCGGAGACAGGACTCCCCAATGGGCTATATGATGATGAGGAGGATGATGATGATGACTATGTGACCCTCAGTGACCAGGACAGCCTCTCAGGCAGCTCTGGCCCTGGCCCTGGCCACCGGCGACCCTCAGTGGCCTCATCTATGTCAGACGAGTACTTTGAGGTGAAGGAGCGATCAGTGCCTCTTCAGAGGCGCCACTCAGAGCAGATGGCCAATGGACCAGGCCACCCACCCCGACGACAGCTGAGTGCCCCTCATGTAACCAGAGGAACCTTTGGTGGTCCTCTGAATGGCCCCCTGTGGGCCCAGGGTCGGAGCAGAGAAGATGTAGATGCATCAAGGATACAGGCACAACGCCCTGTGGACAGGCAGGCTCAGGTGGGTCTGCTCCCTCATCCCCAGGTGTTCTACAGTTACCCCAAGAGCCCAAATGCCCATGTCCTGGGACATAGTATCCTTGGCTCCAGTGATACCCCTTGTCACAGACAGGTGATGACTGGAGAAGAGTGGAACTATGCAGGGCCATGTGGCTGGCCATTAGTAGGTGGGAACTCTTAGTACTAGAGGCTCCAAAACAACCTTAAAAACATATTTCCACATATTCCCAGCTCCCACATACCCAGAGTTACAGGGTCGGATGCATCCTACCAGGTGGAAGGGACAGACCCTAGTTTGCAGACAAGGCTTAATGGCTGCCACAGATATTGAGTCCCCCTTGTCTGGATTCTATGCTGAGCCACCTCCCTGTGGATCCCTTTGTGCTCCTAAGGGACACAAAGAGTCCCTTTCTCTTCCATGTTGGGCAAGAGCAAATCCCTCCTTTGTCACGGTGGCTTTTGTTGACTAAGTCCTTAAAGCCTTGGGTGTCCTGCCACTGCAGGCATGGCCACAGAGCCCATCCTACCTGGGAACAGTACTCGGCTGATCATGCCTGGCATGATCATCAGGCCCATGGGAAGCATCTTCAGGTAGCTGGCTAGAATGGAGCCTGCCTTGGCATGGTTCAGGTTCCGGGCAGACAGGGACCGCTGCACAATAACCTGGGGTATGGGAGAAAAGAGATGAAGATCCCCAGCCTTGGGGATACCTGTATCAGCATCTCCTTTATGGGCCTCATGAAGCGACACAAGGTCGATGCAGTGTTATCCCTAGCCCACCTAAGATGCCCAGCCAGCATGGCAACACAGCTGATACCCCACGAGTGCTCACCCTCTGCTACACGTATCCCAAGGAAGCAGGCTCCTAGTCCATGCAACAGGGAAGCATGGATTCCCTGGTGTGTGTCAGAGCCCCCCACCCCTACCTCCTAGACCCTCCTAAACACAGACATTCCCATAAATCCTGGGAGCAGAAGTTATACTGACTCTGTGTGACAGGCAGAGCCCTAAACCCTAGGCTTCTTGAACTTCTGTAGTAGTGAGGGTTGCTAGATGCTGCCTGAGAGCACTGTCTCCTCTAAGGACCTTAGGTAGATCCTGATGGCCTCAGTTTCCAAATCTGCAGGATGGGGATAGGTACATGAATAGGACATTTGAGTCCCCTCTCAGATCTGATATTTGACTCTGCTGCTGGTTTGAACTTTTTCCTTCTGGCTTTAAGACAGGGTCTTACTCTAAAGCCCAGGATGTCTTGGAACTATATAGTCTGTACTGGCCTTGAACTCACAACAGTCCCTCTGCCTCAGTCTCCAGGATGTCTTGGAATGTAACTACATAGTCTGTGCTGGCCTTGAACTCACAACAGTCCCTCTGCCTCAGTCTCCCAAATGGGATTTAAGGTATAGGTCACCACATTTGGATTTGATTCTGGAGAAAGTGAGAGGTTGGGGTGTATCTGTGATACATTTTGCTTCACAAGGCTTCCCAGCAGCCTTGTGGGGCCAGCACTTGCAGAATCTCTGGGTCACTGGTTAGAGCAGATGTTCTGATGGCATGGCTTCTTCACTGGGTTATACAAGTGTAACTCTGAAATGTGTTTTTCCTGTGCTACTCTGTTCACTGTCAACACCTGACTCACAGGTAGGAAGTAGCTGTTCTGTTCGCTTCCGTCACATGTGGCTGCTAACACTGACCCTGAGCAGCTGCTGTTGTGGGCCCTGGGACAGATGCTGTTGTACCAGGTATCTCAGAGTAGGAGTGAAATGAGAACAGTACAGGGTATCCCCCCGCCTCCGACTCCCCAGCTTGCTCGTCCTCTGTGTTCTCCCATCCCTGGCTTGGCCATTTCACCTTTTAGGGCTGCGTCCCCTGATCTGAGTGAACATGGGTCACCACCACCCAACCAAATGTGGCTGGCAGCTTTGGTATGCGAGCTGCTGGGCCTGGCTCCACAGGGCCCTGGGTTGCCATACACTTGCTGAAGTTATTAGCTGGTTTTATAGTCATGGCTGTGTTGGAGGATGCTGCTGACCAACAGGAAGACAGCTCACCTCTTGTCACACATATCAGCTGGGCACAGAAATCAGGAGCCTCCTGTGCTTATAGGACCCTAAGAGGCCTACTATGTGCCCTCCTGCTCTATACCCAGGGGCAGTGAGGCCTGGGAGGGGTGACAGAGCCCCTCCAAGGCTTCATTTCTTATTGTCCTCTTTTTATCTTCCCCCTTTCTTTTTCTTTTTTTAAAGACAGGGTCTCACTCTGTCACCCTGGCTGACCTGGAACTCTTTGTAGAGCAGACTAGCTTTGAACTCACAGGGATCTGCCTGCCTCAGTCTCCCAAGTGCTGGGGATTAAAGGTGTATGCCACCATGTCCAGCCTGCTATTGGCTTTCTGATGACAAAATGGGCAGCACTGTGGGTGGACCTGTAGCTATGGAAAGGCATGTAGTTCAGCATGTAGAAGAGAGTCCAGTCAGACCCTCAGGTGCCAGTGAGAGTCATCTGGAGCCCAGCATCTGGTTTTAATACCAAGACCTGGCATCCTGTAGCAAACTGGGCCCAAGGTGAGGCTAGGGAGTCAGGGCTGGTGCTGTAGCCACCTAGGGGCAGCGGGTACCATCCTCTGTATTCCTGGTTGACCTTTTCTAAGCCTCTATCCTCCTTATCTGCACTCCTTCAGCCAAGAGGGCAGGATAGATGCTGACTCATCGGCCTTCATGGGAAATGCTTCCGAATGGCATTCTACCCAGAGATGTGGGGCTAGGCTGGGCCTGCCCAGTGGGAGGAAGCAAGAGGAAGCAGGGATTAGGGGCTCATTTAATCTCCTAGCAGGCCCTCCAAGACTGCCTTTCACCCTCCTAGGTTGGCCACAGTCCTCAAAGGAAAAGGGTTGAGCCTGCTACAAGGTACCTAAAAGGCCTGGGCAGGCGGTAAAGGCCAGATGGGAGCCTCAGGCATCTGGGCTCCCAAAGGAGAGCAGCTCTGCCTGAGAGCAACAGGTTGCCAAGTGGAAATGAAGGCTCAGCCTCCCAGTGCCTCTGTCACCTCCCCAGCTCATATCGAGTCCCACTTTTGGAAATCCATTTGAAATGTTTTTCCATTTGATACACATCAGGTCTGTCTCTGGGCCTTGATGTTCAGCCCGTGAGTAGAGCTGGCCCTGCTGGACTCAAAAGGAAGCAGGTGTGTGTGTGCATAAGACACTCTATAAACTGTCACAGTCCTCACTAGCTGCTAGCCATGGCCTGGTTGGCTTATCCTATGATGGGCTTAGTGTGACTGGGGCTCTAGTCACCAGTGATCAGCAGTTGGACCTATGTCCATCACAGTGGACCTATGCTCCACTTCTCCAGGGCCACCCACATGCTGGGCACACATTGACCCCTTATGCCCAAAGAAGGGAAGTGGGTGTCTAAGGTCATCTGAAGGTTCATGATGAGGACAGGTCAGAATGACTTCAGTCCTCATCAGACGTCCAGGCTCAGATGGAGACACTGCCACCAACAACCCACTCTGGTCCCCCAGTCATATCTAACCCTGTTTGCAGATGGATGAAATGGGGTACAAACCACAAAAGGAAGAACCAGTCCATATTACAGGTGAGGAGACTGAGGCACTGAGTGGTTAAACCCTCTGATGAGTGTTAGCAGCAACCCAGGCTCTGTCTGGTTATGCAGCAAGAGTCCTGTTAACCTTCTCACCATGCCATCCAGGACCTCACTCTCCTTTTCCTCTCCAGGGCCAGCATTTCCACCGACATGGAAGCACTACCTCAAGGACCCCAGGGCCTCCCCGTTACCGGCCTGCTGCTGATGGTACCCAGAGCTCTTCCAAGAAAGCAAGCCCAGCCACAGCAGGCCCCCACTACTGGCAGCCCAAGGGTAGCCCAACACCCAGAATGCTACCAGATCCTGGGAGCCCAAGGCCAACCCGAAGCACTCGCCTCCGAGCAGAGCTCAGGACCACTGAGGAACATCCCAGTCCCTTCGGAATCCCATACTCCAAATTGTCTCAATCGAAGCACCTAAAGGCCAGGGCAGGTGGCAGCCAGTGGGCCCTATCTGACTTTAAGCGCAGGGCCCGAGACCACAAGGAACCCTAGCAGCCAAGATGGACCCAACCACACCCCAGAGGGCAGCAGGTGTGGGGTGGGCAGTGTTGGCGCTCACCTGGTCAGTGCACCAGTACCAGGTGGCCATGATGGTCAGACCAAAGGTCATCCCAGTCCATGGGAGATCTCCTGTGGAAGGGTCCCGGAACATATGCATGGCGTCTGCTCGAGGCAGGTGGCAGGTGGTGTTGGGGATGGTCCTGGAGGGGATGGCCTGGGCGTATGCCGCCTCCAGCTGCTCATAACCGCCAATCTGGTTGAAAGCTGGAGGATTGGGCAGAGTGGGTTGGTTTTGGGTGGCCCTGACTCCCAGGATCCTCCTATCATCTCATGCTCAAACTGGAACCCCTACCTCACCTTTTCTGCTCCAGGAAGGGTTGAGGTTTAAAAAAAAGAAAAAAGGTGAAATAGAGTATTTTATTTGTATTTAAAATAACTATTAAATGAGCGTTTTGCACATGGGCCCACAGTGTCCTGTTGGCCAGCAGGATTCATGGCTAGCGTCTGGAAGCCTGCTGGCCTCGGGTATGGGGTTTTCTGCCAGTCTTTGGACTGGCCCTTCAAGGAGGTGGAAGTGGTTTTCTGTGTTTGAGTCATCAAGTACTGAAGCCATGACCTGTACTTCTGAAGGCTGTGACTTCACTAGAACTAAGACACTGCTGGCATTGTGGCCCCATCCTTCCAAGACACAGGGAAGGAAGGCAGAGGCTCCTCAGAGCCTCATGGCAGGCCTAGCAGGTAGGGCTCAGGCCAGGGGTCTTTCCTCTGAGTCTGGAACGTGTCCTATCTACCTCAGGGTTGGGTAGTGCAAGGCCAAGCTTGACCTGGCTGTGTCTGTATCATTGCCCTCTCATCTGGCCTGTATCTCACCATCAGCCCTGGAGACATAGGGGTTGTTACCTAGGGAGGAGTACACCTGGTGTAGGGCATCTGGCATCTTCCCAGGCCCCCTTTCCCAGCAGGGTATGGAGCCAGGAGCCTAGGTAGGCTAGGGTCTGTTTCACCAGGAATCCCTGAGGAGGTCCAGAGGCAGCCTCTGTCCCAGGGTCCCAGAGCCTGAGCTGAGGCTTCACCTTTAAAGCCACCTAACTTGAGACCTACCTTGCTCCTCCCTCCCCTCCTGTTTCCCTCCCAGGGCATGAGAAGAACTCCCTTGTCTGTTTCTAAACTAGTGTTACCTGTCCAGCATTCCTCCCTCCCTGCAGGCTTTTGTCTGGCAGGAGACAGCAACACCTCCTAGGACTCTGTACACGATTTTAAGCACTGGAGGAAACACCTCAGCAGTTTTGTGGTCTGCTAATTGTGTGCTGCACAGCTGCCTACTGTGGGGCCTGCCCAGCCCGGAGGGAGACTAGTCAGTGCCTCCCCACTGCGCCCCTGTAGGCAGGGAGCAGCCCATCAGCCTACAATGGGGCAGGTCAACTGTGGCTTAACCTTTAGAGCTCTTCAAGGTGCAGGGACAGCCCACCCATGCCCAGCCCCCAGACCTCACCTTTGACTGCCAGAACGACAGCACCCACCACCATAATGATTGTCTGCAGGGCATCCGTGTATATCACAGTGGCCAGGCCCCCTGCAAGAAACAGGAACGCTTGCTGGAGTAAGCGACCCATGAGAGTCTGACCTCATCACCAGAGTTGCTGTTGGAGCCTCTGCCCTTCAGATGAGTGAGCTGCACCAGAGTACCTGAGCGGTTAGCCAGGCCTCAGATCCCCACCTGACCACCTGTGGACTGGTCATTATTAGGCTCCCTGTGCCACTCAGTTTCTCCTGCACAAATCCCTGGCTCCCTGTGGGTCCTCAGGAGCCATACCTGCAATGGTGTACAGGGCCGTAATGGTGAGCGTGAGGATGGTGGACAGGTAGAAGTTCCAGCCCAGGCAGATGTGGACAAACAGAGCTCCTGCATACAGGTCGATCTGGGAAAAGCAGAGTTGGGCAGAAGTCAGACGGTACAGTGAGGTACAGGCCTCAGAGTCAGGGTGCTGTACTCACTCACATTGTGACTTGGCCTGGGTGTGGGTGTTCCAGGAAAAAGAAACAGAGACCCCTCTCCCAGCTGTTCACTACCTGGTGTGGTGGTTGAGGATGGGCGAGAGCTGGCTGTGTGCCATGTTCAGATGTATGGTGGATGTAACTGTCACAATAAAATTCCAAGTGGCCAGTGCCCATCAGAGAGCAGTGTTGTCATTGAATTTGGCCTTTACCTGGGGGTATATGAAAGAGCTCTGTCCCCTCAGTTCCATAAGGGACTGTGACAGGGACTCATCTAAGAGAAACTCCAGAGACTCATAGAGACTACATGCCTATCTCCCCCTCACACTTCTCCCTGCTGGCTCCTTCCTTCACCTAACCATCTGGAAATTCTAACCTGGTCTTTCTGCTTTCATATGGCCCCTGGCTTTGAGCGTGTGTAGTGGGGACCAGAGTGGTACAGGTAAAAGTGGAGAGGTCAGTGGTCAGCTTGAGCAGAAATGTTGAAGAGAAAGGACTCATCAAGACCCTACATAATATGATTGAAGAGGGTGAGATTCTTGGGGGTGGGAGAGAAGAGACTTCACAAAGCCAGA
This sequence comes from Mastomys coucha, assembly GCF_008632895.1. Taxonomy (NCBI): domain Eukaryota; kingdom Metazoa; phylum Chordata; class Mammalia; order Rodentia; family Muridae; genus Mastomys; species Mastomys coucha. Next base: position 56,862,036 of record NW_022196911.1, read on the forward strand.
TATCTATACTTGGAGTCGCCAGGTGAGACTTGGCCAGGAGAAAGAGTGGATATATCAGATCACTGGAGAGCCAGCTATTCCAAAAGTCCCCTTCCTGGCTGTTGTCCAGCCATTCACTTCCAGCGTTGTGCCACCTCTATCCCTCAGCTCCTAGTCCCCTGGACCTCGAGCTGTCTGCTCTCTATTTCCCATCTCCTAGGCTCCCCGTTGTGACCCACAACATCATGCCTCGTCCTTGTTATCCTCCCTGCCTTCCATGGAAACAGCTGAAAGGGATTGGCACAGAGGTGTGGGGTAGGGCCCTGCTCATCATCAGTAGAGGAGAAACTCTGCTGTCCCAAGGGAGACCCAGAGAGCTGGTAAGGCCTGCCTGAACACCCACTGCCTAGCCTAAGCTTCATCCTTGTACTAATAGCTACGGGGACCTAGGTCTGTCCTATGTGGCCCCTTCTTGTATCTTTAGAGTAGGTCACTTCCCTCCTGGGCCATCATGGTCCTTATCTGTTAAGCAGGGCACTGGTGGATATAAGCTGGGATAAGTGGAACAAACTTCCAGTAGCCAGCCAGAAGCACCCAGCCTTTCATCCCTGCAGCACCCCCAACCTGTCACCCATTAGCTTGGCGTTAAAGGTCCAGAAGGTGGGGGGTCCTCCCTGGGACTTACTATCTTTTGTGCCGACTTTCCTTAGTGGTCTGGGGGGGAGCCACAGAGTCTAACCTAATTCCCTAAAATATAGGTGGAGAGAGAGAGAGAGAGAGGCTAAGAGAGTGGTGGAATTTGCCCATCACAGCAAAACTCAGAGACGCAGCCCAAAGGACAGTACTGGACATCTGTGTCCTGAAGAAAGAGCCATTCTCCGGGTTGAGGCAAGTCAGTCCTCTGCTACTGCTGCCACGGGTTCTGACTGGCCCTCACACATCCAATCACAACCCCCTTCTCCAGCAACTCTGCCGTGGCAGCCCTGCCAAACTCAACAAGGGTTCCTTGCCTAGTCTTATACCCACCTGGTTCTCAAAGCCCAGTTGTCCCTAGGAAGCTCTTCCCACATTGCTTGCCTTGGTAGTGGAGTTGTATTTGTCAGGCACCATCCTGAGTGTCATATATGCAGTGGCTCCTCTAATGCTCACAGCCTCTAGCAGATGATTGACAACATGGGACAGCAGTTGCCTTGCTTAAGGTCCCATGGTCCCAGGAAATAAGATGAGGCCATCTTTTCCTGCTGCAGGACCCTGGACCTTCAAGCTTCTAGGGGAGGAACCCCGTAGGTTCTGGGGTGCCTCCGAAGAGCTCAGTGTTGCGCTCAGCCCCACTCTGCCTCTTGACATACCTTGTACTCACTGGACAGGAGGGGTGTGAAAGAGGAAGGGGGACCCCTGCGGGGGTGGGGAGGCAGCTCCCCTGGGCTCACAGCTCTGGGCCACAGGAAACACTGCATCTCCCCCTGCTGGAAATGGGCCCTTCATGCTGTGTCACAGGAAGTGAAGGAGGCAGGGGCATCTCAGGCCCAGCCCCTGGTCTGCACCCTCTTCTTGCACCCTATTTCTTTTCTCTCTTGTACTCTTCTGTGGAACTGCACAGAATTTCTGTGACCCCTCCAGTGGTCGCCTGTGTTCCCTATGTTCCCTATCTAAGGCCTTGTCTCATTTTACGGGTACTGTCTCAGGTAGGAGTAAGGCAGTGTGGAGGAGGACCTGCTTGTCTTTGCCATACTGGGCCTCTCACCAGCTCCTGCCACTGGAGACTCTTTCCAAATACCCATCTGGTTTTCCCTGCCAGTCCGCTGCAGTTGCTGCAGCCCTGCCTGTGCTTGCCTGTGCAAGGAGAAAAAGAGGGGTGCTTGCATCCGCTGGACAGAAGGCTTCCAGGCCCAGGCTGACTGGCTCTTCTGTTTCTATGGGTACCTCTATGCTTCCTTCCTCACTAGGTTCCTGTCTGTGTGCAGGGTCTGTCTGGAAAGTGCATTCAGGTCACCCATACCCAAGCACATGGTAGGTGCACGGCAAGCGGCATGTTTCCCTAGATTAGAGAATGGAGCTGAAGCCTACGGGCTAAACCCATCCCATGGCACTATTGTCCGTGGTTGGCAGGACAGAGTCAGGACAGAGGCTGTGGTGCTCAATGCTGAAGTAATTTACTCTCTAGACCTCCACAGGGGAAAACGAAGGAGGGGTTAGAGGTGGGAGCCGATGCCTGGCTGTTGTCTCCTTCCATCCAAAGGGCAGGATGAGGCTGGAGAGATGGCTCAGTGGTTAAGAGCACTGACTGCTCTTCCAAAGGGGTCTGAGTTCAAATCCCAGCAACCACATGGTGGCTCACAACCATCCGTAATGAGATCTGATGCCCTCTTCTTAGTGCATCTGAAGACAGCTACAGTGTACTTAGATATATTAATAAATAATCTTTGGGCTGGAGTGAGCGGGGGCCGGGGGGACCAGAGTGAGCAACCTTCATTCCCAGCAACCAGAGAGGTGAAGGCAGAGCATGCATCCCCAGAGAAGAGCGAGGCAATGGTGTTTATGGAAGTGCGTGGAGGACAATAGGACAATATGATGTGCAGTGTACAACTCTAGGGGAGATGGAGAGGTAAGTTCAGTGAGGTAGCAGGAGTGGTGTGATGGATCACCTTGTGGGCCATGCTTAGCCTTTATTGAGGGTCAGGTGGTGTCACGCTTCACTTCCCTAATTTTCCAGAGGTTAAATGACTGTCCAGAGCTCCCCCAGTGATGGAGCCGCATTCAGACTCTTGGCTCTGAGCTCGGGTTGTGATTTTCCACACCTGCCATGTAGATCTGCACGCTGGTGCTCCTGTTTGAATCACAGCAGCAGGAGGGCCCCGTGACCTCTGCCTGGACAGGCTGTACAGACAAGCAGGGCGTTCCTGGGCTCTGTGTCTGGGCCTAGTGTGGCCCACGCACTTCAAATAGCTCCACTCCGAAGCCAAGACCCAGGGCGGGCCCAGCCTCTCCCGAACCAAGCGCAGCAATTAGTGCCTCCTCCCGCTTCCCCTCCGCCTCTCCTCGGCAGGCAGCCGCCTGGTGCTGAGGCAGGACCTTGACGTGACTGCTCCCCATTTACAGCTGCTAACTCGGAGTCACCCACAAGGCAGAGTCTGAAGCCACATCCTGGTTGTTGTGGTTCTGACAGAGACCCAGATCTTAGCTGACCTTGACCTGGCCACCATAAGCTTGGCGAGGGACTCGGCAGCTGATAGATGAGCTTGCCTCTAAGGCCCCTCCTATGCACTGAGCTTGCCTCTAAGGCCCCTCCTATGCACTGAGCTTGCCTCTAAGGCCTCTCCTATGCACTGAGCATCCCTCTGCCCTCTGAAGTCCTGCCCAGTGGCCCACTTGAAGCCTCCCAGTGTAAGATGTTAGATAGGAGAGGAACCCCCCTGATTCAGCCCATTTCTTTCACCCCCAGCTCAGTTGAGAGGTTCTGCAAAGTTGGCCCTGGCCACCCCCACCGATACCCACCAATTCTGGGGCTCTCTGACCTCTCAAAGCCTAAGGCTGCAGTCTCCTGTCCCACCGCTGCCCTTCAGAGCAGTTTGTTTGTCCCAAAGGCAGATGTGGCACTTGGCTCCTTCTGTGTATGTTAGAGCATGCCTAGGAGTATGCCCCAGTCCCCGCACTTCTAGACTGACCTAGCTTCTTAGAGGTTCCTGCCCTGAAAGTGTCCTTAGCAATGGCCCCCAGACACCTCTTCTGTGCCCCCTCTCTTTCCTTGGCACTCCCCTGACTGTCACATCCTTTTCTCCATTGAGGCCCAGTCCCATCTCTTCCTCATTCGAGCCCTGGCTTGCCTGTCTTGTGTATCCATTCATCTCCCACTGGAGAGAGAGCCCTGGACAGGCCAGAGCAGGCTTTTTCCACTCTGCCTGGCTTCCGGGAGGTGGGTTTGGTGGGAAGGGTGGAGGTGAGAGGAAGAGCAGGAGAGGGATAGTTCAACTCAAGGCCAGGCCCCTCCAGACCGGAGAGGAGTCCCCACAGAGAGGAAACTATCATGTTCTCTGGGAACACCTAGGAAAAGGCTGTGGTACGCTGGTGCTGTTGCTGATGGGAAACAGTCAGCATCTACCTCCCCAGGTCCTGACCTGCACAGGAGGCAGAGGATGAGGCTGGGCAGGCTCCCTCAGAGGCTGACTCAGGCTCCAGCTCCTCTCAGGAGCCTGTTGCTGATGGGGGTTAGGCATCCCTGAGGAATTAATATTGGGTCTGCCACAACTATGGGGCCTACCCCAAAGTCCACTGACCTTCCCCACAACCTCAGGTTCCCTATCTGTAAAACCAGGTGCTTGGACCAGACAGGCTTCTGATACCTCAGGGCCAGGTCCTAAGAGAAAGCTGTAGGCAGGCGGGAGGAGGCCCGGTTAGACTTAGAGCATGGAACTGACAGGTACCGTGAGGCCTTTGGCTCCCTCTAGTGGTAAGATGTGGCTCACTTTGAATAGCTCAGATCTCATCCCCGTACCCCTCCTGCCTAGCAGGGCACCAGGAGATTCTTCCGCTCAAGTTACCATCACCCCCCTGGCTCTTGGTTTCCCTAGCTGGTGCGCTCACAAATTGCCAGATGAGCTAGTCTCTAAGGCCCCTCCCATGCTGTGCTCCCTCAGATCCTGATCGATTTCCATGCAGGAGCAGGCTGGGGGCAACTCACCGATATCTTGGTGAAGACAGACAGCATCAGGGAGAGGACAGATAAGTACGTGCGGATGCGCTGGCCACCGAAGCGCTTCTGAATGTATTCAGGCAAGGTGACAATCTGGGAAGGCAGAAGAGATGAGGGCTAAGGGTTCTCAAGGAACGAGGTATCGGGGAGGGCCGGCCCCATCCAGAGGTCCTGCTTGTCCCTCCCAACTTGGTGAGGGCCAAACCTCTGCCATGGCCCCAAGAAGAGACTCACCTCTGAAGATATGTAGATGGGTACAAACACCCATGCCAGCGCCAAGAGCACATATGTGGCCTGTGAGGATAGAGGCATGGGAGGGCTGTGGGCTCAGCTCTCAATAGCCCCGTCCTGTCACACAGCCAAATGTGGCAGACTAGTAGTGCTGAGGCTACCCCCAGCCCCTCCTGCTTTGCTGCAATAAGCTGGGAGCTTCTTATGGATATCTCTGGACTGCCACACTGCCCAGCCTTCTGTATCTACAGACCACCTTGCTGTGGAACGCTGGCTGCATGTCACAGACTGGCAGACCCTGACTGATACACATTGCTGGGAGCCACCCTATCCAGGGGCCAGTCAGTATGGCTGTACCCTCTACCACAGCCCTCCCACAGGCTGTGCCCATTCTCTGAGACTCACATTCCACTCAAAGCCTGCCACAGCCAAGCCTCCAGCAGCACCCGAGCCTGCCAATCCTACGAAGAGGCCAGAGCCCTCACTGCTTGCAAAGAGTGAGGCTCCAATCTGCAGGTGGGAGAAAAAGTAATCACGACACCTCCTCCAACCTGGCAGGTCTAAAGGGGGGAGCACACCCTGTTCCCATGTAAGGATCCCAGGCTCAGGTGTACAAGTCGTGGTATCCATAGGAAACCCACAAGGCCAAAAACAAACAAAAAACCCCAGGGTTTTTCAGACTCCAAAGCCCTTTACAGAACTTGTAGCAGTTTGTCCCTACACAGCCAACTTGGGTGTCTCCTCCAGCCCAGGCTTATCCCATCGAGGTGGTATTAGACAAGGACCTTGACTGAGGCACATAAAGAGACCTCGGGGCCACATAAAGAGTGCTCAGGGATACAGATCCTGATGAAGTCAGCTTGTGAACAAAGGAGAGGCTAGAAGGTGAGTGAACTCACCGGCCACCAAGCCATGTCCCGGCCTGCCAGGAAGTAGCCGCTCACCGTGTTCTTGTTGGCTCGACAAGCCGACTACAAGAAAAGCAAAAGGCAGAAACTGCAACAAACATAAGATGCTGCTGCCTCTGGCAGATGCCTGGCAGCTCCTCCGTACGCTGAGCATTGCCATGCATATGATCCGCAAAGAGAGAAAATGTCCACACAAGCATGGAGAGAATGTTCACAGTAGCATTATCCAAAGTGGTAACAACTCATAGCCCAGCAAGTGGTGAGGAAACAAAAGGGGCATAGCCATGCAATGGAATATCATTCAGCCAGCAAAGATACATGCTTAACCTGCTTCCAGGTTATTTCTTGTTTCAGAGTTGGGATGTACTGCTTTCCTAAGGCAGGATGACCATTCTTAAAGGTCAAGCAAGAAGGGTTGGTTTTACAGATGGCTAAAAAAAAAAAAAAAAAAAGGCAACAAAACCTCTAAACTGTCAACTCCAAAGTGACTGTCCTTTTGAGGCAAGGCAGGGGCAGGGATCTTGGGTTCCTTTAGGGTTTTGGTGCAAAGAACAAGGCAGGGGAACTGTGTTTAGCTTTCGGATGGAAGCTGGCCTTTTCCGCATGCAGCAGAGCTCTTCCTTCTGATATTTGGAGGCTGTGGAAGAAGCTGCTTTCACACTTCAGCAGAACTTCAGTGTGACTGTCTTCACTTTGTTTTTTAGAATTTCTATTTTTATTTTATGTGTATGGGTGTGTTTTGCCTGTATCTCTCTCTCTCTCTCTCTCTCTCTCTCTCTCTCTCTCTCTCTCTCTCTCCCTCTTTCTTTGGTTTTTTGAGACAGGATTTCTCTGCATAGCCCTGGCTGTCCTGACACTCACTCTGTAGACCAGGCTGGCCTCAAACTCAGAAATGCACCTGCCTCTGCCTCCCAAGTGCTGGGATTAAAGGCATGTGTCACCACTACTTGGCCCTGTATGCATGTCTTGCACCATGTGCATAGCTGGGGCCTTCAGAAACCAGAAGATGGTGTCAGAGCCTCTGGAACTGGAGTTATAGATGGTTGTGATCCACCATGTGGCATGGAATGGCAGCAAGAACTCTTAACCATTGAGCCATCTTTCTAGCCCTTGATTGACTCTATTTTAACTCACCCTGGCCTGTTGGGACCAGGTGTATTCTAAAACAGGGTCTTTGTCACTTGTTTCACAGTCCTGCCCTGCATCAAACCTTCAGCATCATTACTTGGAACATCTGGTCCAAAAATCACCATTCAGAACTGCTGCTGCATCTTCCTGGTCATGTGCATCTCACTTTTGAATGTGTGTGTGTGTGTGTGTGTGTGTGTGTGTGTGTGTGTGTGTGTGTTTAGGTCAGGGGTACACCAGTAGCTGGCAGAACTGTGAACTTCTCAGATTCTCCTACTTGCCTCCTATCTCCTTGCCATGGAAGCACCGGTCTCATGGGTATATGGTTTGAACAGGTTCTGTTTTTGTTGTTTGTTTGCTTGTTTTGTTTTTGAGACAGGGTTTCTCTGTGTAGCCCTGGCTGTCCTGGAACTCACTCTGTAGACCAGGCTGGCCTCGAACTCAGAAATCCACCTGTCTCTGCCTCCCAAGTGCTGAGATTAAAGGTGTGCACCACCACTGCCAGGCTGGGTTCTGGGTTGTTGAACCCAGGCCCTCATGCTCTCTACCTACCAAGCTATCTTCCAGCCTGTCCCTAGATGGCTGGTGAGGGTGACTTTGGTGGCTCAAGGCAAGGCTGTACTAGTTTGATCTGGCCAGAAAGAGGCTGTTTTTCATCCATTCCTCAGCTCACTGGAGTCAGACAGGCTCTCAGTCAGGAGCCTTTCCTTGTATCTATAGTCTTCCCCACAGAGCTTAATTGTTTCTAGCCTTTGATTTGGGGCGAGAAATTGGCAGCTCTCATGTTCACTCGAACACTAACAGGCCATGGCAGGTTACAACTTCATTTCAAGCCTGTGTCTCAGGAAATAGGGAGGCCTGACAGGAGGAGAGAGGCACCAGGAATGTCCCAGCAGTGGACAGAGGGAGCACAAGCTCCCACATGGACATAGCCTGTCCATATAACGTATTATATTGATAATATAGAAGGTTACAGAAGGTATATTATTGATAAGAAAATTAGAAGTATTATGAGAATTAGTAAAATGTGACAGAGGGTTAGAACATGTGGTTGGTAAATGCCACCAAAGACAGGGATGCTAAAACATCGCCTTGTAAAATACACACACAGACACAGACACACACACATGCACACACACCACTCCATACACAAACATGCTGCACCACACACACACGCCACTCCACACATACCACATACTACAGCACACACGTACACATACCACACACTTGACACATATCACATACTTTATACCACACACACACATACAAACACCACACACAACACTTCATACACACCACATACTATACACCACACACATACACACACCACACACATACACACATACCACACAAACACACTCATTCACCATACACACTGCACACACACATGTACACACTGCACACACACGTACACACACGCACACACGATGGGGTTCAGTGGTTAAGAGCATTGACTGTTCATCCCAAAGATCTGGATTCAATTCCTAGCATCTGCGTATTGTCTTATGAGCATCTCTAACTCCAGTTCCGGAAGATCTGACACTCTCTTCTGGCCTCTTTGGCAGATATGCACATGGTGCACAGACACATACATGCAGATGCAACACCCATTCATATAAAAGTCAAATAAAAATTAAAAGCAAACAAAACCAAAGGAGGATCCAAAAACTACAAAAAAAGGAGCAGAGCTGGGGGTAATAGGAGAACCCAGCTCTGCTGCTGGCCATAAGGCGTTTAGCATTCGATCACATAATTAATTGTATTAGTGCTTGCCACCACCACCACCATCATCATCACCACCAGCATCAACACTATGTTCATATCACTAGCTGCTGCAGTTGTACTGGTACTACCACTGCCATTGAACCAACCGTGGCAGAAGGGTCCTGTCTTTACCAGGTCTCTTTGGTAGATCTCACCCTGTGAAGTAGGTACAGTCCCTGTCTTACAATACTCAGTGAACAAGTCTGCTCTCTCATTCCCCAGGCTCTTATCTTGGGACAGGATTTATAGGAGAAAAGAAAGGGACAATAGTCTCCTACAGAGAACCTCAGGGTTCCAAGGCTGAGGCAGGGAACTGACCTAAACATGGTGCAGTGAGGTGGACGAGGCTGGTTTGCGGCACTACCTCCCATTTAGGAGCGCCCTAAAGATTGGCATCGAGATAACCACAAGGAGGGCCCACTCCCCCTCTGCGGACCCCTGGGTAAGTTGAAGCCCCATTGCTTTGGTATCTTATCTACATGTAAGCCTGGCCTTTCCAGAGGTTGGGCATAGGGTAGGTGGGACACAGGGACGGACCTGACGACTACACAGCAGGGTGTCTGCCGTCAGTGGATCTTCTGCTAGCTTGAATTGCCTGTCTGTTTTCTCCAGGGAGAAACTGAGTTCAGGAGTTACTGGGCAGGGCAGGACTATCGGGAGTTTCCAAGCCTTGAACACCTCCCGCTTCTGGATTCTGGGCACAGCCAGGGAATCACCATAATTCTAGTGTTCAGGCAGTAGAGCACCAAATAAGACCCATACAGACACCCAGGGATGTGCTGGCCCCAATTCTGCCCAAGAACCCAGTGGGCCACTGCAGGTTCTTTTTTTTTTTTTTTTTTTTTTTTTTTTTTTTTTTTTTGGTTTTTTGAGACAGGGTTTCTCTGTGTAGCCCTGGCTCTCCTGGAAGTCACTCTGTAGACCAGGCTGGCCTCGAATTCAGAAATCCACCTGCCTCTGCCTCCCAAGTGCCGGGATTAAAGGTGTGTGCCACCACTGCCCGGCCACCGCAGGTTCTTACCCATACGCCCACAGTCACATTCAAGGCAAAATAGACAGCGATGACAATAATGTCCGTGACACTCAGCTGGGATCCTGGAGCATGGACATCCCCAGTGGAGTTGTCAGCCATCCTGCAGCAAGCACCACGTCGAGCCCAGGGTCTGAGGAGAAGCGAGGTCACGAAGGGCTTTCTGAGCGGAATTAATTGATCATTAAACCAAGTGAGAAAGTGACATCTGCAGCCCACAGTGTGGCCTCGTGCTGGGGGACTGCTGCAAAGCACAGATAGGTCCCCCTTTGCTCTGCAATGGCAGGTGAATTCCAGAGGGCAGGAACTGGGGTGATCTGGGAGGAGTGTGGGCAGAGGAAAGGAACCTTCTTAAACTGAGCAGATTGGGAGACAAAGGGAGCAGCTCTGAGTGAAATGCCAATGCCCAGTTTAGTGTCACCTAGATTTTGTTTACTTGAGTGTGGAGCAGTAGGATGGCTGCCTCACCTCTAGGGACATCTCCCTGAGAGACAGGTTTGTCTTCGGAGTCAGTGGGCTGATCTAAACTCAAGATGGTGGCTCCTGACAATGCCGCTGCTATGCCAGGTCTTATATCCCGTCGCCATTATTTCTACTGTTCTTCTAGCAAGCAAGACAGACCTGACCCTACCACTCAGCCATCTGTTTACCCACCACTCCAACCTGGGCCAATACCTGTCAAATACCAAGGACCCCTTCCCATTCTGTAGCTGCTCCCATGTCACAAGCAAAGCCACCGCGCAGTGTGATAGTCTAGTCAAGGGACAGAGGCTGAAGGCTAAGTTTTCCGTACCCACCATTCAAGGGGCAGAGCTAAGTTCTCTGTAGACATAGACCTGGCTCTCAGTAAACAGTATAATGACAGTAAGGTGACAGTGGTGGCTCGAGTTTCACTGAAACTCCACCAAGGCCTGTCATCCAGTCACCAGGGACATCCATGCTCAGCAACCGTCTCACGCTCTGCTCAGTAGCTTGGCTCGTGCTCTGTGAAGTGTTTGGAGTTTAACTTTACTCGAAACCCTTCCAGAGTGTTAATGAGTGAGCATCTGTCACCATGAACACATGGCATACAACCCTCACCTAGCCTGCTACTTGGCAACCCTGAGTAGAGACTAAAGGTTAACTGTTCTCTGTAGGACAAGATCAAGACAGGAAATTTGAGTTTTTACTGAGCATAGGCTTCAAGGCTTAAATGGCTCTGTCTCCACTCTACTGCAAGCTGGCCTCAGTGCAAGTGATTGCCTGCAGTGTCTGTGAACCAAATACCCATGCACACCCATCTAAAAGACCCATTGGGTGACATGCAGATTTATTGAGTGTGGTGGTTTGAGTAAGAATGCAACCCCTCAGGCTCATATATCTGACTGCTCAGTCACTAGGGAATGGCACTATTTGAGAAGATTAGAAGGATTACGTGTGATCTTATTGGGGAAATGTGTCACTGAGGTTTCAGAAGCCCATGCGAGGCTCAGTCTCTCTCCTACTTTTGGATCAGGATGTAGCTCTCAATCACTTCGCCAGTGCCATGCTTGCTGCCTTATTCCCTGCCGTGATGATAATGAACTGACCCTCTGGAACTGTAAGCAAGCCTCAGTTAAATGTTTTTCTATAGAAGAGTTCCTTTGGTCAAAGGGTGACTAAGACACTGAGTTTGTTTCATCAATATGCTGAACCAACAGCCATTGGCACCTTTCCTCAGCAGGAAGTAAGGCCCTGACAGATAACCTTGCCCGTCTCCAATCAAAGAAAATTTTCAAAAGAAAATGGATTTACTTGTTCTGCCCTGGAGGATTTGAGCACAGGAGAAATGACACCTCTGCTCCTGTCTCCAGCCATACCCACATTTTCACACATGAAACAAGACACCACCCTTCTGTTCAACTAACTCAGCCCAAGAAAGACGAGGAGTTCCCTACCTCGCTGAGGAGCTCTTTGCTTCTCAGTCCATTTTCTGTCACTCTAACTGAACATCGCAGATGAGGAAGTTTATAAAGAATAAAGATTCATGCAGCCCATTGCTCTGGAAACTGGTCAGAGAGACACATATATAGAACGGCCCTTCTTTTGGGTGGGCAACCCTAAAACTCCAGAGACAGGGCAGAGAGGCATGTATCTAAGAGATCACAGCCAGCCTTTGAACACAGACCCACTGGAGCTATAACCTGTTGATCAGGTAAATCATACTCTAGTCACCTCTAAAGTCCCCACCTGACTGTCATTTTAGTTTCCAATAAGTGAGGTTTGGGGATGTGTTCAAACTATAAAACCATCCATCCATCCAAAGAGAAATTCCCCAAACTCATGAGAACCACTTTCTGAATGAGTCAGTCATCTGGGTGGGGGTTGGGACCAGAGTAAGACAAATGTGTAACTGGCACAGAGGACTGGTACCCACCAAGCGTGAAATTGACAAGTACAACCAGGTCAAAGGCTGTGGCAGCCCAGGAGCGACTTCTGGAACTCACCGCAGCAGGGGAGCATGTTCCCGTAGGAGGGAGGGTGCATGATCGATCGCCATGGAGGTGATGAGGAGGAGCTCCTCCATTAGAGACTTGAGGCCAGAGAGCAGCTGCTTCTGGGTCATCTCAGAGAGGCTGGGGACTTTGGCCTTGTTAGCCAGGCTCCTTCTCAAGAGGGCCTCACCTGAAGTGAATGAGGGTGTTCTAGTCCGTTTCCTCCAAGCTGGAAGCAGTTATAGGTTTTGTTGGGGAGACATCTGAAGGATTTTTCTCTCTTAAGTGTCCTGGAACTGTGGCACAGGTCTGACTAGTACATGGTGTGGAGGAGCTGGAAGCCCCTTACTAATGAGTTCCATATGCTCGGAACGGGGGTAAGCTAAGCATAAGGTCAGACTGTGCTTCATCTACGGGTGTATTGTTTGTTCCTGCTACTGTCGACTGCCTCTCTGTACCTACATGGAACAGTCACAGAGTTGAGCAAGACAGAACACAACAAGACTCTGGAAGTACCTTCCACAGCTTCCCAGACAAGGAGATGAGAGCATAATGAGGCCTCCAGGCTGGGGATGTCATGTCCAGGGAAAAGGGCGGGTAGCTTCCTCCAGTGGAATGGAAGATAGTGGCTCTGCAGGCTAAAAAGTAAATGGCAGAGCTAGATAATTAAAGACAGACAGACAGACAGACAGGCAAACAATAGATAGAGGCTTGGGTTCAAGGGGGACACTGAGGTGGACTATCTTATTGGGTAAGAGATTTATCAGAAGCATTACTAATAGCACATTAACCAACTCAGGCCAATGGGCAGGTGCATGTAATGGAGCTCTGAGGACAGTTCAGGCTCACAAAACAGAGTACAGGCTGCTTCTTACGGGTCTCAGAGGAAGGGGGAGGTTTCATGGAGTTAGGATGTTTCTGATTCCTTTGAGGATGACAGGCGAGGAGAGAGGTAGGTATTGAATTGCCAAGAGGGAATGTGTAACTCTGCAGAAAATGAGGAAGAGGGGCACACCTAGTTGAGGTGTGCCCATTACACTAGTGAGAGGGAGGGATGTGCTGCCTCTTGTTGCTCTCTGATGCCCCAAAGCCTAGCAAGCTGAGGTCTGTACACTTCCTTGGAGAAATGAGACCGGCACCTGCTACTCTCCTGACATCATAGCACCTGACGTGTCTGTTAGGGAGTTAGAGCCACAAATAGGCTCTGAAGATGGGGATTTAACATTTCCAGAGCAGCTGGGCAGTGGTGGCGCACGCCTTTAGTCCCAGCACTTGGGAGGCAGAGGCAGGCGGATTTCTGAGTTCGAGGCCAACCTGGTCTACAGAGTGAGTTCCAGGACAGCCAGGGCTATAGAGAAACCCTGTCTTGAAAAACCAAACCAAACCAAACCAAAACAAAAACAAAACAAAACCCCCGACATTTCCAGAGCAAAGAGGCTGCTGCAGGCGAGCTTAGCCTGAGCAGAAATCTGGTCCGGATTCTAACAGACAGACAGACAAATGATGTTACATAGACAGACAGACCGATGGATGATTGATAATGGATAGATGGTGGGTTGATGACAGATAGATATCTAGATAGATAGATGATAGATGGGTAGATTAGTAATTAATAGGTTATAGATAGGGAGATGATAGATGATGGGTAGAGAGATGACAGACAGATAATAGATGATGGGTAGATAATGGATGGTAGATGGATAGATTAATAATAGATTGGTTAGTCGGGCTGTGGTGACACACACCTTTAATCTCAGCACTTGGGAGGCAGAGGCAGGCGGATTTCTGAGTTTGAGGCAAGCCTGGTCTACAGAGTGAGTTCCAGGACAGCCAGGGCTATACAGAGAAACCCTGTCTCAAAAAAACAAAACAAAACAAAAAAATAGATTGGTTATAGATATATAGATGATAGGTGATAGAAAAGAACAGATAGATGGTAGAAAGATCCTCTCATTACACACTAGCCACATATCTGAGCTGCTGGAATGTTTAGTACTCAAAGAAGACTTGCACAGAGGGGACAGGACGAAGGGTAAAACAGCTATCACCTTTCATGCTACGACACGACCTGAATGTTCTGTAAGACTGCAGCCTTTGGCTCAGGCAAGCAACCCTCAATCATGCTGGAGCTCCTCTGGGCCGGTTCAGGCTGGTTTTAACTTCTGCTTAGAGAAGCCCCGGGAGAGTCTTGTGGGGACTTGAAGGAAGGCAGTGAGGATGAACCAGCCCCTTTCATTCACTCATCAAACCCAGACAGGTGACACTTCCTAAATGTCACTGCCCACCTGTGTGTAGCACTAGTAACCTCCTGGTTGCCCTTCCTGCCTGGCTTCTCTTCTAATTGCTGATCCAGTGGATGAGCTTTTGGGTGCTCAAGCCCAGGTGGCCACAATCCAGCCCTCATCACCTCTGCCTCTTCTTCCAAGCTTCAAGGACTCGATAGGAACCCTGGGGCCAGCTCAGGTCCCCAGTCATCTCAAGTACCATCATTAATATTTACTGAGTGCTCATTGTGCATCCAGGCACTGTCTACCCAACACTCCCAACTCTCTGGTTAATGTCACTGTAACCAAATAGTTGATGAGAAGCAACATGGAGAAAGAGTTTATTTCAGTTTAGATTCATAATACAGGAGGCATGGTGCCGATAGTTTTGGCATGGTGTGACCCTCCCCCCAGCCAGGAGCTGGTTCTCTCAGATCTTGCCTTGCCTCTCTCCAAGTTCCTGATACGCCAGAACTCCCGCCTCCAGAGACTGAAGATGAAGATGCTGATTGGGTTTCGAGATGCTGACAGACTGGGGGAGGGGTTTCTGCCTGCCTGCTTGTTACACAGTTGAATACACATGGCAGACTGAAAGCGTAACCATGGCTTGGTCCCATTTTTTATCCCCCTCTCGCCCTCCAG
Source organism: Mastomys coucha (assembly GCF_008632895.1). Lineage (NCBI taxonomy): Eukaryota > Metazoa > Chordata > Mammalia > Rodentia > Muridae > Mastomys > Mastomys coucha. The sequence goes on from NW_022196911.1 coordinate 56,877,125, forward strand.
TTCCCTTTATTTCTTTAGGTTCCTACTTCTTTTCCAGAAAACCCGTTCGTTTTTTAGCTGCAGGCAGCAACAGCATGGCAGTTTGAGGCTGGTCTCATTATAGTGTTAGATGTAAAGTTAGATGGCGGCGCCCTAAGCCTACCCCTTTGTCTACCAGCCAGGCTTCAGCTTTTCAAGATTCTGTGACCTCCTAAGATGGCACCACCAGCTAACACATGAGCCTATAAAGCAGATTTCACATTCAAACCACAGCATTGTTTACCACAGAGATAGACAGTAAGGAACCCAGTGAGGGTCACACAGTAACTAAGAGGGAAGGATCCAACTGTCTACCCACCCACCCAGGTTTCCCCTACTGCCTGCTGTGTGGACCATCACAGGCCTTCAGTGAAGGTGTGAACAAAGGATCCTGTTGTAATATTAGGTCCTGGAATTTCCCAAGGAGTCTCATGCTGAGTAAAGGAAAAGGCGGAAGCCTGTTACCAAAGAGAAGAGGAGAGACACCACACCATTCTGACAACTCATCATAGCCCAGACAATGGGTCAGCGATGGCCATGACCACACCTTGAGCAGGATTATTTAGTTACACATATCTCTTGCTCTCTCTTTAAACCTAAACCTCTGTTAGGCCCTCTGGAAGACAGACTCCGGCCAGGAAGTGTCACAGGTCCTTTTGTTTTTCTTCCCAGTGTGGCCACAGTAAATGCATTGGCTCTGCTTTGTTTAATTGGCCCGTTGGAGACAAGCGTCCAAGCCTAGCATGCTAGGTCTGCCCAGACTCAAAAGTGTAGACACAGCCAATGGCATTCACTCATGGTGGCGCCTGCCTTGAATCTCAGTCCTTGTGAGTTGGAAGGCAGAGGCAGGGAGGTCTGTGTGAATTCGAGGCTAGCTGGTCTAACAAAACAAGCTCCCAGCCAGCAAGGAACCCTGTGAAGTTGGCCTGGGGACAACACTCCCTTTTTTTTTTTTTCATGGAGATGTTTCAAATTAAGAATGTTACAACCTCATTAAGTGCCATGTAGACTGCAGGACAGGCTGGTGATGATGTACACAGCGCTAAGTGAATTTCCCAGGAAAGCAGAAGGCAGATGCTTGTTTATTAGATGAGGTAGGAGGAGCTATGCGCTGGAGAGGAGCTGAAGTAAGTCATCTATAGCAGCTGAGGGGCGGTTAACTAGTCACCTCACAGGCCATTTTGTGTGGGGCCTATGGCTGAGTGGATAACCTAGTCTTGTTAGTTTGAGTTTTATTATTGTGTATATATGATGGGAGGGGTGGGCATGCCACAGTACACACGTGGAGGTCAGAGGACAACTGGTGGAGTTGATTCTGTTTTTCCAGGTTCACATGAGTTCTGGGGATCAAGTTCAAGCGTCAGGCTTGCATGACAAGTGTCTTATCCACTGAGCCATCTCACCAGCTCTCACTACTTCTGTTAATGCTTTCTTTTAGGTTATTGAGTTACTAGTGACTATTTAAGTGTGTGGGCTTTTTTTATTGTTGTTTCCTACATGTTGCCTTGGTTTTGTACTGCCCTGAAAACATGTGATACACATCCTCCAACAAGACCATTCCTAAAACAAAACAAAACAAAAAACAAAACAAAACAAACCAGTTCCACTAATTGGGGAGTAAGCATTTAGACCCATGAGTCTGTGGGGTCGTTCTCATTCACAGGACCATACCTGTATGGTGGTTAGTCATTTCCATCTCCATTGCCCTCTTCCCCTGAAGCTCTTCCAGAGAAACCTCCCTCCAACATCCACATCTTTCTCAGTTGCCCCACTAAACTTAGCTAGGTTGGTGGCAGGAGCATGGGTGGCACGGGTAACTCAGTGGGAACGTTACTGAGGAGAATGACACCCCTCCCCAGGAACATGAGCTTATATTCCTCAGAGGCACCTTCTGGTATAAAGCAAGCTGGAAGTGAAGGAACGTCCAGCTCTGTTCCAATTTGATTTCTGTGCTCTGCATCCATGGGGTTGGTGAGTTCAGCAACAGTATCTTACTATCACATCCAGATGGGCAACCAAGAACTTTTATTGTCTGGGAGCCCCTGTGTTCTGTATCCATGGTTGGTGAGTTCAGCAACAGTATCTTACTATCACACTCAGGTGGACAACCAAGAACTTGTATTGTCTGGGAGCCCCTGGGGTTTCCCTGACCAATATGGCATCCCATACCTATCAGACTATTGAGACAACGGGCTCCAAGAGACTGGAATTTCTCCCAGGGATCTCATCCTGAGAGAAGGAAAAGGCTGAAGCCTGGGCTGGCGTTGTCCTCCAAAGAGATGTACTACTTGTGAGATCACCTTGGAGGGAAGCACGGCGACCAAGTGAGATCCCTTGCCCAGGACTGCTGGGCTAAGCATGCTTACTAAATCTGAACCTCCAATGCTGGACCCTGAAGATGGACTGGGGTGTGTGGTGGGAGCTCTTCCCAAAGTGGCCATGTTGGATATATCTCCTCCTTTTGTTTTTCTAATTATCCTATTGCAGGTGGCAGGGTACAGACTAAACTGCTGGGGCTCCCAGCACCCTGCTCTGGCCCTAAGCACCTCAGTACCACTTCCATGCAGATGCAGGCATCATGGGTGTTTGGTTAATACTTGGTGTCAAAGTCCTTCACTTCTCTGAGCCAGCTTCCTTGCACTTCAAACATGGAGCAGTGATAAAGCTACTTTAGCACTGTTGGGATAATCCCCTGGCACACAGTGTGTTCATCACTGTTGGGACAACCCCCTGGCACACAGTGTGTTCATCACTGTTGGGATAACCCCCTGGCACACAGTGTGTTCATCACTGTTGGGATAATCCCCTGGCACACAGTGTGTTCATCACTGTTGGGACAACCCCCTGGCACACAGT
>NW_022196911.1:56880018-56954368 GCF_008632895.1 Mastomys coucha
ACTGTTGGGACAACCCCCTGGCACACAGTGTGTTCATCACTGTTGGGACAACCCCCTGGCACACAGTGCATTCAATTAAGGGTAGTAATTTTCATTACAGTTGTCACAGAACTTGGCAACTTTTTTTTTTTTAACTTTTAAGTATAAATATTAATTACTACCCAAAGTTAGATAGGCAGCCAGCCACTCAACAAAGTTCTGATTCAGATCAAAGCAGACAAGCAGGTAAAACAAGGCTATGAGGGACTGCTGGGTATCTTCCACCTCTGCTGTGTGTATGGTCAAAGCAGGCACACCCGTGGTGTGTTCATCTTGGGGACCTAGAATGTTAGATAATTAACATTCAGAGCCAGTGGTGTTTTACAGATCACATGGTGGGAATTAGATAGAGACTGAGGTCCTTTAGAAAAAACTTAAAATCACTTTATGTGCCGGGTGGTGGTGGCATACACCTTTAATTCCAGCACTTGGGAGGCAGAGGCAGGTGGATTTCTGAGTTTGAGGCCAGCCTGGTCTACAGAGTGAGTTCCAGGACAGCCAGGGCTACAGAGAAACCCTGTCTCGAAAACAAACTGTCATGTGGGGGCCAGGGATCAAAATCAGGTCATTAGCACCTACACCCACCAGTCATCTTGCTGCCCAGGACTGGTCTTTTTTTTTTTTTTTTAAATTTAATTTTTTTTTTTAAGATTTATTTTACATATACGAATACACTGTTGCTGACACACCAGAAGGGGGCATCAGATCCCATTACAGATGGTTGTGAGCCACCATGTGGTTGCTGGGATTTGAACTCAGGAGTGGTTAAGAGCAGTCAGTGCTCTTAACCGCTGAGCCATCTCTCCAGCCCAGGACTGGTCTTTTTTTTTTTTTATTATTTTTTTTATTTATGGGACTGGTCATTTTTAAGCTCACAGTGGACCAACCCAGTAAGGAAACCACTTGCCTGTGTAAGTCTTTAGCTCAGTGTTCCTTGTCCATTCAAGGGAGGGTTCCATCTGTCTGTCACTGTTCCCAACCACCATGAGCTTAACTATGAGAGCTTAACTACTATCTCATTTCTCCTCCACAGTTACTTACCTGCCATTAGGGGAGCAGGGATGGCTGGGGGGTGATAGAAAGGGCTGGCAGCTGGGAACACCCTCTAGGCCCTAAAGGCTAGAGGACTGGACTTGGGGTCCACATAGAATTTGGGATGTATTACCACAGTGGGTTCCTTTTATAAAACAATCTGGAGCGAATTTGTTCAAATTGAGAAACTTAAAGTGAACTGTCAGGCTTCTCAGTGTGAAACAGGAGTCAGCCAGAGCCTAGGAAAGGGAGGGGCTGTGAGAACTCTAGCCAGAGGCTTTTTCCTCCTAGCTGTAACCTGAGAAGAGTCTTTATCCTATTTTTAGGAAGGGAGAAATCTCAGTACTGGAAGGAGCCAGAAGGAGCCAGCAGGTCATAGAAGACAGAGTGAGTCAACTAGAAAATCCACAGGCTAAAAATCAACCTCAAACCACACATCAAAATCCCCAGGCTGAGGAGGTAAAGGCTGAGATAAAGCAGGTGAGCAGGTAAGTGAGGTTAGGAACCAAAGTCACAACTGCATGTTGTACTCACAGGCCACGTCCTTATCCACCCCAATAGCTGTACAGCTCCCTGAGAGTTCTAGAAGGCCCAGCCAGGGCAGAGGGAGAGAGCAGGGCAGCACTGGCAGACGGGCACCCCAGGAGGAAGCTGCAGCCACTTCTCTTGGCTTGGGTGGGCGAGTTAGGCCGTGGGCTTCTTTAAGAATGATGAATTGGAGAGCTAAGGTGTTGATAACCAAAGCCACCTGAGTCAGTATGCAAAAATAAGGGAATTGAGATGTGTAAACAGACTAAATGTAAGAAAGTGAGAGTGGGAGATGCTTCAGGGGATGGTGACCAGAGGCCTTGCTAGGTCTTATAGTGGGACCTGGACGAACACTGAGATCTTCGTCGAAATTGGTCACTCTGAGCAAATGAAGGGCCAAGCTAGTGAGAAGTCAACATACTTTATGCTATTTCCTAGCCCAAACAGCCAACTGGGGAGTTAACTTCTACATCTACTAGACCAACTTGAGATTTCTTAGGGGTCCCCACACTCACACCTACTTGACTGGGCATGGGGGTGGGAACTTGGAGCAGAGAAGAAATTGAGAGCCAAATGGTGATGGCTGAACTGTTTTATCTCTATGGTCATTCATGGTGCTCGGTTCATGAGTTCTCTACTCAGAGACCATCTTCCATCACTCATCCCTGTGTTCTTGATGAGGCAAACACACTAACACACTTGTCACAAGATGGCATTACAGTCACTATAAATTAAAAACTAACACCCCACTTCTCTCACCACTATGCTCACCCCCTACCCTCGGGCAGGTCTAGAGCCCACCATGTAGGCCAGCCTGGCCTTTTAACTCTTAACCCACATCCCTCAAACTCTTGGGTGCTGAACTTACAAATACGTGCCACCATGTCCTAACAGTCTTTTCTGACATGGAATTTCGGAGTTCAAGTTTACACCATCTCTGACTGCCAAGTGGAGAGGAGGCAGTCTGCTTAGGGGATCTCTAGGAAACTCGGAAATTATAAAATTAGTTACAGAGGTTTACTCTGAGAGGGGAGGTCAGTGGGCTACATGTGTCTTCCTTGCTGGCTCTCTCATGGCTCTCAGCACCATGCCCTTTCTAACCACTTTCTACCAGGCCCCTTCAGGACCTATCTGTCTGCTCTAGACACCGTGTGCTGGAGCGTGAACCTGCATGCCCTTTCTATCCTGCTCCTCTGGGATAGTTTCTCCGTGCTCTTGGCTCTCTGACAAGCCCTATGGCAACTGGAGTCAGGGCCCTCTACCTAATACTACCCTGGAGCAGATGTTGAGGTCTGTGAGTTCTCTACTCTGAGGCCATCTTCCATCACTCATCTTCCTTTACTCCTCTCCTGTAAAGTGACTGCTTTATGGATGACACCTAGAAGACCAGAGGGCTGGCACCTCAGTGGCCACAGCAACACAGAAAACTTCCTACCTGAAGTGCTGGAAAGCACATCCCTCTAACAGCAGGCACATAGTGACCTATCCCCTTATCAAACAAAGGCAAGGTCCAAAGAGCCAGCAGGGACCTACACCCCCAAGACTGCTACAAAGTGCTACACACCGTTACTTCCTCCAGTGCTTTCTAAAGAGAGCATGAGGAAAGTCAAAGAACACAAGGACAGTCACAGCTGAAGCTTCTTCAGCACAGGTTGGAACTGACTTCTCAACCACATCCCAGCCTCCTCATAGGGTGACGCCATGTTCCTAAAAGCTCTTCCAGTAGCTGTCAGGGAGACATGACCCAACCCTACCTATTTGTGAAGAGTGGGAATCCTTCCTTCTTTCCAGGATCACAAAGACACAGATGTATTTTCAAACTGGGTTTGCAAAATCAGGATTGAACACCTGTTTTTTCCCTAGTAAAATGAGGTTGGTAATAGTGCAGGCTATGTGGGCATTAACACTCTGGGGGGTCAGGCCTGCTCCATTATACAAGGATGATGGACAGAATTATAAATTTTAGAGGTTGGAGAGATGGCACAGTGATTAAATGCACCCACTGCTCTTGCATAGAACCTGGGTTCAGTTCCTAGCACTTACATGGTAGCTCACAAACAGCTGTAACTCCAGTTTTGGAAGATCCAACGCCCTCTTCTGACTCTGCTTAAAAACAGAAATCTAAACTTGAAACTTTAAGTCAGACAAGTTTTAGTACTGTTCCTCTGAGACTATGCTACTGCGCCACCCCCTCCACCGCGCCTCCCATCCCTACCCTGTCCCAACCTCCCCACTCAGCATGACTGACTGCATCTTGGTCTGAGAACTGGCTGTACTTTGAAGAGAGCAGAAGGGACTGCTGAGCCTCTGATGAAGGCTGCGAGCCTTATTTCTATTTCAACTAAGTGACTTTGCATCAAGAACTTGCAGGACTTCTGAGGACCTATAAGAACAAGAACTGCCTCACCAGATGAAGCACTGCATGCACAGCTCAGACGCGGAAAAGAAAAAGCAGCCGAGTAACTCAGGTTTTCAGTGGCTGTCCAGTCCAGCTATAGAACAACCATCCACATACCGAGGTTTAAAAAACAAACATGAGGTTTTATTCTTTCTTTAGTTGCAGAAAATAAATACAGCCACATACTCTATAAGCCCATTTATAAAAGCATTTCTAAAAAGGTCATGTATTGGAACCAACAGTAGCTTTTTGACTGACATAGCAGATCATTTTATTTAACTTTTTTGAACAGTTGGATCAAGCAACTTTAAAAAAAAGGCTGAGCTTAAAAATCTCATTCAAGTGTATTATTTAAAATGGTTACACTAAAAACGATCAGGTTTTAACTTCTTTTATTTAAGAGGAGGTCTTTCTGTTAAAAAAAATTACCCCCAAAACTCACAAAAACCTAAACCAACATTAAAAAGCTGGTCCATGTACCTTCACAGGAATCAATCAGGAAGATGTGGGGAAAGGCTCGGCATGGGCCCTCCCAGCATACATGCTGGGCTTCCCACTTGACCTGTGGGAGTTCTGCCATAGGAGAACTGTTCAGTCATCTAAGCCTATGTTTCTGAAAAGGTAGGACATGGACTCCCCATTGTGAATTCGGCGGATGGCTTCTGAGAGGATCATGCTGATGTCCACAGTCTTGATCTTGGGGCACTGCAGCTTCTGGATTTCGTGTGGGATTGTGTTAGTGACCACAACCTGTGCATCACAAGAAAGAAAAGTGTCAGACCCAAGCATCCTCAGGACTGGGCATGACTCATGGGAGAGTGTGTGCTTGTGTGTCAATGTCTAGGCTGAGGGCCACTACTACAAACAAAACACAACACAACAGAGCAAAGACAAATCTGGAAAACAGGAAAAAAGCCAGCCAGTGTCATGGTTTCATTTGAAAAATGCCTGCAGCCTTGAGCTCTGAGGCTCACCCTGTGGGAGGCCTGCTGTCTCTCACAGCTTCAGTTTCCATTAGGAAATGCTGCTCTAGCTTTAAGATCTGATAACCTCATACTCACTAGAGCAGTTACAGCTCAAAAGACACTTACAAATGTTGAGGAAGACCTGGAGAAACAGGAACCCCTGTTACTGCTGGTGGGGCTGGAGTTGGGTCACTTCTTCATAGCTTCAGAGAAACCTAACTCCTGAAAATTGTCTCTGACCTCTATATGAGAACTTACATTCATATATACACATCACACACACACGCATATGCACACGCACACAAACACACACAAAATAATAGATGAAAATACGTTTTAAAATATGTGAACAATTCAAGTTTCCATCAACCTAGGAAGAGACAACATGTTGTTCATTAGACTTCACAGTGTGATGGGCACATGAACAAATCCAAAGAGAAAGAAAGCATGGAGGGACTAAGAGGGAGTGTGTAGTTAACAGTTCACAGGGGATGTGTCCTTTTAAAGCAACTGGGTACCCAGCATACAACTGGAGCATTCTAACCCTCACTGTACCACACAGCAGAAGTGGGTGAATAATACAGCATACAAGTCAGAGCTGTATCAGGCCAAACCTCATCAAATGGGAAAGCATTTTTCATCCATTCCTTTTTTTGTTTTGTTTTGTTTGATTGTTTTAATTTTTTGAGACACGGTCTTATTCTGTAGCCCAGACTAATGTTGAACTAATGGCAAGATTCCTGTCTCAGCCTCTTCAGTGCTGAGATTAAAGTCACGGGCTACTCCTACTGGCTTGCATCTTTTATTCTTGACTAAAATGAGCTTATACTGGTTCCTGCTCTGCCGTTAAGGACTCAGACAGCCAGTACCCACACAGCCCGCCTTGACTGCCAGCCCTACTACCTCATCAATGGCAGACTCTTCAATCAGCCGGGGAGCATCAGAGGATAACAAGCCGTGAGTTGCCATCACAAAGATCTTATATGCACCTCTTTCCTTCAGGGTCTCTGCTGCAGCAAGAAAGCTGTCCACATCATCGATAATGTCATCCTGTCAAATCGAAGACCATACAAAAGGCACATCAACACTTGCCTTACTATCTTATGTTTCTCAGGGTGTCCTGAATACCTGATTCCACCCTACTGAGTCTCCCGAGTAGCTAGGAATACACACAAATCCACACCACTCTGCTTAAGAAATGTCTTTGGAAACTTCTCACTTATACATATTTATTGGTGTATGTGTATGGGTGCACAAGTACCATAATCCATGTATGGAGGTCTGTAAGAATAGTACAATGAAGGGGCTAGAGGATGGCTCAGCAGTTAAGAGCACTTGACTACTCTTCCAGAGGTCCCAAGTTCAATTCCCAGCAACCACATGATGGCTCACAACCATGGGGATCCAATGCCCTCTTCTGGTGGGTCTGAAGAGAGTGACAGTAGATTCACATATATTAAATAAATAAATTTTAAAAAATTATAATGAATGCTGAGCATGGTGGTACACACTTTAATTCCAGAACACAGAGGCAGAGGTAGGCAGATCAAAACTCTATGTTCAAGGCCAGCCTACTTTACAGAGTTTCAGGATAGCCAGGACTATGTAGAGACGCTGTCTTTAGACCAAAAAAAAAAAAAAAGAGTATAATGGACATCAGTTTGGCAGTTCTTTTCTTTAAAATTTTTTTTTGTTTATTCTTATATTTAGGTGTGTACTGTCTTTGTGCGTGAGTATGCCATAGCATGTATGTATTACTACTACACCAAAGTTTTAGTAAGTGTTTTGGTAAAGGTTTCTACTACACCATGAAACACTATGACCAAAAGCAACTTGGAGAGGAAAGGATTTACTTCGGTTTCTAGTTCTACAACACAGCCATCACTGAGGGCTGAGGGCAGAGACCTGAAAGCAGGAGCTGAGGCAGAGGTCAGAGACGTGCTGCGTATTAGTTTGCTCTTTATGGCGAGCTCAGTCTGCTTTAGTATAGAACCCAGGACCACCTACCCCAGGGTGGCACCACTCAGTGGACTGGGCCCTCTTACATTAAGTCACTAATTAAGAAAATGTACCACAGGCTTGCACACAGGCCAATGTAGTGAGGGCATTTTCTCAATTGTGGTTTCCTCTTCCAAAATGACACTAGCCTGTGTCAAGCTAACATAAAAACTAGCCAGCGTACAGTGGAAGAATGGTCAAGAGCCTGCAGGACCTCCCTGCACAGTATCTCATACTTTTTGTAAACCTATAACTACTGCAAAGTAAAATGCTGGTTTTTAAACTCTGAGTTTGTATCTATATGCGTGTGTCAGAGCACAGGTGGCCTCTGTGCAGTGACATCCTCAGGGTCCACCTTGTATGAGTCAGGTCTCGGTTTGCTGCTGCATGTGCTGACTCATGACTTCTGGGAATTCTGTCTTGCCTGCCATCTCACAGCAGATGAACTGAGATTAGAGCTGCACTACCCAACTTTATGAGGGATTCAAGTTCAGGTGCTCATGTTGTGAAATAAGCACTTTGAGCTATCTTTCTAGCCCCTTAAAAAAACGTATTTATTATTAGTGTGCACATGCACATGTGTGAAAGCATGTGTGGAGATCAGAGGACAATCTGTGGAGTCAGTTCTCTTTTTCAATTGGCACAGGACTCAGAGACTCAGGTTATCAGGCTTGGTGACAAGCACCTTTACTTGCTGAACTATCTTGGCTGATCCCTGTTTTTTTTTTTGTTGTTGTTGTTTTTTGTTTTGTTTTAGTTTTATTTATTTTATGTGTATGAGTACACTGTAGCTATACAGATGGCCGTGAGCTATCATGTGTGTGGCTGCTGTTGATCTCAGGACCCTGCCCTGCTCACTCTGGCCTTTAATTTTACTGCAGCTGTCTTCAGACACACCAGAAGAGGGCGTCAGATCTCATTAGGAGTGGTTGTGAGCCACCATGTGGTTGCTGGGATCCGAACTCAGGACCTTCAGAAGAGCAGTCAGTGCTCTTACCTGCCAAGCCATCTCGCCAGCCCCTTGTTTTGTTTTTTAAAAGCATATCTAAGCCAACTCTAACACTACAGACTGTAATCTCAGCTATCGAAGCAGGAAGATTGAGCTGAAGTTCTGGCTGAAGTGAAGAAACAGTTTAAGACCAGCCTCAGTAACTGTCTCAAAATAAAGAGGGTTCAATGGTGGATACTTGCCTAGCACACACAGAGCCCTGGGTTCAACCCTTACTATTACAGGAAAAAGGAAGCACAGCTCCAAGATGGAGAAGAAAGTCTGCAGTCTCTGTGCTGGATCTGCACCTTCTGCCACTACCCTGTGTCCATGAAATAAACTAGCAGGGAGCTTAACTCTGTGGGATGACATGGGAGATCCCCAGAAAGGTACAAACAAAATCATCAAACAACAGTGAAAAATACAAGGTACCTATGATGGGGTGTGGCAACCTATTATAACACTTTCAAACTCCAGCTACCCTTTAGAAACTCTTGTACATGTGACACATCAGAAAACGGTATAAAGATGTTCAAATCAGTATTATTAGGAATTAAGAAAAATCAAAAACTATCCAATATGAAGAACAGATGGATCAGCTGTGTGGTATCATAACATACTATCGAGTAGTGAAGACCAAAGTACAGTCTCCACTGCACTCCAAGTACACATAGTACCACTAGGTGGATCAAGCACAGCATGGACCAAAAGTCACTGTGTGCGCAGACACATTCTATAAACATTCAAGTCTTTATTTCACAACATGAGCACCTGCCTGTGTGTAATGGATTCCTTGGAAGTAGAGTTACAGACAGTTTTAAGACTATGTGGGTACTTGGAACCAAATCTGGGTTCTCTGCAGGAATACCAAATGCTTTTAATTACTGAGCCCCAATGTCTTTTACATTTAAAGGCAGCCCCAATGCCCAAATGTCTTTTACATTTAAAGGCAGCACTCTTGTGACTGTAAGTTCAGGAAAGCCATGAATGGAAGGCTCTCAGGCTAATGACAGCCTCTGGGGAGAGAGAAGAGCAGGGAAAGCCTAGGAACACACCTCATCGGCACACACCTCAGTGCCGATGCTCTTGGCCCTGGCTCTCTCCCCAGGTGAGCAGTGAGCTGCAGGTGCCTGATCCATTCTTCAGTGTTTCATTTAGTATGCATGTATGAAATGATATGAGTTTCGGGTTTTGTGGTGTTAGGGACCAACTTCAAGGCCTTATTGAACTACAACCCTAATTGTCAATCTGTTTAAAACTATGATCAACTTTGTCCTTCACTTTAAACATAAGAAACAACTTCCTAAAATATGAAAACCAACAGCTGTACAATATTCACGTAACTATATAGAAACTACTTTTTTTTTAAACCATTAATTTTTCTGTTTGGGGCCAAAGTTAACATCTAGCATAAGGCACCAACTGACATGATACTTCGCCCAGCCACACGACCTCCCAGTCTTTATGCACATGGTTACAGGTAAGTCAAAAGAGTGACGGGGTTAACAATAAAGGTGAACTACATACCACGATGATGGCAATTCTTCCTCCGACATCACCAACAACTGTGATTGGGGGCTTTTCTTTAGGAATCAGCACTGGTCAGAATGAAACACACACCTCAGTGCCGATGCTCAAAGGTAGAACAAAGACTTACAAGGCTTTAAGCAGTTAATGTTGCCAGTCATGGTGGTGCGTGCCTTTAATCCTAGCACTCAGGAGGCAGACACAGACGTAATTTTGGGTTTGAGGCCAGCCTGGACTATGCAGTGAGTTCCAGGACAGCCAAGGCTACACAGAGAAACCCTGTTTCAAAACAAATACAAACAAAATACCCCCCCAAACCAACCAACCAACCCCCCCCAAAAAGCCCAAAACAGCAACAAAAAGAATTTAATGTTTTATTAAAAACAAAGCAAAGCAAAGCAAAACAAAACAAACCCTTCCAGTAAAATATCAAATGAGGACCAAATTTGGGTTCCCAGTACCTATGTTAAAAAAAAATCTGGGTGTAGTTATGTATATTTATAATCCCCAGGCTGAAGAGGATCCCTGGGACTTAATGCACAGCCAGTCTAGATAACAGATGAGCTCCAGGCCAGTGAGAGATCTTGTCTCAAAAACAAACAAAAAGACAAAAAGCACTGAGAAAAATACCTAACATGGACCTCTGACCTCCATGTGCATGTGTGTCTAAAAACATGCATGAGTGTGTATGTGAACACACACATCAAAGAGAATCCATGGGCCACAGAGGTGGCTCTGTGGTTAAGAGCACTTGCTACTCTTCCAAAGGACTTGAGTTTGGTTCCTGGTACCGATATCAGACGGTTCGCAATATCCTGGGACTGCAGCTCTAGAGGATCTGACAACATTTTCTGTCATGTGTGAGTATTTGCACACGTGGCATACACATAAAAACAAAATACAATGGTAATAATAATGATGATGATGAAGAGAATTCATATTAAAATATCACCTCCATAAATTCAAGTAGCCCAGAGAACAGTCGCAAAGAGGTACTTGTGGATACTTACTTGGAATCTCCAGGCTGGGATGGATGGCAGCTACACTCCTGACCATTGGTGGGGAGTGCCGGCCATCCACCAAGTCAGACTCAGCATCCTGTGCTTCTCCATGGATCACCGCGATTCCCAGACGCAGGCGCTCTGCAAAAGATTGTGCCCTGCAAAGAACATCATGCACAAGTCAAAAACCAGGAGGTAATCTGCCAATGTCTGGGCACGACACTAAAGAACATAAGCAAAATGTTTCTCCCAAAGGAGTAATTACAAAAGACAATGATCACTTGGTGGTGGTGGTACACACCTTTAATCATAGCACTTCAGAGGCAGATGGATCTCAAGAGTTTGAGGCCAGCCTGGTCTACAGATTGAGTTCTAGGACAGCCGGGATTACATAGAAAACCAAACAAACAAACAAACACCCCATAAACTAAACCCAACCAACCAACCAAAACCCAAAACAAAGCAAAAAAACATCAAAACCAAAACCAAAAGAAAATGACCACTTCAGATTCAGGAAGACTGAGTGTAGAGCCCACAGGTGAGTATCTCTCATCAGCCAATCAGAACCTAAGATCTGATTAAAGACTCTTCTTATCTGGGCAGTGATGGGGCACGCCTTTAATCCCAGCACTTGGGAGGCAGAGGCAGGCGGATTTCTGAGTTCGAGGCCAGCCTGGTCTATAGAGTGAGTTCCAGGACAGCCAGGGCTACACAGAGAAACCTGTCTTGAAAAACCAAAATAAAATAAAATTCATTAAAGTATTACATATTAATTTTTTAAAGCTTTATGAAGGCATAATGGGACTAGAAGAAACTTCATACTCCAAGCATACAACTTCACAACTTCTGAGAGATCTTTATACATTCATCAGATTCATGCTCTCCAAATAATTTCTTCTAATGTGGCAAATACATGTCGATATTGGCATCAACTCACTGATGACAATAAACTGTTCTACTAGTATCAATAAAATCTTTGGCCTTTTATCACTTTTCCTTTTGGCTCTGGCAACTACCCATCTCCTTTCTGGCAAGAAAAGTAACTTACTCTGTGCATGCTGATTACAGTATGCCTTTAGTGTCCAACTTTTTTTCACACAATGTATTGTGGAGATTCAGCCATGTTATAGTCTACCAGTATATGAATATATTTCTGTTTATCTATTTATTTATTGATGGGAAACCAAGTTCTTTCCATTTCTTCCTTTTTAATTACTAAGAATTTTACTTTAATTATATGTTCAGATGTGTCTGTTGTGGTATGTGCATTAGTGCAGATGCCTAAGGAGGCTAGAAGAGAGAGTCAGATCCCTGGAACTGACCTCTGTAAGTATCTGGTTCTCAGTCAATTAACATTGGTGCTAGATTTGAGACAGGGTCTCACTATGTAGACTAAGCTGTCCCTGAAACTCAAAGAGATCCTCCTGCTTTCCAAGTGCTGAGACTAAAGATGTCCATCCAGCATATATGGATCTTTTCTCTTACAAGCTTACTGAAGTGAATATGCCCTATATAAGTGATCAAGCCATCCTTGCATCCATACCCACTCTTGGCGGTTCTTAGCTGACCATTAGAACCTCAGTGCTGTCTGAATTGGAGGTAAAGGACAGATACTGCCATCTTGTTCTAGGGCTGGGGGACAGCACCAGTTTTCACCACTGGGATGTCAGATCAGTTGTTCACAGATCTTTGTCTGGTAAAAAGTTCCCTTCTATTCTTAGTTTACTTAAGCTAGATTGTCAAATCTTTTGAGTCAGATAATCATGTAGCTTCTCTTTCTTGTTCCTCAACATGGTGATTGCCATTCATAGGCCTTTAAAAGCTGCTGCACCAACCTCAGGTTCCAGTGATAAGCTCACAGGGCACTGTATTTATCTTTTATACACTGTTCATTCGGTTTGTCAACAAGGTGCTTAAGAGCTTTACTTCTTTGTTCACTGGGTGAAGTCCTCAGAAAAGGGGAATGTATCTGCTGATGCTTTATAAAGTTAGCATTTGCTCTCTCATAAAAGTGTGACAGAATTCACCATTACAATCTAGACCTAGCTGGGTGTGGTGGTTCATGTACACAATTGTAGTACTGGGAGGCTGAAGCAGGAGGAATGCTTTAAGTTCAACGACAGTGTAGGCTATAGAGAAGGGCCCTGCTCCCCTCCCCCAATAAAGAATGGATACAGTTTATATGATTTAAATCATTAACACAGTTTTTCTTTTTTCTTTTTTTGAGACAGGGTTTCTCTGTGTAGCCCTGGCTGTCCTGACACTCACTCTGTAAACCAGGCTGGCCTGGAACTCAGAAATCCTCCTGCCTCTGCCTCCCAAGTCCTGGGATTAAAGGCATGTGCCACCACTGCTAGGCTTATAGCTCCCGTATTTTGAAAGAAACCCTGCTACTTAGTTCATAATGATTACAGTTAACACACTCTCTGAAGAAGTGACCTTTTCTTATCATGAAAAGACTTTCCTTGTTCTTTGGAATATTCATCGCTCCAGTTTGTCAGATATTAACACAGCCCCTTCAGCTTTCTTTTAAAAAATCTGTTTCCCACGCTATGTCACTGTCTTAGTTTGCTTTCTGTTGTTATGATAAAGACCAAGACCAAAACCAAGCTGGGGAGGAAAAGCTTTATATGGCTTACATTTCCTGATCACAGACCACCACTGAGAGAGGCCAAGACAGAAACTCAAGCAGAGACCTCAGAGGAATGCTGCTTACTGGCTTGCTCCCCATACTGCTCATGTAGCTTTGTTATACAACTCAGGACCACCTACCCAGTAGTGGGGCCACTGACAATAAACTGAACTCTCTCACATTAATCAAGAAAGTACCTCACAGACATGTCTCTGGCTTATGTCAAATTAACAGAAATTAGTCCAACACAGTCATGCCATCTTTTAACTTCATATCCCACCCACTTCCATGCACTGCCACAGACCTTGCCTCACTAATTCCCTGGCCACACAACATGTCCACCCTTCCCACTGGGCCAGACTTCCACTGTGAGACCTTGGGCCTTCATCCTTTTATCAAGGGCATAGGACTCAATAATTCTAGTCTTGCTTTTCCAACACCAATAACAATTAAAAACAGGCTTCATTTACAAGCTTACAAAAATAGCTAAAGAGAAACAAAGGGTAGGGAGACTATACTGACCATGTCAGAACAGGGAGTGCATTTAAATGGTAGATAAAGAATAAGTAGACCTTGGGCACAAACTCTGCAGCCAGTCCCACAACAGCCAGAGGAAGTTCTACTCCTAGATGCTCTAACACGTCCAGGATCACAGGATCAGAGGTGAGGACACAACATCTGTCCCAACACCGGGAGTAACTGGGACCAGAGGGACCCGGACATGCAGGAACTCTGCCAGTCCAGGGGCACGGGTTCCTTCTAGTCTGTCTGGTACCCTGAGTAGACCTTGGGCGCAAACTCCACAGCTAGTCCCATAATACCCAGAGGAAGTTCTATTCCCAGGCGCTCTAATGGGCCCAGGATCACAGGATCACAGAGACAGCTTGACTCTGAGGAGTTCTGATACAACCAGGATGACTCTGGTTGGTTAAGAAATATGAATGGGAGCTGGGCAGTGGTGGCACACGCCTTTGATCCCAGCACTTGGGAGGCAGAGGCAGGCGGATTTCTGGGTTTGAGGCCAGCCTGGTCTACAGAGTGAGTTCCAGGACACAGCCACGGCTACACAGAGAACCCCTGTCTTGAAAAACCAAAAAAAAAAAAAGGAAATATGAATGGGGCTGGAAAGATGGCAAAGCAGTTAAGAGTACACTGACTATTCTTCCAGATTCCAGAGATCCTGAGTTCAATTCCCAGCACCCACATGGTGGCTTACAACCATCTATAAAGGGATCTGATGCCCTCTTCTGCATGCAGGTATACATGCAGATTGAGCACTCATATACATAAAATAAATAAATCTTAAAAAAAGAAAGAAAGAAATATGACTGGCAGTCATAAACTGAGATTGGAGGAAAAAAAGAACTAAAATACCTACCTAACATTAGAGTTGACAGGATAATACTAAATTAATCCATGGAAGAAAAATACAGGGGGTCAGGGGCACCACTGCAGCCCAGTCTACACAGTGGGGACATAGGGTCAGGGGAACCACTGCAGCCCAGTCTACACAGTGGGGACACAGGGGAACCACTGCAGCCCAGTCTACACAGTGGGGACACAGGGTCAGGGGAACCACTGCAGCCCAGTCTACACAGTGGAGACACAGTCTCACCTACCTCTTGGCTGAGGCTGGAGACTTGGCCACGATGACTGCATTCCTATAATCTGGGATCTGGGACAGACAAGAGGCCTGGGATTACTACTTTATCTCTAAGAGGCTATTCCATCAACCAACACACATGAATGTTCTAACAAATTCAAAATTATCATTTGACTTAAAGTTTCATCAAAAAAAGTTCAAAGCAAATCTTCCTTTGGGAAATAAAGATGAAAATGTTCTCAATATGAATATTTTTACCCATAGTAAAAAAAACCAGTAAAGTCGAACAAGGGCTCTTCTAAAAAGTTAGCAGAGAGAATGAGGATGTGGCTCAGTCACTAAGCTGATGGCTGTACAAGTGTGATGAGCTGAGCTTGCCCACCCCCTCACCCACATAAAAGCTGAATGTGGCAGCCTGGGTTTGTAACCCCAGCACTGGGAGTGGCGCTAGGGTTTGGTGGGTGGGGAGTGGGTATACAAGGTGGAGTCAGGCATATCTCTAAAGCACATTGGCCTGGCAATCTAGCTAATCAATGAACTCCATGTTCAGTGAGAGACTTCAAAAAGCAAGGAACAAAGCCCGGCAGTGGTGGCGCATGCCTTTAATCCCAGAGGCAGGCGGATTTCTGAGTTCGAGGCCAGCCTGGTCTACAGAGTGAGTTCCAGGACAGCCAGGGCTATACAGAGAAACCCTGTCTCGAAAGAAAAAAAAAAAAAAAAAAGCAAGGAACAAAAAAATTAACAGAAGCAAACCAGGTATGATGGTGTATGTCTGAAATCCCAGTTGTGTAGGAGGCTGGTATGAATCTGTTTTAATAAATACTTTTCATGAATCCCACATCAAATGTAATTTCACAACAGAAAGATATCCATTGAGCCTGAATCCAAATTAACGTCATATTCTAAAATACTGTGGTCCAAACACATGACAAATACACTGCAGTCACTCCATGTTGAGGAAAGCCATTTGTGAAAGGACAGTTAGCCTACTGCTCTTAATAAAAGGGCTTAAGACCTCTTTAAACAAAGTGACAGACAGTTGTGTTAGTACCTTTAATCCCAGAATTCAGTGAGCAGAGACAGGCAGACCTCCCTGAGTTGATGACAGCTGGTCTACACAGTAAGACCTATCTCTAAACAAACAAACAAACAAACTGCTTAAAAGAAAAACCAAGTAACTAGAGCAAGGTGATGTGGTATGTGCCCATAATCCCAGTAATCAGGAGGCAGAGGCAGGAGAAGCAGGATTTTAAGGCCAGTCTAGGTTACCTGAGACTGGCCCCCCAAGATAAACAACAAACAAACAAACAAACCCAAGCAACTAAATAATCATCCACTTTGGGAATGATTGTTTCATTGTTGAAAACAGTACTCCATGCTAATGATGATTAGGGTAGATGTCATCATTATTGTGTCCACATACACAGTAAGGAACAGAGAAGCAGTTTGCTGTTTCTGACTTCATCTTGGCAGGATTTTCAAACTATTCTTGAGACATAACCAATCCATTCAATGCCAATGACCACTGAAGAACATTTCCATTGGTGTTTACTCATGAGATATTGGCAATTAAAAAAAAAAACAAACTTTTAATTTTATGTAAAAAAGTATTTTTCCTACATGTATGTCTATGCACCATGCTTATGCCTGATACTGCAGAGGCCAAACAAAGACACCGGATTCCCTGGAACTGGAGGTGCAGACTACTGTGAGCCACCTTGTGGATACTGGGAACTGGTTCTCTGGAAGAGGATGAAGTGCTCTTACCTTCAAACTCTCTCTAGTCTCAACACTGTGGATCTAAATACAGGTAGTTATAGCATCCAAAGGCCTGCTAGATAACAAGTACTCAGTAAAGGAACAAAAATGATTACCCCTTCTCTCAGGAGAAGGGGAGGGAGCAATGTCAGGTGGGATTTGTAAAGGTAAGACTGGGAAGAGAGGAGGGCAAGCTGATTGCGATGTAAAGTGAATTAAAAAAATTACACACACACACAAACACACACACACAAATGCTGATTGGACTTAGAGAAAACACACATCTGCCCAGTGTTCTCAAGCAAACAAGCAAGCAAGCAAGCAAGAAAGAGAGGAAGAAAGAAAGAAAAGAAAGAAAAAAAGAAAGAGGGAGGAAAGGAAAGAAAAGAGAAGAAAAAGGTACTCATTTAGGTACCTTGCTTTAGCCAGAAGTTTTTCTGAACTGTTCATGCACTTCTTTGCCTCATCAAATAACATCGCACCCTGCCAAGAGACAGCATAGCAGCCAACAAAGCCCTTAATAAAACCAGAGGACTCTAATAAAAACGGGCTCATTGTGTCTTCAGAGGGTAAAACAGGAAATCGCATAAATACAAAGATCAAGGTTTGATGTGAAAGAACCAAGTAACCTAGGGGAAAGCTATTAGTCCAAACAAGCAGCTCAGTAGCTAGTCAACAGGAAAAATGAGCTCCTGAGGAAATCTGGAAGGAGAGAGCCAATTTGCCCAGAACACTGTTATATAAGGAGCCAAGTGTTTAGACCAAGACAAAAGCCAAGTGCAGTAACTCCGACCTGGCCTGCCAATCTTACAAAAATAAGTTACAGCCAGGTACAATGTGAGCACTCAGGAGGTTGAGGCAGGAGGATTACTTGATTCCCAGAGTTCAGAATCAGTCTGGGTAACAGAACAGAAGCCCATCTCAAAATAAATCAGTAAATAAAACAAATTGAATGAATATCTATCTATCTATCTATCTATCTATCTATCTATCTTCTATAGTTTTGTTTTCTTGCTTGGTTTTTTTATTAGATGTTTTCTTTATTTATGTCATACAATATCTCCTTTCCCAGGATCCCCTCCAAAAAAAAAGAAGAAGAAATATAAAATAAAATAAAAAAAGAAAAACAAAACCAAAAACCCAGCATATTATTTTTAATTACTGGTTTTAATGTGTCTTAAATATAAAACATGCAGATATTCTATACATCTTTCTTTTCAAAACATTTCTGTTTTTGGTTTTTTTTGAGACAGGGTTTCTCTGTGTAGCCCTGGCTGTCCTGGAACTCACTC
Organism: Mastomys coucha; assembly: GCF_008632895.1. Classification (NCBI taxonomy): domain Eukaryota; kingdom Metazoa; phylum Chordata; class Mammalia; order Rodentia; family Muridae; genus Mastomys; species Mastomys coucha. The sequence continues at coordinate 56,897,780 of NW_022196911.1, forward strand.
TGTAGACCAGGTTGGCCTCAAACTCAGAAATTTGCCCGTCTCTGCCTCCTAAGTGCTGGGATTAAAGGCGTGCTACACCACCGCCCGGCCTTTTCAAAACATTTCTAAATCATGTCACTATGAATGGTTGTGATGGTTATCTTGACTGTAAATGTTAAGTGGATTTAGAATCATCATACCTACCTTTGGGTATATCTATGAGAGTGTTTTCAGAAAGGTTTGACTATGGAAGGAAGACTCACCCTGGATATGGGTGCACTTATGGTCCTGGGCCAAACAGGAAAAAACTAGCTGAGCAGCAGCATTCACCTCTTGGCTTCCTGACTGAGTGCTGTGTAAGCAGCTGTCTCATGCTCCAGTCAACCACGATTCCTCACTATGACAGCACTCTAACTCTGTGGGTCAACATAAACCCTTCCTTCTACAGCTGCTTTTGTCAGATCCTTTTGTCATAGTGAACAAGAAAAGTAACTAATGCCATGCCTTTATTTGTTCATCAGACATGTCAAACCCTGCCAAAGAAAGGTGACAGCCAACCAGACAGAACCACTGGCAAGACAAAAGGACCAAAAACCAGGCCCATGAGGAAGGCCTGGATTGTCAATCAGGAAATGTGCCTTAGAAATGTACAAAGTGCTGCCCTTAAATACACCACAAAGAAATGAAGCTCTCTGGAAAAGCTGCGACAGAGAAACACTTTATGTGCTAACAACAGCTCCTAAAGCAAAACACCAAAGTGTGGTATAAATCAAACATGTAAAAGGTTTCTGAATTAGCAGATCACAAATACTCACAAGACTAACAAATTCTGGAAACTTCTGGGTAAGATCATGGATTCTAATCTGCCTCTGCCTGGTCCAACTTAAGTCACCTTAAGTAGAGACATATTATTTTAAAGAGACAGTCTTCCTTCAGAAATTAACAAAAGAGGGCTGATGAAATGAGACACCAGGAGAAAATGCCAGCAAAATGGATGAGAAATGTGAGAAAGGGATGAAAAAGTCAGCAATGAGTAACTCGTAAGGCAATAAATATAAGGAGATGGGTGAAGAAGCAACGGCTCGGCAACTAGCGGTCTTCCAGGAACGTGGGTGCTATTCCCAGCAACAGATGGAGGGGCTCATAACTCCACTTCTAGGGGAGCTATGTCCACTTCTGGCCTCTAAGGGCCCCAGGCACACACATGGTGCACATACCTACATGCAAACAAAACAGCCATACACACACATAAGCAAAATTCGGGGAAAAAAAGAGCTGAGTGGAAAAAAAATCTACAAATATGAAAGTTTAGAGACTTGTACTTATGAAGTTTAACAGTTCTTTAAGCAGAATACATAAAAGTTTTGGTCTTTTAGGAAAAATTCAAAGAAACAGAAACTACATCATCCCATAATATTAACATAAAAAGTTGAAGCTAGCCTACCTCTTCTTGAATATACTGTAACAGGAAGGGGGAGGCTCTTAAATTATCCACTGGAATGTTGAAAAAGCCCTGGATTTCCTTCTGGTGTAAATCCATAGTGATGAGATGAGTCAGACCTTCAAAAATAAGCAAGTTAAACATGTCAACAGTACCACAGTACTCTACAACACCTACATAACAATGCCCGAGCAAACACTGTCCTATCATGAAAACCTGGCACCTCTGCTTACAATTTTAGTAATAGTAGATGTATGATTTTCACTTCCATTTGAAGATCAGAAATAGGGGTGGAAAGATAGCTCAGCAAATAACTTGTAGAGGATTTAAGTTTGGTTACCAGTACACGTTAGAAGGCTTACAACCACCTGTAATTCCAGTCCCAAAGGCCGAGACCCTTTTGTGTCCTCTAGAAACCTACATACATGTGCACATAGCCATGTGCACACACATAAATAAAAATAAGACCTTTGGCCAGGTAGTGGTGGCACATACCTTTAATCCTAGTACTCAGGAAGACAGAGGCAGGTGAATCTCTGAGTTAGAGGCCAGACTGGTCTACAGGGTGAATTCTAGGACAGCCAGGGCTACATAGAGAAACCCTGTCTTCAAACAAACAAACAAATCAACAACAACAACAACAATAAGCCCTTAAAGTACAGAAATAGCAGATGATCTCAACAAAGAAATATTTCTAAAAGTGTTATTCCAGCTGATTGCATCTCCTACAATTTTCCTTCACAGGGATGGCAAAACCCAACATAAGCTACCAAAACTTCTTCACCACACCGTGACATCTGACATGATTATCAGAAAAAGGTATGGGAACATTTAAGAAGTAGTATTGTCCAAAAGAATAAGGAGCCGAACCTGTGTGGTCCATCCAAGAACAGGCCTTAAGAGAAAGCAGAAAGCATTCAGAAGACTCAGTGAGCTGGCCTGTTCCCTCTGTCAAAGCTTATTAGTGTTTCAAAGGGGTTCATTGGTTAATAATGCCAACTTGATAGGATTTACAATCACCAAGAGGTAAGTTTTGGAGAGTGATTAGTATGTGAGTGATTAGCATCTGGCATGACTATGAGGGTTATTTTGATTACACTAAGGCGAGAAGATTCATTATAAATGTGGGTGATATCACACCCTGGGCTGATGTCTGGGATTGCATAAGGAGGAAGCTAGCTGAGCCCAGCATTTGTCATTCATTCCTTCCTGACTGCAAATGCAGTATGATGAGTCTCTTCAAGGTCCAGCTACCTTAGCTTCTATGTGATGGATTGTACCTCAAACCGTGAGTCAAAATAAACTTTCTCTCCTCCAGTGTCTGTCAGGTGTCCTCTCACATATGGTTCCACAGGGCTGAGTTTGCTAGTTTATATATATATATATATATATATATTTTGTTTGTTTGTTTGTTTGTTTTGTTTTTTGAGACAGGATTTCTCTGTATAGCTCTGGCTGTCCTGGAGCTCACTTTGTAGACCAAACTGGCCTCGAACCAGAAATCCGCCTGCCTCTGCCTCCCAAGTGCTGGGATTAAAGGCACGCACCACCACTGCCTGGCTCTGCCTTCTTTGTAAAGCTACTTTGGAAATGTATTCTATAGTAAGTATCTGTAAAAAGTGGTGACATAGGGAAGTTTCAGTACTTTGTCTGCACAAACTTATGTGACGTATGCCTCCTTTAATCATGTACACTCATATATAAACACACAGCACAGATGTCTATTAAAATTATGTACAAGCTGGAGGGATGGCTCAGTGGGTAAGAGCACTGACTGCTCTTCTGAAGGTCCTGAGTTCAAATCCCAGCAACCACATGGTGGCTCACAACCATCTGTAATGAGATCTGATGTCCTCTTCTGATGTGTCTGAAGACAGCTACAGTGTACTTACAAATATAATAAACAAATTATTCTTTGAGCTGGAGAGATGGCTCAGCAGGTAAGAGCACTGACTGTTCTTCCTAAGGTCCTGAGTTCAAATCTCAGCAACCACATGGTGGCTCAAAACCATCTGTACTGCTACAGTATACTCATGTATATAAAATAAATAAATAAATCTTTAAGCCAGGCGGTGGTGGCGCATGCCTTTAATCCCAGCACTTGGGAGGCAGGGGCAGGCGGATTTCTGAGTTCGAGGCCAGCCTGGTCTACAGAGTGAGTTCCAGGACAGCCAGGGCTATCCAGAGAAACCCTGTCTCAAAAACAAAAACAAAAAACAAAAACAAAAAAGCAAAAACAAACAAACAAACAAAAAAAACCAAAAGTATGTACAAACACATATAAAATTCTTAGGCTATGGAATGAACAGCCAACCTACAGAAGAAAACTTTTGCTAGCTACATGTTAGGTAGGGAGAGGTGTTATCTAGAATATAAAGAAATGCACAAAATCAAACACCAGACAAATGAAAAAAACCAAACCCTCCAAAAACAAACCCTCAAATTGCCAATCATTTAGTAGGTGAATGGACTGAACAGACAGTTCTCAAAAGAAGTCATACAAGTGGCCAACAAATATTTCCATGTGTTTGACATCTTGAGCCATCAGGGAAACATAAATTAAAACTACTTTGAGCTGGATGTTGTGAGATGCATTCCTTTAAGTTCTTCAACTGCTGTTTAAGGCCAGCATGGTCTACTTAGTGAGACCCTGTCTTAAAAAACAAACAAACAAACAAAAGACCCCCTGCCCAACTACTTTAAAATTTCACCTCCCCCTAGTTAGAATGGCAATCACCAAGAAAACAAATAATAATAATTGCTGTCAAAGACATGGGGAAAGAGAAACACTATTGCTGGTGAGGTATAAACTTAGGTAGTCCCCAAGAAAATCAATGTGGAGGCTTCTCACAAAATTAAAGAGAGAGCTACCAGGGGCTGAAGGGACTTAGGCAATAGTTGCTCCTCCACAGGGCTTGGGTTCAGTTCCAGTACCCACAGGGCAACTGACATCTTGAATTCTAGGTTCAGAGGATATAATGCTCTCTTCAGGCCTGAGGGTACTGCAAACATTTGGTACATAGAAATAATTCATAGTCAAAATACAGATACACATTAAAAGAAAAAAGAGCTGGGCAGTGGCGGTGCACACCTTTAATCCCAGCTCTTGGGAGGCAGAGACAGGCGGATTTCTGAGTTCGAGGACAGCCTGGTCTACAGAGTGAGTTCCAGGACAGCCAGGGCTACACAGTGAAACCTTGTCTCGAAAAACCAAAAACAGAAAGCAGAATCACCCTAATGTCCACCAACAGATGAATAGATAATGAAATTGTAGCACATGTACACAATGAAATTTCATCCAGCTATAAAGAAAAATAAAATTTGTAAAAAAATTAATCTGAAAATTATATTTAACAAAGTAATCTAGGCTTAGAAAGACAAATATGCATGTCTTCTTTCATATGTGGATCCTACCTTTTAATACATACATACATACATACATACACACACACACACACACACACATATAAATATGTAGGTATGGATTGTGAAACTAGAAAGGGTACCAGGGAAAAAGAAAAAGAGGTAGCTGGGCAGTGGGTGGCGCACCTAAATCCCAGCACTTGGGAGGCAGAGGCAGGCAGATCTCTGAGTTCGAGGCCAGTCTGGTCTACAGAGTGAGTTCCAGGACAGCTAGGGCTACACAGAGAAACCAAAAAAAAAAAAAAAAAAAAGAGAGAGAAACTGGAAGTAGTAGTAACGTTGCCTAGCCTACATGGAGAGCTCCTGGCCAATGAGAGATCCTGTTTTAGAAAAAAGGTGGATGTCACCTGAGGAACAATGGCCAAAGTTGCCCCTTGACCTACACACATAATAACCTGTACACTAATTAAAAAATATAAAAATGGATTTTACACTACTTAGGCTGCTACCTGAAAGTGTTTAACAGAAAATAATATGTATGGTTTATAAAATACAACTATTTGTAAAATGAAAATGGTTCCTGTACTAAAGTCTAAAAGTAAGGTTCAAAATTATTTTTCTTCTTTCAAAACTTGAATATGACTGAAAAAATATGATATATCAACACAAATGTTAACAAGTAATTCAGGAAAAAATATAACAGAAGTTGTTATTATTTGTGTCTTAGTGAATTGGAAGCAGCAGAATTCAAATTCAAATAATTAGAATTCCAATAATTAGCAAATTACAGTTTTCTAATTAAACTAGACTCCAGTTTACCTGTGGTATACTTCTCATAATTTCAGATACCCATGATCCAAAATCACTTAATGACAAGTTCCAGAAAGAAATAATTGGCAAGTTTAAACCTCATGTTGCCAGCTGTGGTGGTATACTCCAGTAGGATTTGCTGAAGGAGGCAGAGGCAGGAGGATCACGAGTTCGAGGCCAGCCTGGGCTACATATTTAAAGTCGGGCAATGGTGGTGCACACCTTTAATCCTAGCACTTAGGAGGCAGAGGCAGGCAGATTTTTGAGTTTGAGGCCAGCCTGGTCTACACAGAGAAACCATGTCTTGAAAAACTAAAAAAATAAACAAAAAACAAAAAACAAAACAACAACAACAACAAAACCCCCTCATGTCACCAGGAATGTCACCAAATCTGTGATGTCCTTCTCTTCCCCAGGACAGTGTACTGGGGCTGTATCTGCCACTTAGGTGGGTGTGAGACATACCACTGCAGTACCGTGGGACACACCTCTCCTGGAAGAGGAAGCACACTGTAGAAACCATCTGTTTCACTATTTGTACTATCTTTAGAACTCTAGTCAAGACAATGCTTTGAAATTTCTAAGGTCAAAACCAAATCTGCCATGGTGGTACACAACTTTAATCTCCTCCTCAGGAAGCAGAGATGGGCAAAACTCTGTAAGTTTGAGGCCAGCCTGGTCTATGTAGTGAGTTTCCAGACAGTCATGACTACACAGATAGATCCTGTCTCAAACAAACAATCAATCTGTCATTCTTACCAGCTTTGCACATCATAGAAGCCAGCAATTTTGAGACAATGGAACCTCTTTTTCTCATCTTGCATTGCTTGCTATAAGGAAAGTAGGGGATCACTCCGATGATGCTCTTGGCACATGAGGTCTTACACGCATATACCATGATCAGGAGCTCCATGATGGTGGTGTTCACGTCCCTAAAACCCGTGGACAATGTCAGACACTTAGTATGTTACTTATGACTATGATACACTGAAAGCATTAGACACAAAAAAGACAATCCCTCTTCTCCCAGACCGCCTTCTGCTCCTGACCAGATGACCTCTGCTTTCTCACTGAGAGGATCAGAAGACAGCTTTCCACACCACATGCACTCAGCCACCAGGCAGCAGAGGGGAGCTTTTCACAACACTCTACAGTTACACTCTAGTCGCCATCCCCTCACCATGCTCTGTGGAGGACTAGTGTTACCATCATTCCTCACTTTTCCTGCCCCTCATCCTTAACAACTTGTGAACCTCCTCCATCATCCCAGTTCTTTGCCTGTCTTTGTAGGACATCTCAGGAGAGAAGTCTACAGTCCCACTCTCCCTTTTTCTCCTATGTATACTCCAAAGAAGCTTTGGTCTTCAAAACAGCTCCCCAACTTTCATCAACAGCCTCCAGTAATATATTGGCTAAAATCCACTGGCTAATAATAGTCTTCCTCTTAGCCTTTCTGCTGCCTTTAAGGCAGCTTCTCAGCTGTGCCTACATTAGGTGCACAATGTACCTCTGCCTCCTTCTGCTTCCTTTGATTCCTTTCTTGGTTCTTACTACCTGCCAAAAAAACATTCGTCTCCTCCTCCTGTCACCCTTCACCTCTCAAGCTCTGTAAATGTCCCACCACTCTTTTTCTTTTTGAGACAGGGTTTCTCTGTGTAGCCCTGGCTGCCCTGGAACTCACTCTGTAGACCAGTCTGGCCTCAAACTCAGAAATCCTCCTGCCTCTACCTCCCAAGTGCTGGGATTAAAGGCATCTACCACTACTGCCTGGCTAATGAGGGCCACTCTTACAGTCCTACCGCTAGCCCAAGATCCCCTTCAGAAAGTAATCTTACTAGCTGTTGCTAGGTGCTTCCATCTGAATGTTAAAATCTAACTAAAGAAACTGTTCTTCCTTGCAAAGGTCTACATTATCAGGAAAGTTGTGACTACTAACTATCTTGCTGGCCACACTGTTCCTCAGGCTATACTGTAGGAGTTTAGACGTGGCTAGACTCCACTCTTGCCTTTGACTCTATAACCACCCCCTCTACTGGGCCTCCCACTGGGGCCCTCGGTTTACACTCCAAAGAGAACAGCTTATTCTTTAAACTGGAAGTCGGTACAATGGCCCAAGGCCCTGAAAAGGTTCCTATTCTTATCCATTGCAGGAGCCAGCACTCAGGGCTATACAGTGCCTCCCAGGCCCCTCTGTGATCTGCTTTCACACTCTTCACTTTGACATCTGCTCCACAAGCCTTCCTAGACATTCACTGCTCTCCTCTTCACTGAGGCCTACCTTGCCTGCCCTCTGTCCTCTTACTACTATCATCCCATCTCTCTCCCATCATTTTTTTTAAGCTTTTGGCAATGTTGAGGATTGAGTTTAGAGGCTCCTGAATACAAAACAACCAAGCCTTCTACCAGTGAGTTACAGCCCCAGCACTCCTCATTTTGTGTTATATGTCACACAACACTTATTATTTTATGGTGTACCTGATAACTATCAAATTCTCTATTTTCTGTTTTGTTTTCTCTGAAGAAGGTCTCACTATGCAGGGAGTGCCAACCTTTTGGCACTATGACATGATATTGATGTCTGTAAATGTGTTGGGCCACAGATGCACACAACCTACAGGCTATAGGGCTAATGTACCTTGTAGATGATACTAATATGGAACTAATAATCCTCCTGCCTCAGCCTCTGAGTGCTGGGATGGCAGGCATGTATCAACCTTTTCTGGTTTATCATGCTTTCTGTGTATATTCCCTTACCAGATCATCAACTGTTCCAAGCATGAAAGCATCTCACACATCTAACAGGACCTCAATTATTGAAAATATTCAACAAATATTGTTAATAATTGAATACCAACATTTGGATGAGAAGGTTCTATTACTATTGAACTAGCTTGATCCCAGATGAATTAATTAAAGTAACTTCAAAAAAGCATTCTGTGAGGAAGGGTGAACAGGGGAAGCTGCAATGAGTAGATAGTCATCCCAAGGCTAACAAAGCAAGAGTAGCAAACACGCTTATGATCACTAACTCAGACAAGCAAATACATGACAAAATGTTAGTTAATGGGCAGAAATTTTCTTCATTTAAAATCTGTCTTAGGTTTTACTAGCTTAAAATAGTAGGTACTAAAATGAAATAAGGAGTGGCAGTACAACTCAGTGGCACAATGCTTGCCCATCCAGAGCTTGGAGGCTCTGGGTGTGATCCTTACTATTGCTATTAATCCATCACCAAGTCAATTAACCAATACAATGAAGAAGCAGCTGAATGTGACACCATCAAATCCTCAGTCTCTTTCTTGGCATTGCAGAAAGAAGATCCTGATGTGCATGTACACTTTCTGCAACTAGTTAAGACAGAGCTCAATATCCTATATGGAGCCAAAAGACATGGTCAGCCGATAACAGTTCTGTCACAGAAACTAATCACCAACACAATTCTTGATTCCTAGAAAAACTTAATAGAGTCTAGCATTAAGAGCTTCTATTGTTTGCTACTTCCCCTCATCAAGAATATAGAAGAGGGAGCTGGAGAGTTGGCTCAGTGGTTAAGACCAATTGTTATTCCTGCAGAGGATCTGGGTTCAGTTCCTAGCACCCATGTGACACTGCACAACCATTTGTTACTCCGGTTCTAGGGGACCTAGCATTCTCATCTGGCCTCTGTAAGTATACATGTACATACATACAGGCAAAATATTCATAAAAGTAAAATTAAATTAATAAACCCCAAAAAACAAAACCAAAAACAAACAAAAAACAAAAGAGACAGCCAAGAACTGTATCTAATTCCAGTTCCAAAGGACTTAATACCCTCATTTGGTGTCCATAGGTACCAGGAATACATGCAGTACATTTACATACATGTATGCAGAATACTCATACACATAGAATAAAAACAAATACATCTAAGAAAACAAAACAAATAATACAGAAAAGGAGATGCAGTTCAGCTGGTAGAGTTCTTCCCTAGCATGCACAAAGCCCCGGGTTAAATCCATGGCACTGAGCATAGGGGCACATGCCTTTAGTCTCAGAACTCAAGTGGTGACAAGAGGAACAATTTGTTATTATTGGCTACATAGCAAGTTTGTGGCCAGAGATACCCAAGACCCCGCCATAACAATCAACAATAAATACCCAAACAAACTAATCTAGAAAGGGCAGGCACAGTGAGACCTGCCTAGGAAGGCTGAGGCAGAGATGTCTCTTGACACAAGGAATCTAGGGATGGACTGGAAGCAGAGCAAGAGTTTATCTCTTTAAAAACAAAACAAAGATCGGATCGAGGGAGAGGGGAACAAAAAGTCAGCAGTTTCACTAGAAAAGCTAGCAAAGGGGGCTGCAGACACAGCTCGGTGGTGAAGAGCACTGACTCTCCTAGTGTCCAGGAGTTCACAGTGCTGCTCTCTCGCTCTGGTTCCACTGATCTAGAGGCCACCATCTCGCCTGCCCATGAGAATGGTAGGGTCCAGTTGTCCTGATTTCTCAAATAAAATTTCTCAAATAAAAAGCACACCAAGCCAGGCGGTGGTGGAGCATGCCTTTAATCCCAGCACTTGGGAGGCAGAGGCAGGCGGATTTCTGAGATCAAAGGCCAGCCTGGTCTACAGAGTGAGGTCTAGGACAGCCAGGGCTACACAGAGAAACCCTGTCTCGAAAAACCAATTAAAAAAAAAAAAAAAAAAAAGCACATCAATCTTAAAACTATCCTCTCCTGTGTGGCCTGGTCTTTGGACTCTAATAGACATACTCAAGAGGCAGTGAGAAAGCACTTACTTTGAGATGGTTTGGATGATAAATACATCTTTTCCTCTCACAGACTCCTGGATTTGAACCCTTGTTTCTAAAGGGAAAAGGAGGAAAGATATAGTTCAAAATGTTAAAACATGTACCAAGTCTGCACTAATTCTCAAACTTACAGAATACAGAAACTAGGACTGCTACTAAACAGCAGAACGCACTGACATGAAGCATGTTGTCATTAATCATACTTTTGAATCCAATTTTGGCTTCTCCCCTCACATTTAAGTAGTGTTTGCTGTGTTAGAGTACAGCCTAGAAATGATGTATTCAGTCATGCAACCAGCATCAACTAAGAATGGAGGCATAAACGTAGTATGCTGTGGGATAAAAGAAGACTGGTGACTATCCCTGCCCTTAAACATCTGTAATTAGCAACAAGGGACAAATCCAGGACTGAACAACCCATAGGGTAGGTCTGCAACAGCAACAGAGAGAAAAACGGCAGGATAGGGTATGGTTCTCCATCAAAAAAGAAACCACGTCACATTCATAGAAGAGTTAGAAGCTAGCCTGGCTACAAAGTAAAACTCTGATTCATAAAACAGCAAACAAAAGCAAATCAAAAAATTTAAAAAAAAACAAAACAAAAAACCCAATCACTTGAGGCTAGGAATCATATAAAACTAGCATCAGCAAAAAGACTTCAAAAATCATAATTATGGCTAATTTCTTGAAATGTGACTAAAGTATTCTACTTATGTGCAAGAACTTATATGTCAGAGATGTGGCCAGGTATCTAGGGATTGTGTATGGATGTCTGCACCTTAGTTCCCCCCGCCCCCAAGACAGGGTTTCTCTGTGTAGTCCTGGCTGTCCTGGAACTCACTCTGTAGACCAGGCTGGCCTCGAACTCATAAATCCGCCTGCCTCTGCCTCCTAACTGCTGGGATTAAAGGCGTGTGCCACCACAGCCCAGCTGCACCTTACTTTCAAATGCAACACATTTAAATAGCCAAACACAAAACCTCTATGGTAGATATCAATACACCCAGTCATGGTACTATTCTCTCAATTAGTTCATATGTTTGAAAGTTTTCATTAGGGGCTGGAGAGATGGCTCAGTGGCTAGGAGCACTGACTGCTCGTCCAAAGGTCCTGAGTTCAATTCCCAGCAACCACATGGTGGCTCACCATCTGTAATGGGATCCGATGCCCTCTTCTGATGTGTCTGAAGACAGCAATAGTGTACTCATATAAATACAATAAATAAATCTTTAAAAAAAAAGAAAGAAAGTTTTCATTAAACATGTTTGCAAGCTGGAGATATAGCTCAGTGGTAGAATGCTTTAGTGGGCTCTGTGCTCCGTGGTGATGGCCACTTTTATTCCAGTATTTAGGAGGCTAAAGCAAGAGGATCTCAAGTTTGAGGCTAACCTGGACTACATTCTGAGTTCAAGGCCAGCTTAGGCTATGTAGTAAGGCATTGATTCTAAAATAACAAAGTCATTAGGAAAAAAAATAGTGTGCTTACAAAGGAATTGGGTGTGATGCTACAAATGAGTTTTAGAGAAAAGAGATCTGGATTTATATCCTGGTACTGCTACTCATGGGACCCTGTATCTCTGACCCAGGTTTTCAGTATCTATAAACAGTAAGGAATATAGAAGTTAGTTCCTCTGCAATAAACCAATGGTTTTCCATCCATACTCCTGAACCTGGGAGTGAACAAGCCTGCCCATAGCCCCACTCCTCCCATAGCTCTCCCTCATCCTGTCTCCCTGAAAAGAACCTTCCCAGACTTCAATCACATTTTGTCCTGTAGCAACCATCTTAGAAAAACTAAGAGAAACAGCCTTTTAAGGTTGAACTACTGGACAAATTCCTGTAGTGAAAGGACAGAATGAATGAGTGTTTACTGAGCACTTACTTATGTATCAAAAGATGTCAAGTACAGAGATTATCCCATTTATTACTGCCCAAGAATAAAGAGTAAGATTCTCCCCGGGCAGTGGTGGCACACACCTTTAATCCCAGCACTTGGGAGGCAGAGGCAGGTGGATCTCTGAGTTCGAGGCCAGCCTGATCTACAGAGTGAGTTCCAGGACAGCCAGGGCTATACAGAGAAACCCTGTCTTGAAAAACCAAAAAAAAAGATGTCCATATATGCTGCAACTACCCCTGCTAGAATAATTTCACTAAGAATACCCACCACTCTAAAGAAATACCAAAGATTAAATAACATTTTCTTACAACTAATTCCTAGCAACATTTTAAGGAATTAACCTGTGGCCTTAGAGGAAATAAAGAATAACCAGTGGGGTTAGAGGTACAGCTCAGTAGGTAGGCATGCATGAGGTCCTAGGTGTAATAATGCAGCGTATCTGAGCATGGGTGTGTATGTAGTCCTGGGCATGCCCACATACCTGCAGACTAAAAGTGTAGGCACACAGGACTGATGTCACCTACAGCAAAGTCATCTCAGCCAACAGGTAAGCTGAGGAGCTAGTTAGTTATACCAATGCAATGTTTACTGAATGAGACCCAAGAACCATCAACCAAACCTCTACATGTGACTTGCAGCAGGGATATTTCTATACGGTATTAGTAAGGACTGAACACCACACTCCTGCACCTTGCCTGCTTGACTTCCTGCTTTCAGAACTGACTAGATTACTGAATCTGTCTGACAGTCAAGGATATTGATGACCCATTACACCACATTCTGCAAGAAGATCCACAATACATATGTCCAAGGAAGCTCACCTCTGTTAGGTTCCTGGTAAACCTGCACTTTGCCCATCTCCACCCCCAGCCGCCTAGAGAAGAGAAAGGGGGAAAAGCTGAGAAGGCAACAGAATAGACCCAACATCTTTACTATTAAAGATGACTTATAAGTTGACAAAGATAAAGTCACTCTAATTATGAAATAAAGTAAATATTATATAATTTTGTTTGTTGCCTAACCCATGACCACCCAAGGCCTGCTTCATGGGCCATCTTCCTAGTACTCCGTGCTCTCGTGCCCATGTTCCTTACAGGTACCAATCTCCCTACTACATGTAACAGGCCTTGGAACCTGTTGCTCCCTCTGCAGAGAGGGCTTGGCTCTGTACCAACCTTCACTGGATGGCTTATTTGAGTCTCTTAGTTCTTAGATATCCCTTGTTTTAAGGGTGCCTGAGCACCTAAGCTAGGACAGACCACTAAACTCATCCTTATGTACTCACTGCATTCCTCCTGCATTTGTTACCACCTAAAACCACCTAGCTGGTTATCTTAGCTTGCTTCTTTCTGGCTCCCACACTAAAATGCAAATTACATGAGAAGAAAGCTTTGACTGGCCTGCTTACCGTTATTTTACAATATCCATATCAAGGTTTTATGTACCGCAGGGATTTGGTATGTGTTTAATTAGTTTCTTAAAATTACACTAAACTATAAGCTATAAACTATCCTCATATACTACACATCCCTTTTTGCTAGACTCCAATAATTTATCTACAGTTGTGCCTACTACACTCCTGGGAGTTGTAGTCACTCGCCATTGTAGCGCTGAGTATTTACAGATGACATGCAGGTTAGCTATACCTGCTTTTGATCTTGATAATCACTGATAGCCTGATTATCATACTTAAAATTACCACACATATTGACTATGGACTTGAATGCTAAAACTGGAACTCACTCAGCAATTTTCTTTGAAAGCTCCATACATGATGAATTGGAATTTGCTGAGAACAACACGAGGCCTCCTTTGGTTATGTTCATCTTGGCTTCTAATTCAGGAGGGGCCACACAAAACATCAAAACCTTCTTGGCTTTCCAATTCTTAGAGCCTAGAAGAAAAGAGTATAGATGAAGGACCAACTTATGTAAAATATACCCGAGCACATTTTGTTTTTAAACAAAGAATGACATCAGCAGAAGGAAAATGGTTGCCACCATAATGGTGGCTCTTATCTTAAGGGAGATATAGTATATGTAAGTACAACCCTTGGATTTTAAGATTGCAAATGGTATCACACAACTCCATTATTTTTCATACTCACTGGGAATAAATAATAAACTTACAAGAAAGGCGGAGCTGAAGAGCTCAGTGTTTTACTGTTTGCTGCTTAAAGTCAATTATGGACAACCTCCTGTTATTCTCTGACAACAAAATTCCTCCTGGATTAACACAGAAAAATGGCAGAGCCATTAGCAAGGACATGGACTAGCGGATCCTTCAACAAAGAATAAATGGCTCAGATCCTTCTATTACACTTGTTCCCCACACCCCACCATGCAGCAGCTCTGGGCCACATCTAAAATGCATCTTGTCAGTGCTGGAGGTGGCTCTGTGCTTTAGAGCACCTGGTCAGGGCACACTTTTAATCCTAGTACTCAGGAGGCAGAGGCAAGAGGATCTCTGTGAGTTCAAGGCCAGCCTAGTCTACATAGTGAGTTCCAGGATAGCCAGAACTACAGTAGAGACCCTGTCTCAACAAACAAACAAACCAACAAAAACATAAATAAAAATTTCAACTTGTCGGCCGGGCGGTGGTGGCGCACACCTTTAATCCCAGCACTTGGGAGGCAGAGGCAGGCGGATTTCTGAGTTCGAGGCCAGCCTGGTCTACAGAGTGAGTTCCAGGACAGCCAGGGCTATACAGAGAAACCCTGTCTCGAAAACACCAAAAAAAAAAAAAAAAAAAAAAAAATTCAACTTGTCATATTCCTTCCCCTCACTGGGACAAGGCTGACTAGATGATAACCTTGAAGAAGTGGTCCTCAAGGGACAGACAAGAGTATGGCCTGGCCTCTCTGGGCTAAGAATCCTCTTCTCGCAGGGAGAGTGCTAGAGTGAGTGGAAGATGTGACTATGCAAGAACAGACATCCTTCTGTCCTCTCTGTGTCTACTCAGCTTGGCTAGTTTTCGGGAGGCTGATTTGGCTGTGTTTTGTTTTGTTTTAGTGTTTTTATTTTATTATGAGAACTAAAATATTTGTTATGCCCCAAACAAATACATCTTCCCAGTAAAACCTGAGGCATTACTGCTAAGGCTAAATTTGCCAGCCCCACCCTGGCTCTTCTAGGACTCCTCCCTGGGCAATTAGGCTTCATGCACATATACAGAGGGGTCGCCAGGCTAGGACAGCATATCTGCAGCAGAGCAGGCTTTAAGGGATATTCTAAATGGGAAGCCCAGGGTTCCAACACAGGCTGTGGGGCAGTTTCTCTATAGCTAATAAGTCACAAAAAATGTCTGCAGAGCCCATCAACTAATATTGGTAAGGAGTCCACTGGTACACACTGTGAAAAGTGGCTGTGGACCAGGAGTCCACAGATACTACTCGGTCAAGCACCGTCCTTCCAAAGCCTGGACCATTTCAGTATCATTTCTAGATATACTGGGCACAGCCACAAACCTGTCTGAAAACTTATCCTGTCCCTTCTGTAACAAGTATTTCAATCCTGGCTTTCAGAGAATGCAGCTTAGCTTCAAAAAGCAGGGCGGTGGAAAAGAAACACTACACCAGCAGGGCTGGAGTGAGGGCTATGAGCACTTACTGCTCTTGCAGAGGACCCAGTTTGGGATTGTAGCAGCCACACAGCAGTTCACAACAATCTTGGTTATCTACTGAATTCAGTAAAATGCCTGGGGTGGCCACTTCTTTACCCTCTCTAAACTTCAAATAAGAAGTTCCTAAATATATACAAGAGACCTAGAGGACCTGGGCAGCATAAAGTATTAAGGGGTAGGAAGGGCTCTTCTAAGTACTTGCAACCTCTCTCGGCTAGGTCTACAGGACTCTAGTCACTAGGACTGGAGCCCTCATCTCTGAGCCCACCACCCCAATTTCTACCTTAGCACTGGCCTCCCTCTCCGTGTAGCCTGTGGTTCTCTCCTTGCAGATTTAAAGGAAACATTCTACTCTTCACTCACACCACAGCCCAGCCTCTCTTTACCCAGTACTCCTCCAGTACATCTCCTGAAGCCTTTCCTTTTGTGGCTCAAATGAACATAGCAGCCTGCCTGGTCTCCAAAGCTGAATCCAGAGCAACAGCTTATAAAGTCAAATTCTGACATAAGGGTTGGAGTGTAGCTTAAGAGTAGAAGGCTTGCCTAGCACAAGGCATGCCTTGGGTTCCATGCCAAATCCTAATGTATGCCCACCCTTGAACAGCAGAGGCAGGCAGGGCACCTAGAAAGGGCCTCAGAGCAATCATTACAACTGCCCAACTCACATCACAAGTTGTTCACCTCTAAGAGCTGCCTCTAGTTCCACTTTTTCTCCCACTTAGAAATTCCAGCAGTGTTTTTGTTTTTTGAGACAGGGACTCTTTATGTAGCCCTGGCTGGCCTGAAACTCACTATGAAGACAAGACCAGCTTTAGATTCAGAGATGTTCACCTGCTTCCCAAATACTGAGATTAAAGGTATGCATGTGCCACCAAGACCAGCCTCCTACTTCAATGTGCCATTTATCAGGCTAAGAATCACTAGTTGGCAGAGTTCCTTAGCACAGTTTTCCTGTGAAATGGAGAATACAGAGACTGTTCCCACTCTCCCCTCATGTGCTGCAATTGCTTTCAGGTTAACCTAAACTTACTCTAGAATATGAAAATTATTTATGCATAGGTGAGAACACATCTTTTCCAGAGATTCTCAAGACCCTTTGAAGAACAAATCATATTCATCTCTGAATGAGACAACCTGTCAAGTCTCATGAGTAAAGAGGTCTCCACACTGAAGATCACTTGTTTTAGATGGATTTACCACCATATTTCAACATTCATACTAGAGATGATGAAGCTGCACAGTTTGTGCTGTTTCCTCTCTAAAACATCCACTGTGTAACCAAGCCTTATAAAGATGGCTAGAGGAAAACAGCTGTGGGCTTACACCACAACAGGCCTGACTGGGCCATTTCCTAGACCTGTATACCTCTCAATGAAGATAGAGGCTTGGAAACAGTGTCTCCACCAAACCAGAGGGTCCAGACAGCAGAGGCAACCAGCATATGCTGAACAAAGCTTCACTTCAGGTCCAACAGTTCCCAAACAAAACTGAAAGTCAATTGTTAGCAAAAAGGATACAGGAGTAACTTTCATTAACTCACTCCTGGAAAATCTGCTTCAGTGGTATCACATTTGCCTATCATGCACAGGGCCTGGGTTCCAACCGCAGCATGGGGAAAAAGCTGGCCTTGATGAGATGGATTAGAAGTGTACCTTAGTGAAAATTGGGTGCTTTGTACTGCAGGTCTGGGTTTAGTCACCAACACTAGAAATAAAAAAATACAGGCAGGTGGTGTTGGCACCTTTAATCCCAGCACTTGGGAGGCACAGACAGGTGGACTTCTGAGTTGGAGGCCAGCCTGGTCTACAGAGCAAGTTCTAGGACAGCCAGGTTTACACAGAGAAACCCTGCCTTGGAAAACCAATAAATATACAAATTAATTAGCTAATTAATTAAGAATAAATAGATAAAAAGTACAAAATAAAAATTGAGGCCTGGCCGTGGTGTCACACACCTTTAATCCCAGAGGCTGGAAGGCAGAGTCTGGCAAATCTCTTGAGTTTGAGGCCAGCCTCATTTACAAAGAGTTCCAAGATAGCCATGGCTGTTACCCAGAGAAACCCCCGTCTCCAAAATAAAATAATTGAGAGACTGCAGGGCAGAGCTAAAACTACATTACTCTTCCATATTCTGTGGTCACTGGCATTTTGCTTTCTTATGGCTAATGCTCTCTGAGAGTTTTGAGGGTTGTTTTTTTTTGTTGTTGTTGTTTTTGTTTTTTTCCTTTGTGACAACTTGGGAGAAGCAGGAAATAGATCTAAAACTATTTTAAACTTGGAGAAGTAACTGTTTTAAATTTTACTCATTTAACGTGTATGGGTGTTTTGTCTGCACACCACGTGTGCCTGGTACTCTTGGAGACCAGCAGAGGGTGTCAGATCCTCTGTGGGTCTGGCATTAGAGGTGGTGGTTGTAGGTCGCCATGTGGGTGGGTGGGTGGTGGAACTCAACCTAGTGTTGAACTAGTTAGTACTCTTAACCAGCCAGCTCTCCAGCCCCCACGCCTTGGGAAGCCGTTTTAATAGCAAAACAGGTCTGTCACTGCTTTCCAGACTTTTTAACAAAGTCACACTAGGTAAAAGCTTCTCCTTGGCCTCTTCCTCAAAACAGTGGCCCCTAAAGGACAGAGTGTGGTAGCAGTCTGATCTGTAAAACAAGTCCTTGCATACAACAATAGGCTGCATAACTCTCAGCCACACAGAGCATGACATGGCAGCCTGATGAACTACAGCAGGCAAGAGAATCAGACCAATACCCAGATTTTGAAATGTCTATTGCAAACATACCTTATTCAGAAAAAAAAAAGACACATATTAAATGCCAAAGAAAGAACACAGAACTATGTTTTGGTGTTGTCAATTCTTGGAGTTTATCCCAAGTATAGAACTATATGGTCAATGATGGTAAATGCAGTTAAAAAGAAAACAAAAAACAAAAAACAAAAAACCGACTCTGTAGCCCTCTGGAACTCGCTATGCAGACCATGCTGGCCAGCCTGGAACTCAAGATCCTCCCACCTGCCGCTGAGATTTAATGGGTGTGCCATCAAGCCCCACAAACTGCAAGATTATTTAAGAGCAGAAACACTGGCTCTATGTTAAACCCCAGAGTAGCTAATGAATATAATGTGCATATCTCTGCAAAAATTGGGCGATAATGATACAAACTACAGCAGTTAAAAGACAAGAAAGGTTTCCTATAGTGGGACTCGGTAGCATGCATCATTTTTATTTGTGCATCTAAATTGTTAAGTACTACGGCATGACATGGGTCAATGGCAGGCCGCTTGCACTGCTTCACCTTGCGTTCGACCCCAGCACCGCAAGAAGAAGAAAAAAGAAACCAAAAAAACATTAGAACTCACACTTCCTCAGGCCTCAAAGCTGGGCTCAGTATTTTCGTATCCCTCACAAAAGCTATACACCCAAATTGTGGCAATACCAAAATAAGAAAAATAAATAAATCCTATCAACAATGTAACAAATTGAGGAAAAGATTTTCGTGCAGAGTATTTTATGCCGCTCCTCCTACGTCTGAATGGAGCCCAATCATCCACTAAGGCCGGTGGAGCCGAGCACGGGGCCCCGGGCTCGCCCCGGAGCAACAAGGGCCACGGCTCCCGCCCGACACCGCGCGGGCTCGCGGAGCCCGCCATCCGCCCGCCGCGGCTCCCGCCCGCCTACCTGGTCCCGACCCCAGCCCGGCCCGCCGCAGCCTCGGCTGCCGAAGGAAGAGAGCTCAGAGCTCCGCACCGCGTCTTACAGCAAAATGGCGACTCTAAGCGCGAGAAAGTCCTCCGAGAATGCGAAGCCGGGGGCGGGGCCTGAAGGCAACTGACTGGAGTGGGCGAGGCCGCCGAGGGGCGTGGTCAGGAGGGAGAGCAGAGGGGCCGAAGGTGGGGTAGGAGAAGGCAATACATTTGATTCTGTGGGCGTGGCCCGCCGGAGTGGGAGGGAAGATTGTGTGTGGGCGTGGTCAGACTCCAGGGAAGTCGGAGAGAACTAGAGTGGGCGTGGTCAGAAGTGTGGTTGAAATTCATAGGTTCTGGCTGGGTTCAAGTCTTCTCTGTCCTGCAAGCTTGAGCAAGTCACTTCTTTGGCCCTAGTCTCTCTTCTGAGAAAGAGACGACAGCAGTACCCCCTTCTCCTGGGGTTGGGAGGAGTGAATGAGAAATCTTCGAACCTAAACCGGGCAGTGGTGGCGCACGCCTTTAATCCCAGCACTTGAGAGGCAGAGGCAGAGACCAGGCCACCCTGGTCTACAGAGTGAGTTCCAGGACAGCCAGGGCTACACAGAGAAACCCTGTCTCGAAAAAATAAAAAACAGAGAGAGAGAGAGAGAGAGAGAGAGAGAGAGAGAGAGAGAGAGATCTGCGAACCTCTCAGCATGTTTCTTGGCATACAGTCAATACGCAGTTATAATTCATAATTATTTGCTTTGTTTTCAGTGGTTAAGAGTATATACTGCTTTTCCAGAGGGCCTGAGTTTGGTTCCCAAAACCAATGTAAGGCAATTGACAACTGCCTGTTATTCTAGCTCCAAGTCTCCCTGATGTCTCTGGCCTCCTCACAGCATATACCCACACATAAACATAAACACCCACAAATAATTAAAAATTCCAAAAGTTATTGTTTTAAAAGAATTTGTAGCTCTGGGTGACCTGGAACTCACAGAGCTCCATCTGTCTCTACCTCCGGAGTATTAGGATTAAAAGTGTGGCCATCTTTCCTAGCAAAGTGGTTGCTTTTGATATATCCTTGCTAAATTTTTTATGCCTTGAAATATGGTGATCCCTTACTATTTACAATATAGCAAACATGTAGCACATGGCAGGTATCAAGGCATTTATTATGTATTTATATTTTATATGATATATATTACCAGTAACTTTCAGAAATGGGGTAAGACTTATCTCCATTTAATTGCTGTGGGTACTCAGATTCCAGTGACAAAGCAATGAACAGGTGCCACCTATAGTGCCTTGCTCTCATCCACTGCACTTCCAGCTCACAAGTGAGACATACCAATATTTATTGGAGGGTGCACAGATGGCTAGAATTAATTATCAGAAGGCTGAAGATGGTTAGAGGGCATATGGATAGGTAGAATTCATGGGAAGTGTGCATGAAAACCGAAAAGCAGCTGTGTCTGGCTGACTGATTAGACCTGGAAAATCCTGAGGGGGGATTGGGATGTTGCAGGTTTAAAGACTAGTTTACCTTGGGTTAGTTCTGGCCCTCTGGAACAGCCATTTCCTGCCCACCTCTGTGTCGGAGCCAACATCTTATGACAAATAGAAACAAACCTTTTGGAATTTATTAACGTATCTGATGGCAATCTTAGCTTTTGGATTGGTGGGAGGAATGGTTAGCTAAATTAAGAGAGACCTCCCCATCTCGCTGGGCCTGCCTCTCTGATGCACCCGCTTCTCTTAGTGTACCTACCTTTCTAGTGTACCCACCTCTCTGATACACCCAACGATACATTCTAAACTTCAGTTAATAACTTTCTTTGTTCTGTAAAACTACTTTTAAAAAATTCACGATCCAACTTCTACATTGGAACTCAGAATTTAGAGAAACCCAAACCTGTGTTCCTGGGCCATGGTCACTCAAAATGGCTCCAGAGGGAACTGCCTCTTATTCTTCTTAAGACGAAATCTTGGTTTTGGGTGTGTACACAAGAAGAGTAGAGTAGCCATCAGGTCTCCACTGACTAACATTATTTTACAGGCAAAGAACATAAGCCTTTGAAACTCTGAATTCTAAATTAGGTGAAGGTGAGACTTCACAGGTAGGTTTGTTTAATATTCTTCCTTTGCCTGACAATTTTCCTGAGACATGTCTCTTCTACAGCATTTTTTAAAAGTTTTACTCAAATGTATTCCTTAATTAAACATTCATTACTTTTAAATCATTTTTAGCTATTGAGATTATGATATAATTTACATCTCCCTCTTCCCTTTCCTGCCTCCAGACCCTACGCACTCTGCCATGCTTTTTCCACTTCATCCCCTCTTTTGTCTCAATTGTCCTTACATATATGAAGTGGAAATTTAAGGGTTCTTTGGAAAGTCAGTTGGATGGTGTTTTGCTGGGGCAAACATGTGAAGAAACATTTTGTTAAAGTGGACACAGGTGTCAAGGCTCAGGCAGACTCATGAAGGAAACATTTCGCTGATGCAGATACAGGAGAGAGGATGTTCTGCTAAAGCAAGCATGTGAAAGGACACATGTTGACGGATTCTTTGCTAACAACATGCATGTGTGGGTCCACCTTACATTGCATAGTTGAGCTGCATGGTCAGGACGATATAGAGAGAAACACACAAAAAACTTCTGGTGGTGTGCTGCAGTTTGTTGCCGCTTCCAAGAACTCAGGCTGATTGGATGCACATGCTCAGGCAAGAGCCATACTGAAGCAAGGCACATGGAGGACACCGTGATGTTTGAAGGGTATAAATAGGACTCCACAGAGTGATGGAGAGAGAGCTTAGCTTGCTGGTACAGCTAGCTGTGCAGCACCTTTGGGTCTCCTGCCTTGGCTGATCTTCACTTCCCTAAAAGAGGCACAGCCTAGAACTTCTCCTGGTGTCCCTCCTTGGTCCCCCCTGGTGACTGGAGCCGAGGCTTGAGGCCTGGTTGTCTCTGTTAGGTCCTGTCACTGCTGTTGCGAACCCAACTCTACTGAACTGGGCTGCTGGTGTTATCTGTGAGGTGTTTGCAAGTGCTGCTGCCTGCTAACCTGTGAAATGAACTGCCGATTTCCAGACAACACAGATGGGAGTTGCTCCAAAGATCCTTTCTAAACAGGTCCACCCCTAACCCCCATATCCTTTCTTTTCCACTACCTATGGTGGGTGGTGGGTTACAAGGAAGGTTAAAGCATTTAAGAACCATCATTAAAAATAGGATTTGAAAAGAATTATGGTTACACGTGTGGGTATTCCTAAAAACATAAATACAACCTGCACAGAACTTTTGATTGATTGGTGATTGAAACTGGCTCACCAATGGTGGTGGCTCAGGCCTTTAATCCCAGTTCTTCAGAGGCAGAGGAAGGCGAGTCTCTGTGAGACTAAGGCCAGCCTGGTCTACAAAGAGTTCCAGAACAGTCAGGGCTACATAGAGAAACCCTTTCTCTAAAAAACAAAAAGGGAGGGAGGTAGACAGAGACAGGGTCTCATGTATCTGAGATTTAAGTTGGCCTCTTTATCTAAGCCAAAAATGACCTTCAGCCTGTGGTCTACTTGCTGGATTTGTTGGTCTTTCTGTCTTGGGACACACCCTCAATGGTGTGGAGGTTTGACTCTACCCAGCACTTCTTAGTGTGTAGATGGAACTGGCCAATCAGAGAAAGTCACCCCTTTCGGCTCACAGGTTCCTAAGCTTGGGCAACCAAGTCATTCTCAGGAGCTCCATGAGCTTGCTCCCTTTCAGCTCATGTTTTGAAGCCACCACCTTTCTTTCTACTCCCGGAGGGAAAGCACCTGAGGAAGCTGCAGAGAGAAGGGAGAGCAGGCTACAGACCATGCCCACCTGAGCATATGCAGAATTCTGAGGTCAGTTTGCCCTGGACTGCTCCCAAGCCAGTGTCCCTTGGTTTTCAACCTTGCAGACACAGCCTGGAGTTCCAATCCCCTCCCCTACCTAATGCTTTATTGAGAAGTGTTTAAGAGAAGTTAAGACTGCCTTTTCTAAACCACTCCCTTCTCAAATAAAACTGTCTCCGACTGGAACCCAACCCAGTTGCTAATCGTCCACATCCTTATCCCTTGTGGAAAATATTTGAGAAGTGTTTTGAATTTCTGATTTCTTGTCCTCTGGACTTTGGAGAATCTGAATATACACAGTGAGGCACTCGAAGATCAAGCTCAGGTCTAAACACAGAATTTCCTTTTGTACTGTATTATAAATATAATTTTGTGTATGAAACAAAGTTTCATAGTGTAAAGATTTCCACTTGTGGTATCCTCTCAGTGTTCAAAGTGTTTTTGTATTTTGGAGCATTTTTTTTTTCGTTTTGTTTTGTTTTCTAGACAGGGTTTTTCTTTGTAGTCCTGGCTGTCCTGGAACTCACTCTGTAGACCAGGCTGGCCTCGAACTCAGAAATCTGCCTGCCTCTGCCTCCAAAGTGCTGGGATTAAAGGCATGTACCACCACTGGCCGACACTTTGGAGCATTTTTGATTAAGGGGCTCGTTGGTCTGTATTTGGACAATGATGGGATAAATAATTCTTCCCAAACCTCTCTCAGCCCCGAGAGAATAGAGTCTTTGTCTCTCTTGCTAAGTACTATTTCACAGTACCCAGAAATGCCTAGCACAAGCACTTTGCTGACAGAAAACTCAAAGGAGATGGGATAATTAATTTTTGACCAAACACGACTGTCCATGGCACTGGAACATGGATTCATGTTGTCCTGAATAATGTGGATGTAGAAATGGTCTCATGACCTTTTTATAGTTGCAGAGAAAAAGAGAGTCATAAATCAAAGAGCTTACCAAATGCATTGTGGGATCATCAGGTAAGCAGGTGATAGCAGAGAGGAGAAATCTGTGCTCTTGTTGGTCTCGGATGCTGTCTCATGATATTCTTGGCTTTTGATTTGAGGAAACTGGTAGTCTGCTAAGTTTAGTGCATTCCAAAAAAGTTTTCCCCGGCAAGGATGTCATGAAGAAGATTAATAAAACCCAAGATGCTTTGTTCTGGTTTTCCAGCATTCCAACTCTCTACAATTATGAAGTTCTGATTGGTACCAACCCACCTAGATCTTTCTTCTGAGAACTTCAGTTCACTGAACTATAGTGTCAAGTCCTTTTCTCCATGGAAAATTGTTTTATATTTGCACAAGGAAAGTAAAACAAAACAAAACAAAAAGCAATCAACTCTTATTAGCAGTCCAAGCTGGTTCCTACTTATCACTGCTCCCATGATCCCAAGTGAGAGGACTCATTTCCTAGTTCCCCTTTGCACTCGCGTGCACACACACACACACACACACACACACACACACAACACACACACACACAGCTACACATTGTTTTTGTGGTCACCACTCCTCCATCTACTTTTCCTCTTCAGAAAACTAGAAATCTTTGGTTGGCTGATGTCAAGTCTCTCAGTCTCTTATTCTCGGAGTTTGGTCCTGTGGTGGAGCCATAACAGGCATGCATCCTATCCGAGTTTCCCTATGACAACAACCCTGGCCATCAGCAAGCTGCACTTGTTGAGAGAGAGACCCTCAGCCATAACCACCCAATCAAGCCAGGGGAAATTGGGAGCTCAGTATTACTCTGTGGCTGAAGGAACAGAGTTTAGAAATATTTTGTAGGTAGGGAATGAGCAAGAGAGGCTCAAGAGGTGCTGGGCTGTGGCTTGCCAGCACAGCAACTGACTGTCTAGCATGTGAAAGCCTTGGCTTCCCTCAGAGAGAGGAGGCAGCAAGGGAGGGGTGGCAGGGGACTGAGTCTCCTTTAAATATGGTTGAAACATTAACATAGGAGCATGTCTGACACAAGACACAGAGTCTAGGCCAAAGTGATCTCATCACTAATCCAAACTCCCTCCCTAAAAGATGTTTACAAATGAAGGAGATCTGTAGGGTGGAGTTGACTTGCATTGAGGTGGTCAGGCAGGGGTCCGGGAAAGTGACCTTGGTGACTCCTTCTGTGGTAGGACAGTCTTGGCTACAAGGGAGTGAAAACGGGGCTTCTGATCTTCCCATTAGAGGCAGAGGGGTAAGATGGCCGAGTTGGGTTTGTTTTAATTTTTTAGATTTACTTATCTTATTGTATGTGCATGAGTGTTTTGCTTGTATGTACATCACACTCATACCTGGTGCCTGTGGAGGTCAAGGTGTGTTTGTGTATGTATAAATGTGTGTGTGTGTGTACCATGTTGTGTGAGCATCCGTGTGTATATGTATGGTACATGTATGCCGCCGCATGCATGTGGAGGTCAGAGAAGAGCCCACACATGCACCATGTCCTCAGACTGGTCTTAAACATGCAGAAACATCCTGCTTCAGCCTCCTGGGTATTTATTTTCTTTTCTATGATAACTGACAATTTTGTAAAAGGTCAAACAAGAAAAAAAATGATATTTGCCTCATCCCAGGTAGAGAAGTAATAACCATACTTGGTGCCTCCTGAGAGATGGGAATTACAGGCTGTGCTGCCATACCCGCTCCCGTGGAGTCTGCATGATAAGTCCAAAAGCTTGGCTGAAGTCCTGAGGCAAAAAGTTTTATGAAAACTGGTCTCCTGGAGGTCCTTGGTCTCCTGGAGGTGGCCTCCCGTAACACGGATGTGGTCCAGATTTGTTCTTGAGATAGTCAATGGAGGGTTTTTTGTTTTTGTTTTGTTTTGTTTTGTTTGTTTGTTTGTTTTTTGGTTTTTTTGGTTTTTCAAGACAGGGTTTCTCTGTGTAGCCCTGGCTGTCCTGGAGCTCACTCTGTAGACCAGGCTGGACTCGAACTCAGAAATCCACCTGCCTCTGCCTCCCAAGTGCTGGGATTAAAGGCATACACCACCACTGCCTGGTCAATAGAGAGTTTTGAGTGCTTTCTTTCAGTATTGTTTTATTATAGGTATAGAGATGCCCCCAAGGAATGATTTGACAAATAGCCAAGTTTAGATTGGATGTTGTTTCCTGGCCTCTACCAGTGTTCCAACATCCTAGTCAATTGCTGAGCTGACCCTGGGCTTGGAATTTCGAAAGAATGTTATTCAGATGAAATGCCTCCAGTGTTGAGAGAAAACAGGCATTGCAGTTTACTGGATAAGAGTTAATCCCAGGGCAAGTTGAACAAAGTAACTTAGAATTCTCATTACAGTCATGTATGGCAGACTACATTACTTAATAGAAGGAAGTTGGTGGGCTCCTCTGGCAAATGGAGGTCTTCCACAACTACTTAGAACAACAGCTGAGTCACTCCCATGTACAGGAATTTACAATGGTCTAGGAAGAAGGTGGGTTGTGGTCTAAGAAGGGACTAGAGTACTTCAGATAAGGCTGACTTTATCTCAGTTGTAACCACTGTTTTGTTTAAAGAATCATTATGCATCAGATGACCTCAATGTACCTTGGCTGTTGTATTACCTAATTTCCTTATTTCTTCTGTAATGACTATACACTCAGATTCTGCAACTCTCTTGTGTTTCTATCTGTTTGTCACTTGGCGACTCCTTGCCCACCTGAGTACCAGAACCCTGATTCTCTCCAGGTTGAGAGACACCCGACTGGGTCGGCCCAAGGCACTATGCCACCATGCCCAGCTACTTACCTTCCTCTTTTTAAAGAATTATCTGTCTATTGTCTATTATATTTGTGTATGTACCAGCAAGGTTCTGAAAGCTGGTTACAGGTAGTTGTGAACCTCCTGGTGCAGGTGCCCAGCTACCTTCTAAAACTTTTGTGTTTGCAGTTCTGTGGATGGAAGTATTTTGCTGTGTTCATTGTTGCTCCTATGTCTGTGTGTACATGTCTGTATGCCTGGTGCTGAGGAGGGCCTTGTGCCTCTGGCAGGGGGCTCTACTACTGACATGCATCCCTAGCTGCCGAATAGGCTAAATTCAATTCAATAATCATGAATTGTTGAGATAGGATGCTGGGCCCAAGTTTCTGGCTCATGTGGCTGAAGCCAAGTGTGAGGACTGGGACTCTGGCAGGTATGTGGACGGTGTCCTGTTGTCATTATTGTTGTATTCTGGGAGCTTCAGTCCTTAAGCTGTTCTAAAGCCGGGGACTGGATGTTGGAGGATATCATATAGTTGTCTCCTACACATCCTGTTCAACATAGGTGCCCAAACACAGGCAGGCTCTCTTCAAGCCTAGCTTTTGGACTTAACACTCCATTCCTATCATATGCACGATGTGAGTACTCTGCAGTTTCTAGATCTCTATTGTGCAGGGCTTTCTCTCATGAGTTTGTCCACAAGTGACTCACTCAGCTTAAAACACACCGTGGGATTTCTTGCACAGTGAGAAAGTCTAAGCAAGTGATTCCACTGTCCTGAAACCTTCAAGAATGTTCAACAGACTGAGTATAACATTACATTTCGTGGGCACTTAATGAGGCATTTCTGATTTTTGATCTTGTAGCTTTTAAAAAAGTTTTAGATTTAACGAAAAATAAGTCTTTAAATGAACTTAAATTTATAGTGGACATACTCTGGGACTGTAACTATGTTAGGCTGCTGGCCTAGCATGAGTAAGGGCCCCCAAATAAAACTAAAAAATAAAGCCTTTTGGTCATGACTCTGATCCTGGTGCCAAAAGCACTTTGCCAAATAAAGTGGGCTCTTTGGAGAAACCAGGACTGTGGGCCTGGAGAGGGATTTCCATATGGAGCAGCAGTCTGTCTTTCCTAAAAAGACATATTTTTACTTATGTGTGTGCATCTACATGTGAGTATTCACATGTGCATGTATGAGCCACCTGAGGCAGGTGCAGGGAACTGAACTCCAGTGCTCTTAACCGCTGTGCCGTCTCTCCAGCCCCTCACTGTTCTTGGTTTAAGATGTGTATTTAGTGAAAATGGTCAAGGCAGAGAGACTGGAGGAGAGGAGGCTCCTTTTCAGATCTGCGCTGTCTAAAAGCCAGTACTGTGCAAGACAATAAACACACTAACTGGTCAGGACAGGCCGATTTCAGCTGCACTCACAAATGATTCTCAGGCTCTTAACTCATAGTGTATTAGTCAGCTTTCTGTCGCCGTGGCAAAATAACTTAAAAGAAAGATGTATCCTGGCTCATGGTTTCAAAGAATTCAGTCCATGGTCACAGGGTTTGTGGTGAAGTGTTGTGGGCATGGAGGTCCTTATATTCATAGAGAAGCACCAAAAATGAACCAGAAATGCTCATGATGCAGGGGTGTCTCCTCAGTGGAGGAGACATAAACCAGATAGATCCCTGCATTCCATCCAGAGAGCTGGAAGTGGAGGTTGTTAGTGACCTGGTGATCCCATTCAAATTCCCCAGAATGATTATCCTAGACTCTTCTCTCCCTAGACCATAATCTATCCTTACGGAGGGCAGGGTGGCAGGCATGGGGAGGGGGAAGGCAACAGGGGTTTGTTTTTGTTTGTTTTTTTGTTTTTTGGAGGGGAAACTGGGAATGGAGAAATTCGCATGTAAATAAAGAAAATATCTAAAATAAAAAAAAAAATCTATCCTTACGGGAGATATCACATGTACTTTATGGCCTATTGACCTCCATGCTGTTGGTCAGAGACCAAACTGGATTCTAGGTCTTTTAGTTGTAGAACCCACTCACATGGTCACATGTACTTTGTGAAAGAGTTTCTATGTAGTCACACCTTAAGCTTTACTGTGTACCCAGAATTGGACTGATTGGACTGGTTGTTGCCTAGAAACCTTGTCCCAAATTGTACTGTGCTTTAACTATGCTGACAATGAACTGCCTGGCATTAGACTCCCCAAAGTCTGATTCAGGCTCACAAGGCAATCTGTACCAGCTTTTCACTGTTTTCTCTTTGCCGGCTTCACTTCCCTGTATGACACCTGCAAGGACTCCTGTGGGGAAGCAGTATGTCATGGCTAGAGTGTGTGGCGAAACAAAGCTGCACATTTCATGGTGGCTGGAAAGAGGGAAGGGCTGTCCCCAGTATCCCACCAATGGTACACCCCAATGACCTAACTCCCCCTCACCTGCCCCCAACAGCACCATCAGCTAGAGCCAAGCCTTCAACGTGAGCCTTTGGGAGACATTTACATCCATATCATAACATACATCACTCACAGTACCAACAAAAACTTCATGTCTGGTGGGACTGATTGTTCTGGCAGCATGTGTATAGTAGAGGATTGCAAAGTCAGTCATCAATGGGAGGAGAGGCCCTTTGCCCTCTGAAGGTTCTGTGCCCCAGTGTAGGGGAATGCCAGGGCCAATAAGTGGGAGAGGGTGGGGTGGCAGGCAGGGGGAGGGGGGAGACAACAGGGGTTTGTTCTTGTTGTTTTTTGTGGTTTTTTTTGTTTTGTTTTTATTTTTGGAGGGGAAACTGGGAAAGGAGAAATCATATGACATGTAAATAAAGAAAATATCTAATAAAAAAAGAAAAAACAAAACAAAACAAAAAATAAAAAAACTTTTCATGTCACCTGTGCCTTATGGGCCATCAGGGGCTTTCCTCCCCCCATACTGGAAGTTCACACTGAATGAAACGCCTTCAGTCAGACATCTTTCTACAGCAGGAAGAAAAGAGCATTTTCACTAAATACACATTTTAAACCAAGAACAGTGAGGGGCTGGAGAGACGGCACAGCGGTTAAGAGCACTGGAGTTCAGTTCCCTGCACCTGCCTCAGGTGGCTCGTACATGCACATGTGAATAATCCCATGCAGATGCACACACATAAGTAAAAATATGTCTTTTTAGGAAAGACAGCCTCTTTTCTGACCTTCACAGGTACGTTCCCACACACATATATAAAAAAAGTCTATACAGAAGAAAGAGGTCAAAGGAAACATCAGGGATCTGGAAACACATTTGAGTCCATCGAGTCAAGGGCAGAACTGCAAGGCAACATAGGCGTCAGTGGTAGAGGAGTTACTTTTCGCTTGGTGGGCTTCTGTATGTTTAACTTTTAAGTTAGGCTCTCATTATGTGGCTTCACTGGCCTCAAACTCATGACAATCCTGCCTCAGCCTGAACCACTAGCCTAGCTGACTGTATGGAATTTCTATTCCATCTGTTATCAGAGGCAATGCCTTGGCTGTGAAGGAACTCTCAATCAGTCACATTCTCATTGGTTGGTTAATGAGACCCCTCCCAACTGAGAGGTGATGAAGGCCAGAGACTGCTGACCTCAGTTGTCCTTGGAATCTACTGGAATAACGTGCAAGAACACTTAGTGAGTTTAAAAGCATCTTCAGCAACCTCCCAACTCAATTCCCATGGCCCTAGCCTGTATGACCCCATTCTTTTTTGCAGAATAATTTCTTCAGACTTTGCCTGGGAGGTGACTCTCTTGTCATTTCTGTCGTGTCTTACCCTCCTTCTCTGGAGCAGTCTCTCCCCAGGCTCCTCTAAGCTCTTTTGCAATAGGCTTCCAATTTTGGACTTATATATTCATCTCTACTGTGCAAAGCTTCAGCAAGAACCATGCTAGATCGGGGTAGCCAGAATCCCTATCCTTGATATTAGATCCCCTTGAGATCTGACCAGGTCTCTACTTGGTGGCATTCTCTACTACCCTCCTGAAATGATGTCTAGATACCCTGACCTTCTATTAGGTGGGTTTAATGAATGCCCCTCCCCACCCAAGTTTCCTCTTAGCCACTTTCATCCTTGCCCAACACCTGCTCATGACTCCACATTCCTACTTTTCCTTACTTTGAGCTAGAGGCCAGATGAGGGAATTAGAGTTACAAGAGCATTGTGAACCCAAGTCCTGCAAGAACAATGAGCGCCCTTAACTGCTGAGCCATCATCTCTTCAGCTCCAGTGGCTGTTAAAAAATTGTAAATCAATGTGTATGTGTAAACATATGTATGTATGTACGTGTGTGTGTGTGTGTGTGTAAATATGGGTGCATACACTATGTGTGCATATATGGGGACCACAAAAGAGAGTTGGGTATTCTCTATTCCTCTGAAGTGGAGTCTCTCTGAACCTGAGGCTTGCATTTTCCAGGCTGGACTGGGAGCCAGCCAGCTCCAGTGATCCTATCTTTAGCTCTTTAGAGCTGAAGTTACAGGCCTGTACAGGATGCTTATTACTACGGTGCTGGTATCAAAACCTGGCCCTCATGATTCTTCAGTAAGTGATCATATAAATGCTCGACCAGTTTTCTAGCCCCAAGCTAGCGATGCTTTCTCCAAGTTATAAGAAGTCTTCTTTACTGAAATGCACATACACCTTCCCCTAGTGTACCTAATACCTCAGGTCACCTTTTATTTGCAGTCTGACAGGGTCTAGTTGCATTTTGCAGATGGATATCTAGTCATAGTGATATTTGGGCAAACTATTTTTTTCTAGTTCTTTAATGTTTAATGTGTTCTCTTTTGAATAGTTTTGACTTGTTAAGCTCAACTGGCCACAATGTTCATGTTTATTTTTGTACATTAAACTCTATCCCATTGAGGACCAAATGAAGTAACTAATCTTATACTGATATCCACTTTTCATTAAAGATGTCAAATGGCTTAAAGAACAACACAAAGAGTACCCAGAGTCAAGTGCCTTGTGGGTAAGCTATAGAAAAGTAGCTTTTCTGCAAGAACTGGACCTCTCTAGCAGCTGTCTGGCCATACTACATGTGGTCTTACTGAGTACTAAATTTAGGCCTTGCTTCAAACAAATGTAAAACTGAGTTATTTTTCACCCTGTCCTAAAACAAAATAAATGAACATATAAGAGCTTCTGAGTAATTAAAATACAGGTATCAGTGTTCTGGCACAAATCCTTTGTTTCTGTCATGGATTATCACCCATTTCCTATAGGCATTGTTTATTAGATGTATTTTTAATTTTTATTTTGAGATTGATTCTAGTATGTAGGTTTGGCTGTCCTGGAACTCCCTCTGCAGACTAGACTGGCCTCTGATATGCAGAGATCCACCTGCCTCTGCCTCTCCATTGCTGGGATTAAAGGTGAACACCACCACACTGAGCAGGCTGGCCTCTGATATGCAGAGATCCACCTGCCTCTGCCTCCCCATTGCTGGGATTAAAGGTGAAAACCACCACACTGAGCAGCACTGCATTTTCAGGGCCATCATTTCAGATCCAATTTCCTGATTTACCTGCCAAAAACACTGTCTTGAATTTCTGATTCCTCACTCAAAGATAATATTCTCACCAGGGTTCATAAAGCAAAAAAGGGACTTGGGAATGACGTAATAGTCTCCATAGCTGCTGAATCAATGATTCAGAACCCACAAAGTGAGCAGCCAAATGCCATCTAGAACTGCATGCATGTATGAGAGACAAGTTCTCTGAGCATTAACTGCTCTCTGCCAAGCAACTATCCTATGAAAATGCCAAATAGGACTGCACAGAGACAAAGGATGAAGGATAAATTAATGTAAATTCTGTGCTTCTCCTCTGGAGTTTTCAAGTATTTGAGTCCACAAGCTCATGCCTTGTTTGCCCCAATTCAGGTTCCTCTTCTTTGTTCTAGACTGAGACAGGTCATTTCTAATCAGAGTACTTCCTGGTTCTTATGCTGGACTATAGAACAGTTCCTCTTGTGGCAACCAGTGAACACTGTGCTATGGAAAAGAGACCATTCATTCATTCATTGAATGTTCTCAAACAAAATAAAGTTGTTTATCAGCAGTTTTGAGCACAATACTACTATATTGTGAGAAATATATTGGGAGAAATGCTACTTCACAGGGCCAGCTAGGTAGAGACTGGAGTGAAAAGGATTGAGTTGGAAGGAGGGATGCCGTCCTTTCTGACATGAAGTGCTGCAGGAAACTGACACTAAGCACCAGCTGCATGCAGAAGGGTGGCATAGGAACCCGGACACGACAGATGCATCAGGGACCTACTCTTCTGCATTCAACTCAATATCTGTTTACCCTTGTAAACTAACTTGTGTTAACTAACAAGAGCTTCTACACAAGCTCTATACCTCATTCTTGTGAGGTCATATTCTTCCTAGTAGAGAAAAGGGCACATGAGGTCTGTAGGAAGTAATTATGTCAAGAACAGATCTCCAACAGGTGACAGTTAAAGAAAATCCATATAGCAAGAAAACCAATTAGCAAGTTCACTGACAATTCCTCTACTTACATTTTTGTGGCCAATAATTTTCCAGGTTAGGACGTGAATATAGGTGCTGACTCATGAGTGTGTGAACTTGTCTAATTCCATTTTATGAAATACATGATATGAAATAAAAATACAGAAACATAAAGCATTTATTTATTATTGCTATAATCAAGGCAAATATTTCTTTAAACAATTAGCCTTGATAATGGTAGTATATCAGAACTGTTACTCATAAGTTTACAGTTGTTCTCCACTGTTGAGACTTGGCTTTATACACACCACCCACAAGACCTTTGTAATACAAGATGAGCTTGAGAATTACAGTGCAGTTCCAACACTTGCCTACTTCCTGACTTCACATCAACCTTCCCCTCTCCAAACTTGTTCATATTATATCTTTAAAAAGTGGTAGAAGAGGAGGCCAACTACATCTAGTTACTTGGAAAACCAACTGAGATAAATGGGCTAATTAGGAGAACATGAAAGAATTTAGTGTAAAAATTACAGAAGACATTTTATCACTTGTATAAGGAGGGGTATAGTCTGTCTGTAGGAGCCTGTAAGACAGCCAGCCACCAAGAGTTTTGAATCCAGGAGCAGGGCAAAGAATATTGGTGGCCAAGTTTCTGACCCACTCTCTAAGGAGGCATCTGGCTTGACAAGCCACTCAATACTAACCCAACTATAACCTAAAAACACTGTCAGTTTTATTTAACCTTAATATACATTTGTACAAGCAATTTAAAAAAGGCTATTCCACAATGATTCAGTGGGTTTTACCTAGTTTGAAGATAATGCAGTTACAAATGAGAGGTAGAAACACTGTAGTAAAGACCTAAAAATACAAACATCCTATACATAAACGTTCAAATTAACTGCTGGAATTTCATACAGATAAATAATGTAAAAATTACATTACTCTGTTCACCAAGTAAACGAAAAGCATGTTTTCTCTGTTAACTTTAATCAGCACACTAAAGGGAGTGTGGGGCCAACGAGTTTCTGTGCAGCTATCAGAGCACAGGTCATTATGCGTAAGTTTTGAAGTAAAAGGATTAAAACCGGTGAATGGTTTATTCAAGTATTCAAGCAGGTAAGTGAAAGATACCAAATGATATACAACATAGGAACCATACTTGGACAGATGTTGATCTGCCATGACTAGCTATTGGTGAACTCAGGGTTAACACTGAGAAGTACACATTAGTCTGGAGAGAGCTGCCCATTTTTCTAAGGGAAAACAAACCTCATTTCTTACTAATTTCATGTAGAAACTCTACCTCACTGACAAGCCATTATTCATCACTTTGATTTGGCCCTATTAAAATTCTCAAGAGTATTTCTTGATTCATGATAGCTTTCTAATACTGCCCAAATAAACTTAGCCTTTAATAAACCTAAGATCACAGGAATCGATGCACATTCTGCATGCACAACAAAAAATGCAAACAACCAGCAACTCAAAATTCCACTAAGAAGATCTGTTGGTGAAGATAACAGGTGAGAAAAATGCAAAGGTTCACACGAACGCAAGTTCCGACCATTTAAAAGTTCAGTGGAGCTTACACATGAATTCTGAAAAGGACATATGTATATAATCAAGTAAAATAGTTAAACAAGTCCATTGTGCCTCAGTTAGTTTTAAATTGCAAAATCCAATACACAGTTATTTTAATAAATTAGTGCAATATGAAAGAGTTTTGGAAGATTAACATCATGTCCACATTAGATCAAGTTGAAGATTTCACAATTCATCCAAGAGTCACCTTTTGTTTCTTCTTAAAATTCCTCCTCCTGAGCTGTTTAAAGATGCACGCTCAGATTCAGACAGACTTACCCCAAATCTCAAGTCATCTGGATGAGCTGTAACTCTTTTGCTTGTGTATGCTTTAGCAAAACATGGAATTTCACGTATTGCTCAGAGAGCTGAATGAAGTCACTCACTTTGTTTCCTGTTCAATTATCCACAAGAATAACTGTACTTATGGTGCTAGTCTAAGGTACATTTATTTGCCAGGTTCAAATAACTTGAGCCACGTGGAAAAGTCTTTTGCTTCTGCTTCTATAAAGAGAGAGGAAAGGGGGAGTCTCTCCAGTAAGGCAGGTTTTCTACAGTATGTAGTAGTTTGTATTGTTTTTCCTTCCTAAGCTGCTGCTTGTTCTTTGGTCGTCACCACACTGTCCTGGGATGGGTGACAGAACCAAGACGTAATCCCAGATATATCACCTCCTGTTCCATGCTGTCCACAGACAGGCCTGCTCCTCACACAGCTGCCGTGCTACAGCAGAGTGCCGACAATCTTCTTTCAATACTACATTTATCTAGAAATAAAATGTAAAATAATATTAGTAATAGAACTATTTGTGTTTTCTAACCCAGGGACAGAGGAACTAGGGGAATCATGACTCTCACCACCATGGTTCCTGTTCTATCTTGGCCCCAAGGTGAACACAATGAATACGCTTTCTTTCCTCTGTCCAGCAACAGTTCAAATATGACCTGCAGTTTAATGCTGTAGTGGTAAAATTCATATTGGCACAACAACTCTCTTGCTTAGAAGTACAAGTAACTTCAGAATGCTGTCCTAAAACCACAAAATAGCTTCTCCTCAAACACCAGATACTAGGAATATATATATACACACACATATACACACAACACACAAACACATACATACACACACATATATGTATATATATGTATATATGTGTGTATCTCTATATCTATATACACACATATGTATATGTGTGTAATGAGATATAGAGATACACACATATACAAATAAACATATATATACATATAAATTCATATATATATTTATGTAGCATTCTGGTATCCCATCAATCTATGCTCTATTGGTTATATAAAATATGTAATATATAGGATCTTTACAATATTCTTTGGTTACTACACCCAGAAAGCATAAAAGAGTTTTATTCAATAATAAAACAATGTCCTCCTATAGTCTTAAACAAGAATTTGACAACAAAATAATATGAGAACAATATGAAGGATGAAAGTAATCTATATTTTATATGAAGCCTCTCTAATCCTTACAGTATACAAGGTTGGCATTGTTCTCAACATCTTACAGAAAGACTAATAATTTGTTCAAGTTTTTAAAGCCAAGATTCGTCTCAGGCAGTATGATTCCAAATCTAGAAGACAAACTGTAATTAATTCAATTCAGTGGTTCTTCTTTATCTACAAAGGATTCACTCTAGAATCCCCAGTTTAGCCCTGAAACTATAAATAGTATCAAACTCTATCTACAAACTCAGTACTACCAATACATTACACTATCAGCACAGTATACTTCACAGCCATTGCTACTAAGTGGCTCATAGGCAGAAGGCACACATAGCAAGTGTGCACTGGACAAAGTGCACATGTCGCAGGTAGCAGAGGACAACTCAAGATTTTGTCATGCTACTCAGAACAATGCAAAATGTGGATGGGGAAGAAGAGAGGCAATGACAAACAACAGAAACAAATTTTGTTTGAAAAATCCCATAATGAAGGCTGGAGAGAGCTCAGCAACTAAGAGCAGTGGACCTGGGTTCAAGTTCTAGCACTCACATGGCTGCTCATGACTCTGTAACTCAAGATCCAGGGGATCTGATAACTTCTTCTAGCTTCCAAAGGCATCAGGCATGCATGTAGTATACTTAGACATACATGTAGGCAATACATTCAAGCACATAAAATAAAATAATAAAAAATTTAAATGTCATGGTACTCAATTCTTTTTCTGTTTGTTTTTGTTTTCAAAATAGGATTTCTCTGTGTAGCCCTGGCTGTTCTAGAACTGGCTGTGTAGACCAGGCTGGCTTAAAAGTCACAGAGATTTGCCTGCCTCTGTCTCCTACGTGGTGGGATTAAAGTCATGCACCACCACTGTTCAACTGATACCCAATTTTTAAAAAACTAAACAATTAAAGAACCCTATGGCTGTTTATTTCTCAGTTTTCTATTTAGTAGTTCTGAGCCCCGCTGTGGGAAGTGGGATGAGGACGAGTGAGCACTGCTGTGCAGTGACTTACACTTATGCACATTTTCAACATCTGTAGGGTCCTGCAGGATCTTACTTAAGCCTTCCAAAAGAAGGGCTGCCTTGTGGTAGCGATAAACAATGTCTTCAGTCTGCTGAAACATCTCATCCAGGGCTGCAGATTGAACCTGGAACCAGATAACAAAATAAGAAGATTTGCAACTCCAAGGATATACAAGTCCTACGGACAAAGCACCTTTGCATATTAAAATCAATATACTTTATGAAAAGAAGAAAGACTCTGTAATGTTACAATTAAATCCACAAAGGAAAGAAGCAATGTAATTCCTAGGATAAAATTCTTTTTTTTTTGTTGTTTTTTTTTCGAGACAGGCTTTCTCTGTGTAGCCCTGGCTGTCCTGGAACTCATTCTGTAGACCATGTTGGCCTTGAACTCAGAAATCCACCTGCCTCTGCCTCCAAAGTGCTGGGATTAAAGGCATGCGTCACTACCTCCCGACTGGATAAAATTCTTATTGTCTTAATGTAGTATAGTGTGATGGACTACCTACCATTCCTGTCAACAGTCAGAGCAATAACAGACTCTCAGCAGCTTACACCCCAATGCCTTTTCATAAAACTGTTTTAGTAAGGCCGGGCGGTGGTGGCGCACGCCTTTAATCCCAGCACTTGGGAGGCAGAGGCAGGTGGATTTCTGAGTTCGAGGCCAGCCTGGTCTACAAAGTGAGTTCCAGGACACCCAGGGCTATACAGAGAAACCCTGTCTCGAAAACAAACAAACAAACAAACAAACAAACCAAAACTGTTTTAGTAGCTATCAAGGTGAAGCCAAGGATATAGCAACAATAAATGCAGCTTACCTAAATGGGAGATATCTATTATGTTGAAAAGGTATAATAACATTAGCCCATAAATTTTCTCCATTTAGATACTTAATAACCCTATGTTATATATTTCTTAGAACCATTTTCCCACAGTAAATAGGAAAAAAAAAAAATTCCAGTATCGTCAACAAATGGAAAAATAGCTTTTCCTCAGTGTCTATAGTTCAATAAAATCAGTAAGCTGAAGTCAAGTACCTAAAATTTTGGGGATTAACAAAGTACTATTTTTTTCTAAGTTTTATAGAGCCAAACTTTAAGTCGCAGAAAACGAAGAAACAAATTAATTTACTTTTAGGTAAAAACTACAGAAGAATAAGAATATACCTATAAAAATGAAGTTTAAAAGAAAATATAATAAAAATTTTCAAATATTAACAACCAGGATTGCAAATCTTAGTAAATTTATTAAATAAATTACATTATATTATATATTATATTATATTAGTACTACTTATATGCCAGGTAAGTCCAATGACTTCATTAGGTAATCACACACCTGGGACTTGAGAAAGAGTAGGATATAACTTTTTTCTTGGTGGTTTTTTTGGTTCTGTTTTGGTTTTTGTTATTTTGAATCAGGGTTTCTCTGTGTAGCCTTGGCTGTCCTCAAACTCACTCTGTAGACCAGGCTGGCCTAAAACTCACAGAGATCCACCTGCCTCTGTTTCCCAGGTGCTGGAATTGAAGGCGTGTGTCACCACACACAGCAGGATATAAATTATTAAAGGACAGATCATTTCAAGTAGGTATTCAATTCAAAGATATCTACTATCATTATAAAATATTAAGCCTTGTAAGGTTTACCATTTCCACAGCACAATTATAGATGAGTTTCTCTGCAGTCACACTGTTGATTTCATCAATAAATCTCTGTTTATCGGAGAAGAAGCGATTCAGCTTTTCTGTAAGCTTCTTGCACATGGTGATGCAGAATTTATATCTTTCATTCAGATTTTTAACAACTGAAACAGAGTTGAAATTGGAATTATTTTTAGTTTCTTACAGAAGTAACATAGTGACATGTTCCTTTCCTGCTGTTGGAAGGAAAGTGATACGACATGGTCACTGAAGGAAAAGATGGGAAGTCAGGTTCTGCGATTGCTCAGTACAGAAAGACAGATCCTGACTTCTCCGTATCAAGTAAACAATTAGAAACAAAAGGATCTGGGGCTGGCAAGATGGCTCAGAGGGTAAGAGCACTGACTGCTCTTCTGGAGGTCCTGAGTTCAAATCCCAGCAACCACATGGTGGCTCACAACCACCAGTAATGAGATCAGACGCCCTCTTCTGGTACGTCTGAGCGAGCGGGGGCCAGCAGAGGTCCTGAGTTCAATTCCCAGCAGCCACACTCATGATAGCTCACAGCCATCCGTACAGCTACAGTGTACTCATACACATAAAATAAATAAAATAAATCTTTAAAACAACAACAACAACAAAAACAAACAAAGGTCAGCAGACAGAGCCTATGGATAGGAAGGCATACACAGGCCTTGGAGCTGACCACTACCAAGTGTTCTGTACCTTGTTTCACAGCCGTGGACGGGCTCAGCTTCCCAGACTTGATCTGAGCTTTGGCGAGATGCAGGGAAGCCGCCAGCAGCTGTGCTGCCTTCATGTACAACACCAGCTGCTCTACCCGCCTGCAGGAAGACAGGACCCACAAGACTCAGCATGCTAAATAACAGTCCACCATCCAAACAGCTTTTCTAGGGGACTATGTCCTCATTTTTCCCACCATGAGAAAAGATTTTCCTATGTAACCCTGGCAGGCCTCAATTTATTAACCCTCCAGCCTTAGTATCTCAAGAGCTGGGTGTGAAACACCCTT
This sequence comes from Mastomys coucha, assembly GCF_008632895.1. NCBI lineage: Eukaryota > Metazoa > Chordata > Mammalia > Rodentia > Muridae > Mastomys > Mastomys coucha. The sequence goes on from NW_022196911.1 coordinate 56,938,154, forward strand.
GGCTCCTTCCTGACTTTTCAATATATATCTAACTCCCGAAGGGAGAAGAACTTGTATGGAGAAATATATGAGAACTTTGAATATTATAGGAACACTGAAACAAAAATATGTATAACCTCTTGGTAAATTTTCAGAGAAAGGTAATGCTAATGCTGTGTAATAAACTCTTGGCTAACATCACACAATAAAACAACTTATATTTTCTTACAGCTTTTAAAAATGAGACCTGACTTGTAACAAGTAACATTACATTTAGATACAAGTTTATAGAGGCATAAAGACTCTGGAATTGTAGATAGCCCTGGGTTGCTTTTATTTTGATGCTAATTCTGCTCTCCTGGGAGGGGTTGTGAACAAGGAAAGAATCAAGTACTCAAGTGACTTCTTGTGAACCATCCCTAATGAATAAGGAAGCCAATCACTGGGCAAGTAGGCGAGACTTCTGGGTTGGATAGGGAAGAGAGGAGACAGGAAGGAGACAGGGTCCTTTTGGACAGGGACGGTGTGAAGACAAGACGTAGCTGCTAGCGTCTCTCAGTTTCAATGGCAGATCCATCTGGATTTGCCACCGGAGGATTTAGATTTATTAAGGCTTACAAGATTAGGATTTTAGTTGTTGTGCCCAGCAATTGAGTTAGCATTGTTTCTGAACTAAGTTTGTGTTGTTTTCCTTCACGAGATGGCTTGTCTGGGTTCAAGAGAGAAAGGTATGGCTGCAAAGCGTGGGTTTGCCAGATGTGCACCACAATGGCTGTGGGGGGTTTGTAGTTTGGGGCTGGCATGGTAATGACCTGCCAGTGGGAACTTAGCGAGCTGTGTAGACAGATTTTGAATCTCTGTGTCAGAGTCTCCGCTACATAAGAACTGGCTGGTGGGACCACTGGGGCTAAGAGTAGTTAGTTGGGTATAACATGGGAATTTGCCATTCTTTTTAATATTTCCCACAACAATCTGGAAATGAATGACAGGAGATACCTACCCCCAATCTTTGCTTAGCTGGCTGATCTGGTCCACAACTACACTTTCCTGAATCTGGTACAAGGACACAGCAGATGTGCACAGCTCAGGGTTCCCACCCCTCACTGCTGTCAGGTCCAGCACACATTCAGTAAACATTAACATCATGTTCAGATGGCGTAAGGTGTCTGTGTGTTCTCGCTGCAAAGGCAAGGTATTTTATAAGGTTTTACATTAAGGACTTAATTGGATTATATATGCAAAGTTTTCCCATATTATAAATGTTGGAATGATCAAAGAAAATCAATATTTTTTAACTTCAGAAAGCTGTCAGAAAATAAATACAAATCAAACCAAGTATTATACCTAGATATGTCTGCATGTATTACAGCACTCACATAAGTAGGCTACGAACTGTGCCTTTACCAGAAAAACAAGACCACACTAAACCAAAACCTCAATTGAACAAATGTGTGTTCCTGACAAAGCAGAGTTCAGGAGTACAAGGCGGGCTGGGAAGATGGCTCCGTGGGTAAGTGCTCGGGCTGCTTTTACACAGGGCAAAGGGTAAATCCCCAGCACTCACATGGTGGTTCAAAAACACTTGTAACTCTAGGTCCAGGGGATCTGATGCCCTCTCTTGACCCACGTGGACAACATGCAGACATGGGGTACACAGACATAACACAGGCAAAAGATTCACATACATTAAACAAAGTAAAATTTTAAAAACTGATAGATTCTAAGGACAGTGTAGATGATACAGATGCAGAGAGATGTTCAGCAGGTAGAAGCACTTGCCTTCCAAGCTTGAAAAGTCTGAGCTTAATCTCCAGAACCCACAAGGGGAAAGAGAAAAAAGACCACTAATCTCAGAGCCACTGGTGAGAGGGGAGGGAAAGATAGGAAAACCATCCACAAACCTACGGGCCAGCTACCTAGGAGCATACATTGCAGCAGAAACAAAAGAGGTACTGCTTCAACAGAGTCCAGAACCAACTCCCAAAAACTATCCTCTGACCTCCAATGGCATATATATGGCACTTACACTCCCATCTAAATAATAAACTTAAAAATGGAAAATATTACAAGGACTTTCTTAACACTAAATCAAACTTTTTTGGGGGACAGGGTCTTGCTCTATATTCTAGGCTAGACTGTAACTGCTATCCTTCTGTGCACTTTCTGAATAGCAAGAATCACAGCTGCTGCCACCAAGAGCTACACCTCTCTATAACTCAGTGAGCTTACTGACTTGCTATTTTAGGAAGTTTTAGATGTGGGGTGGTTTTTAGTTAAAAGTGATTCACAACAAAGCTCTGATTTTCTGTGACCTACTTAGTTATTTATGAGAGCAAGGAGAGACACTCTAGAAAATGTCCTTTCAAAACAATTATTCTAAAATTTTCTTCTTTAGTTATAAATGAATTTTAAAATCTCAAATAAGACTAAGCATTTCTTTCCACTATATGTGTAGTAGGGGGTAGTATATGTATCTTTCCTTGATCAGTATCCACTTGTATTTAAAAATTGATTTGCATTTTTGTATGACTCTGTGACTGTAAATGTGTGTGTAGATGCACACACTTCTGCATGAATATGGAGGCCAGGTGAGGATGTTGGGCATGCTCCACCACTTTCTGCCTATTCTTTTCAGAGAAAGACCCTATTTTCCTATTTTCTCAGATAGGCTGGAAGCCAGCAAGCCCCAGTGATTCCTCCAAACAACTGGAGTTATAGGTGTGTGTGGGATACCTGGCATGTAACCTGGAAGCTAGGATTCAAATTCTGGTCTTCATGAATGTGTAGTAAGTGTTCAAATCCCTGAGCCTTGTCCCCAGGCTATACCTTATGTTTTGTGACAGGATCAGCCTTTAAATGTGAATCTGTGATTCAGACAGACTGGCTGGGAATTAACTTCAGGAATCTGCTCCCTCAAGGCTGTGGTTACAAGCATGCCATGTCAGTCTATCTCTTTTTCATGTGGGTTCAGGGACCCAAATTCAGGTTCCTGTATTTGTGTAGCAAGCACTTTATTGACTCATCTCCTCCAGCCTTCTAAGTGTCTCTGAAACCGGAGAATAAAACACTTACACTTCTAAGTGTCTCTCAGCTGTATGACAGTGTGTTGGACTATATTCACCAACATACAGCGTGTTATCCTTAGGTTGGGAGTGAGGAACAACTCCAAAATCACGATAATGACCCATGGGTTCTAGACTTGTGCTCAGCATGGGTCAGATGACACACAGTGTGTTTTTTTAATGCAGAACTAGATCCACAGAGGAAAAGTACTGATTTATGAGTATAAGCATCTAGTTTGCTTAAGTAGGGATATTTCTATGTTAATGGCTAACCTGGTATTATGGCTTATTGTTACTATTATTATTGACATAGGATCTTACTTTGTTGCCTGGGTTGACCTCAAACTCAAAACCCTACTGCCTTGACTTTCAAGTGCTAGAATTACACAGGTATATGCCATCATGTTGGCATAATTATTTTTTATTTTATAACTTAATATTTTTATTAATTCTTTGAGAATTTCATACAATATATTTTGATCATATTTACCACTGATTCCTCTTCCTAACTCCTTTCAGATCCATTCTCATCTCCTTACCTCCCAATGTTCATTTCTACTTTTTAAAAAATAACCCACCAAGTCTAATTTTTGCTGTCTATATACTCTTAGGCGTGGGCCATCCACTGGAGCTACAGAGATCACATTTTTTTTTTTTTTTGAGACAGGGTTTCTCTGTGTAGCCCTGGCTGTCCTGGAACTCACTCTGTAGACCAGGCTGGCCTCGAACTCAGAAATCCGCCTGCCTCTGCCTCCCAAGTGCTGGGATTAAAGGCGTGTGCCACCACCACCTGGCAGAGATCCCATTCTTAAGGAAAATTGGCTTTCCTTTCCCAGTAGTCACACTGTCCATAGACTAGGATCGTTTAAAAATGTATGTTTAGATGCATTATTTTTACCTAATGAAGAGAATAAATTCTAAGGATAAAAAGTTATGTTTCTAGGGAAAACTTTAAAAAGTCTTACAAATAGAGTTGGGCATAGATGATGCACAACTGTGATCCCAGCACTAGTAAATTCAAGGCCAGCCTCATCTACACAGTTTTAGGACATCCAGGGCTATACAGTAAGATCTTGTCTCAAAAAGACGAACGAACAAACAAACAAACAAACAAAACAAAAAAGGTATTTGAAGTCAGAAATACTTATAGTTTGTTCTTTCCTCATCACTAGGACACTCACATCAGATTAACAGTATATTCACACATCCCTGTAGTCTCTTCCCTACCTCCATCAGTGTCTCCTCTGGTAGTTCAGGGGCTTCAAAGGTGATGAGACCCTCTAGGCTGGGTGGTGAAGCACCATAAGGCACGTATCTTAGGCTGGGAGCTGCCTCTGCTCCTGGTGGGGAAGAGCCTAACCCTGGCCCAGGAGGGGAGCCCACACATACTCGGCCACTTGCAGAACACAAGGAACCTCCTGAGCTGCTGGAACCCACTGCAAAGAAACAATACATGGAGCACATGTTTATAGCTGGTCAGAAGGGACTTTCACATGCATGCCTCTCATTTACTGAACACAACCTATTGAAGTGACAAAGAAAATACTTAAAGTCCCAGGCTCTTCACTCTATAAGTAGATGAACATATCTCTTTATATACATAAATATGCATATATAAATAAAACAGAATCAGTATTTCCAGTTTTCCCATACTCAATTTTAAACAAATTTGGATAACATACAACTAATACATTATTTTTTTCTCTGTAATGCTCCATAGACTTAAGTATAAAAAATGCAACTGATGTACAGTAGTTCATTAACTTTACATATACAATGTGTACCTGGAATAATTTTAAATTGCTGATTTTTTTGTATTACAAATTATTACTAAAAACAGTTTTCTTAAGTTATTTCTATGTGATAAGTGCTCCAAAGTAGGAATGGAATTTTCAAAGTATAAACATTATAAACTTTTTTTTTGAGAAATGATCTTTCAATATATCCCTGGCTGTCCTGGAACTATTTCTATAGACCAAGCTGGTTTAGAACTCAAAAGACTTGCCTGTCTCTTCTTCCCAAGTACTGGGATTTAAGGTACACACCACTTCACCTACTATTATACTACAGTTCTTCTTGAGACTAGCCACATAACTTTCTCAAGAAGCATTAGGTATGCCTACTAAACCATATCAGCTCTGGAAGGACTTTATACTTAGAAAAAAATGCTGATACAGCAGAGCCCTGTGTGGAGAGCTTTTGGGGATGCTTCTAGAAGCTTGGCAGGAATTTGACATTGGACAAGGACAAGGAAGTAAGCTCAGGCAGGAATCTGATTTTGGGCTAAAACAAAGAAGTAGGCTTTAGGAAAGAATATGACTTTGGGCTAGGACAGGGAAGTAGGCTCTGAAGTCTTGGTCATCCTGATAAGCCCTTAAAAATCAGTGATTGGTGGGACTTTGTTTATTGTCTTGAGTGTTCCTTAACCTAGAACTGATCTTATTATTTGCATATATATAACTAAAATGGTATAAAAACAGATTGGGAAAAATAAACCCGCCTTAGCCTCAGAACTGACTAGGGTCATGCTATAGTATTGTCTAATTGTCTTCTTTCTTTTTAATCCTCAATCTAGCCTTGGAGAACCTGTTGACTGACTGAGCTGGCTTGGTCAGCCCTGGTGGCAAATGTCTTTAATCCAAGCAGTCGGGAGGCAGAGGCAGGTAGATCTATCTGTGAGAGTTCAAGAACAGTCTGGTCTATATAGTCAGATACCCCTCTACCCCCAATCCAAAAGAGAGAGGGGGAGAGATAGAGAAGAAGAAGAAAGAGGAGGAGGAGGAGGAAGAGGAAGAAGAAGAAGAGTAAAAGGTATTAAAATGGTAGTTTATTATCTGAGATTTAGAAGTATTTTATTGTGTTTTTGTTTTATTTGGAGAGAGGGGTCTCTCTGGGCCTACCTGACTAGTCTGGAGTCCATTCTGTATTTTTTAATATCTGTATAATAATGCTTTAGCTCTACCTTTCATTATCTATCTTTCTCTTATTAATTTACAAGTACCCTGATTAGTAGCTTATTTAGAATACAAGGACCTAGAGGACACAGAAAGCATCACACAGAAATTAAGACACATCATCACTTCAAATCCATGCTTAGTACTTTTTAAAATGAATCTACTATTTTAAATTTTGTGTGTGGGTGTGTACACATGATGCAGGCGCCTGCAGAGGACAGAGGAATTAGATCCACTGGGACTGAAGTTACAGACAGTTGTGAATGACCAGGTGGATGCTGAGAATTAAACTTGGGTTCATTGGAAGAGTAGTCAATGCTTCTTAACCACTAGTCAACTCTCTAACCCTAATAAAATACTTTTTTAATTTTTAGTATTAGCAGATGACACAGACAGTATGGATGACATAAAAAAATAGAATTAAGTACAAACACTGGTACCTGAAGCACAAAAATAAAATAAAATTTAAACCAAACCTGGTGGCATATGCTATAATACTAATTACTTGGGTAGCTGAGGTAGGAGGATCTCAACTTTTGAGGCTAGCCTGGACTACACTGTAAACTCAAGGCCAGTTTGGGAAATACCAAAAAGAAAGGTAAGGGGTGTGTGTGTGTGTGTGTGTGTTAGGGGTGGAGGATTGAAGTAATCCAGGTGTGGTGCCACACACTTTGATCCCAGCACTAAGGAGGTAGAAGTAGATGATCTCTGTGAGTTCAAGGCCAGCCTGGAAATTCCTATGTAGCAAATTCCAGGCTAGTCAGGACTACGTAGTGATACCCTGTCTTTAAAAATATCTGGGGGAGGAGCTGGAGAGATTGCCAAGTAGTTAAAGAGCATCCATGCTCTTCCAGGGGACCTAGGTTCAATTCCCAGCACCCATATGGCAGCTCATAACTGCCTGCAATTCCAGGTCCAGAGTATTGAATATCCTCTTCTACCACCTTGGACTCTAGTCAGGTACAAGGTACATATAAATTTATGCAGGCAAAATAATGATACATACAAAATTATTTTTTTAAAGATTTATTTGTTTATTATATGTACATTGTAGCTGTTTTCAGACACTCCCAAAGAGGGTGTCAGACCTCATTATGGGTGGTTGTGAGCCACCATGTGGTTGCTGGGACTTGAACTCAGGACCTTCTGGAGAGCGGTTGGTGTTCTTACCTGCTGAGCCATCTCACCAGCCCCAAAATTATTTTTAAAAGGGGGCACATTGAGGGTGCCAAGTCATATATTTGCAATTCCAACACTTGGAAGGTAGATGCAGGAGAATCAGGAGTTCAAGGTTATCCACGTGAGAGGGGCTAGGGGAAACTAGGAATGCAGTTCAGTGGTATACCACTGTTCTAGCATGTGGGAGGGCCTTGCACTAAACAAAGAAAGAATATTAAAAGCAGTAAGGGAAAAAGGTCAAGTAACATATAAAGGCAGACCTATCAGAATTACACCAGACTTCTCACCAGAGACTATGAAAGCTAGGAGATCCTGGGCAGATGTCATACAGACCCTAAGAGAACACAAATGCCAGCCCAGGCTACTTATACCCAGCAAAACTCTCAATTACCATAGACAGAGAAAACAAGATATTTTATGAAAAAAACAAATTTACACAATATATTTCCACAAATCCAGCCCTACAAAGGATAATAGATGGGAAACACCAACACAAGGAGGGAAACTACACCCTACAAAAAGCAAGAAATCACACCTTTAACAACAAAAATAACAGGAAGTAACAATCACTTTTCCTTAATATCTCTTAACATCAATGGACTCAATTCCTCAAAAAAGACATAGACTAACAGACTGGATATGTAAACAGGACCCAACATTTTGCTGCATGCAGGAAATGCACCTTAGTGACAAAGGCAGACACTACCTCAGAGTAAAAGGTTGGAAAACAATTTTCCAAGCAAATGGTCCCAAGAAACAAGATGGAGTAGCCATTCTAACATCGAATAAAATCAACTCTCAACCAAATGTTATCAAAAAAAGATAAGGACGGACACTTCATACTGGTCAAAGGAAAAATCTACCAAGATGAACTCTCAATTCTAAACATCTACGCTTCAAATGCAAGGGCATCCACATTCATAAAAGAAACTTTACTAAAGCTCAAAGCACACATCGCATCCCACACAATAATAGTGAGAGATTTCAACACCCCATTCTCATCAATGGACAGATCATGGAAACAGAAACTAAACAGAGACACAGTGAAACTAACAGAAATTATCAACTAAAAGGATCTAACAGATATTTATAGAACATTTCATCCTAAAGCAAAAGAATTTATCATCTTCTCAGCACCTCATGGTACCTTCTCCAAAACTGACCATAAAATTGGTCACAAAACAGGCCTCAACAGATACAAGAAGACTGAAAAAAAAATCCCATGCACCCTATTAGATCACCATGGACTAAGGCTGGTCTTAAATACCAAAAAAAAAAAAAAAAAAAAAAAACAAAAAACAAATCCAAAAAACAAACAAACAAAAAAAAAAACGGAAAGCACACATACATATGGAAGCTGAACAATGCTCTACTCAATGACAACTTGGTCAAAGAAGAAATAAAGGCTTTTTAGAATTTAATGAAAATGAAGACACATCATACCAAAACTTATGGGACACAATGAAAGCAGTGTTAAGAGGAAAACTCATAGCTCTAAGTGCCTCCAAAAAGAAACTGAGAAGAAAGAGAGCATACACTAGCAGCTTGAAAGCATACCTGAAAGGTCTAGAACAAAAAGAAGCAAATACACCCAAGAGGAGTAGACAGCAGGAAATAATCAAACCAAATAGAAACAAAAAAAACTATACAAAGAATCAACAGAACCAGGAGCTGGTTCTTTGAGAAAATCAACCAGATAGATAAACCTTTAGCCAGACTAACCAGAGGGCACAGAGAGAGTATCCAAATTAATAAAATCAGAAATGAAAAGGGAGCCGGGGTGGGGGGTGGTGGTGGTGGCGCACGCCTTTAATCCCAGCACTTGGGAGGCAGAGGCAGGCGGATTTCTGAGTTCGAGGCTAGCCTGGTCTACAGAGTGAGTTCCAGGACAGCCAAGGCTACACAGAGAAACCGTCTCAAAAATACAAAAAAAAAAAAAAAAAAAAAAAAAAAAAAAAAAAAGAAATTAAAAGGGAGACATAACAACGAAGTATATCTTAAAATAACTATTCTGTTTGTTGAATATTAACAGTTGAAAATATTAAAATCATGTTCTACAAACATCATGGAAATATTATTCATAATTTTTACTCACTGTGCTTGAAATTAGCATTTTTGGTTTTTCGAGACAGGGTTTCTCTGAGTAGCCCTGGCTGTCCTGGAACTCACTCAGTAGACCAGGCTGGCCTTGAACTCAGAAATCTGCCTGTCTCTGCCTCCCAAGTGCTTGGATTAAAGGCAAGTGCCACCACTGTCCAGCCAAAGAGTTTTTGCTATTTTGAAAATTTTAAAATATATTTACTGATAAAATAATCTCTCTCCTAGAAACACTGGTAATCTTTTTTTTTTTTTTTAATTTTAAGATAGGGTTTCTCTGTATAGCCCTGGCTGTCCTGGAGCTCACTTTGTAGACTAGGTTGGCCTTGAACTCAGAAATCCACCTGCCTCCCAAGTGCTAGGATTAAAGGCATGCACCACCACTGCCTGGTACTGGTAATCTTTTTTAAGTAAACTGATTGTTAGACAATGTACACAGATATATAATATGCTTTAAATACTCTTTCATTATGTCAGGTGGTATCATATAAAGGCTTTTGAATATATTTATTAGTGATTCATTTTTAATATTTTATGCTCTTTTACTATGCTTAACTCCCAAAGAATAGTTGTATATTTTAAAACAATTTAGTATTCAACATTAGATATAGGATCCTCAGTTATGGAAAGTATTAAATATTCCATTAATGATATTTTAGGATATGAAAGATATAAATATAAAAGTTGAACAAATTTTTTATGTATTACTTGATTTTCAAAATACTTACTATTATTAATGTTTGATATATAAAATACATTTAAATAATGAAGAAAAAACAAGAAATACGAAAAATAGTATATTTTCCAATAGTTTATTAGATCTGCTAAAATAAGACTTCAGTCTTAAGAATGAGGTAGCATACAAACTAGTCATGCAAATCTGTCTTCACAGAGAAGTCACATTTTACTATATGTCATATTGCATACAGGCACATGTAAGTATACACATAGTATATATTACCTTTACAAAGTCCTCGCTAACATGTCATCTCATTTACTTCTGACATATAACCTTTGAGGAAAGTAAACAGCTATAAACACTTTACAGGGACAGAAAGCAAAAGTGAGAGAAGTGAGATTTGTCTGAATTCACTGCATTGTCGTCAGATCTAGTCACGTATGATCTGAACTAGAACGAGCGAGCCTTACCTGAGGTGGTTCTTGTTCGAAGGACCATATGAGTACAAGTAGGGGCTGTGGCACTGTGTGGAGGAGACCCCACTGTGAAGAGGACAGCTCTGGCGCTCGCTGCTGCTCCTGCTGGCAATGCCAGCACAACACCACAGGCGCCTGCAGGAGCTGCAACAAGTTCATCAGAAATGTGATTACATTCATAGCATGCCTATATGTAATTAGAACATAAGGAAATGTATACTTTTATTAACTTTAAGATTTATTTTGCCAGGCAGTGGCGCCGCCTTTAATCCCAGCACTTGGGAGGCAGAGGCAGGTAGATTTCTGAGTTTGAGGCCAGCCTGGTCTACAGAGTGAGTTCCAGGACAGTCAGGGCTACACAGAGAAACCCTGTCTCGAAAAACAAACAAACAAAAAACAAAACAAAACAAACAAACAAAGACTTATTTTTATTTTTAATTATGTGTATGTAATGGAGCATATACACAAGTGGTTATAGTTGTTTACCAATGCTAGAAATGTCATGTCCTCCTAGAGTTGGAGTTATGGGCAGTTGTGAGCTGTCAATAATGTGGATACTGAGAGGCAAATCAGGATCCGCTGCAAGAACAGTAAGCACTCTTATCTGGTAAGCCACCTTGCTAGCCCCATTTAATATTAATTTTTAGAATTCTAATATTCATTCTAAAATTAGATTATTCAATATAATATTTCCAAGTAAAAATACTCATTTTAATAAGTACTATTTTAAATACGTTGGGTGAGGTTATGAAAGTGCTCATACTGAAGCTGATGGTCTGCATTTGATTCCTAATATCCACAAGGTAGAGGAGGACTGCCCCTGGCAAGCTCTCCTCTGACATCAATATACATGTATGTAGTAACATGTACATGCCTATATATACACATACATACACACATACACACATACATATAAAAAGTTTAAATACAACTAAAAAGAGTTGGATGTGATGAGTTATTTATTTATTTATTTATTTATTTATTTATTTATTTATTTTTGTTTTTTTCAAGACAGGGTTTCTCTGTGTAGCCTTGGCTGTCCTGGAACTCACTCTGTAGACCAGGCTGGCCTCAAACTCAGAAATCCACCTGCTTCTGCCTCCTGAGTAGTGGGATTAAAGGCATGTACCACTACCAAATGGCTGATGTGTCATATTTTTAATCCCAGCTCTTCAAAGGCAGAAACAGGCAGATCTCTAGGAGTTTAAGGCCAGCTTGGTTTACACAGTGAATTCCGGGCCAGACATGGCTATATATTGTGAGACACTGTCTCAGAAAAAAATTCTGTAATAAAAGAAATTTAGAGTAATACCTCTCCTCTACGTATGTGAATATTCACACCAAATCCCAGTATTCAATGTTTTGGATAATTAGATAATATCTGAATTGCAAGTTATATCTGTTGATAATTAAAAAAATTGGACAATGAAAATGGGAAAAAAAACACAAAGGTAAACACAGATTAGAAAAATATAAAGTATATCCATTCAGACTAGATCCTCACACCTGTGGGAAAGGAAGTGCAGACATAGCAGGTGAAACGGGCTGGGGCTGATGGATTGAGCTTCGATTAAATAAAGATTGGGTAAGCCGGGCAGTGGTGGCACATGCCTTAATCCCAGCACTAGGGAGGCAGAGGCAGGTGGATTTCTGATTTCGAGGCCAGCCTGGTCTACAGAGTGAGTTCCAGGACAGCCAGGGCTACACAGAGAAACCCTGTCTCGAAAAAACCAAACCAAACCAAACCAAACCAAAAAAGAATGTGCATCATCTGACACAAACACACAACCTCCTATTCCTGTTCCTTAACTAGAAGTGGAACTTCGTTTACTGTGCAAGAAAATAGGGCTGGTGAGATGGCTCAGTGGGTAAGAGCACTGACTGCTCTTCTGAAGGTCCTGAGTTTGGATCCCAGCAACGACATGGTGGCTCACAACCACCTGTAATGGGATCTGACTCCCTCTTCTGGTGTGTCTGAAGACAGCTATAGATTATTATGCCGGAGCAGAACGAGCAGGGCCGTCCTGAGTTCAATTCCCAGCAGCCACATGATGGCTCATGGCCATCTGTACAGCTACAGTGTACTCATACACATAAAATAAATAAATCTTTAAAAAAAAAAAGAATGTGTTTATTACAGAGACTGGCCTAGAAAAGGAAGTGTCCTCCAGGAGGAGGGGGTATGAAGCCTGGATGCTGGCCCAGCACATCAGTTCTCTGATCACTGCACTTCCAACTTTTCCTTTCCTGATATGACAGTAAGTGATTGTACTGAGTTCCCTAAGATGTAGTTTTAGAAATATTTATTTTATTGTACGCATGTGTCCCTGGTTGTATGTATGAGTGTGTAGGAATTCACAGATGTCTGACCCTGACTGGAGTTATAGCTGTCAGCCACCAACTGAGTGATGGAACCAAGCCTCGGTCCTCTGCAAGAGCAGTAAGTGCTCTCAGCTGCTGAGCTACCCTTCCAAGCCTCACAAGGAACAGATTGGAGGACAACATCTTCTTTCATCTTCTGAAGTCCATAATTAAACTGAAACTGATTTCTTTCCCATCAACTATAGTCTCAGTAATGGTTTTCAAGTGGTGAGCTTCCGAATCTAAGAGCCCTGAACAAATATAAAAGGAAATTCATGCAATGTCTATCCTACCTACAAGAGAGCTCTGAAAATTTAAAGAGCTCATAACTATTCTAGGAAGTGAACAGTAAGTAAAAACTGTAAAGAACTTACAAAGATTTAGAAAACGAGGCAGAAACTCTATTTAGTGTAATGTCTTCAAGGCTTTTATTGAACCATGTATAAAAACTACTTAAGATTAACCCCAGCACTTGGGAGGCAGAGGCAGGTGGATTTCTGAGTTCAAGGCCACCCTGGTCTACAGAGTGAGTTCCAGGACAGCCAGGGCTACACAGAGAAACCCCGTCTCGAAAAACCAAAAAAAAAAAAAAAAAAAAAAAAAAAAAAAAAAAAAAAAAAAAAAGAAAGAAAGAAAAAAGTACTTAAGAATGGGTCATTCCTATAATAGGGGCCGACAGAACATCCTGAGTTCAATTCCTAGCAGACACACACATGATAGCTCACAGCCATCTGTACAGCTACAGTGTACTCATACTCATAAAATAAATAAAATAAATCTTTAAAGATTTATTTATTATTATACATAAGTACACTGTAGCTGTCTTCTGACACACCAGAGGAGGGTGTCAGATCTCATTACAGGTGGTTGTGAGCCACCATGTGGTTGCTCCCATCTCACCAGTCCCTGAAATGCTTTAAGTATCATCTCAGATCATCACAAGAAAGGTAAGTTCGGCCGGGCAGTAGTGGCACACGCCTTTAATCCCAGCACTTGGGAGGCAGAGTCAGGCAGATTTCTGAGTTCGAGGCCAGCCTGGTCTACAGAGTGAATTCCAGGACAGCCAGGGCTATACAGAGAAACCCTGTCTTGAAGACAACCTCCCCCTTACCCACCCCCAAAAAAAGAAAGGTAAGTCTCTGACAACAAAATATTTTGGGAATACAAGAGAGATCACATTCGTACAGCTTCTATTAGAGTAAAATGCTATAGCATATTGCTATCTATATAATATATGGCTATTATTATTTTGATTTATTGGTTAACATTGTTAACTTCATACTAGTCCTCATTTACAAATTAAATTTTATCATGCATGTATAGGAAAAAATCCACAGTATATAAAGGATATAAGTATCTTATCTATATAAGTGTCTTATCTATAGTCTTTTTTTAAAATTTATTTATTATTATTATTATATAAGTACACTGTAGCTGTCTTCAGACACACCAGAAGAGGGCATCAGATCTCATTATGGGTGGTTGTGAGCCACCATGTGGTTGCTGGGATTTGAACTCATGACCTTTGGAAGAGCAGTTGGTGCTTTTACCCGCTGAGCCATCTCACCAGCCCCATCTATAGTCTTAATATGTTTAGTTGTCTATGGTAGGTCTGGCAAGTAAAGAGGAGCTATTGTACAATAGCAGAAATCAAATTCGATAGACTCAACACTAGATAGGTTCAGCAGAACTAAAGAATCTAAGAATTTAGGGATAAAGCAATAAAGTATGCAATCAAAAGAGCAGTCTGGAGAGATGGCTCAGCAGTTAAGAGCACTGACTACTCTTCCAAAGGTCCTGTGTTAAATTCTAAGGCAACCACATGGTGACTCACAACCATCTGTAGTGGGATCCAATGCCCTTTTCTGGTGTGTCTGAACACAGTGGCAGTGTACTCACTTATATAAAAAAAAATAAATCTTTAAAAAAAAAAAAAAGAACAGTATAGGTTTTTACTCTCAAAATTTACTGAATCTTATCAATTAGTTAAGCCAATTGACATATTTTTAAAAAGTTTAGACAGGGTCTCTCCACATAGCCCTGCTTGCCCTGTAACTGACTAAGCAGAGCGGGCTGGTCTAGAACTTAGAGATTAGCCTACCTCTGCCTCCTGAGTGCTGGCAGTGCACTATGTCCAACAATTAACACATATTTTGTTATAGGCACATATATCTTAGAAGGTGAAAATATGTACAAATCATATTTTTATATGTGATGCATGCTTGTGTGTGTTCACATGTATGTGGGTGCACATGTACCTGTGTGATGAGGTCAAAGGTTGATGACAGGTGTCTTCCTCAATAATTTTCATTCCAATTTACTGAGGCAGGCTCTCTTACTGAACCTAGAATGTATAAATCCAGCTAAATCTAGCTAGACATCTTGACACACAGATCCCTCTGTTTTTGCCTTTGGAGCACTGTAATTACTGACAGGTCACCATACTCTCCTGGCTTTCATGGGGGGTATAGAGATCCAAACTCTGGCCCTCACTGAGTGGCAGGCTCCTTTACACAGTAACTCCATGTCTCACTATATAGTCCAGGCTGGCTTTGAACTCACAACCCTCCTGCCTTTGAACCTTCCAACCATTGGAATTATAGTCCTGGGCCACCTCACCCAGAAAATAAATTACTTATTATCACCAGTTGTGGTGATGCACTGGTAGGTAGGATTTGCTGAAGGAGGTAGAGGCAGGAGGATCATGAGTTCGAGGCCAGCCTGGGCTACACATTTTGAGCAAGTAAAAGATCTGTTTGACAAGAACTTCAAGTCTCTGAAGAAGGAAATTGAAGAAGATCTCAGAAGATGGAAAGATCTCCCATGCTTGTGGATTGGCAGGATTAATATGGTAAAAATGGCCATCTTGCCAAAAGCAATCTACAGATTCAATGCAATCCCTATCAAATTTCCAACTCAATTCTTCACAAACTTAGAAAGAACAATTTGCAAATTCATCTAGAATAACAAAAAACCTAGGATAGAGAAAACTATTTTCAACAATAAAAGAACCTCTGGTGGAATCACCATCCCGGACCTTAAACTGTTACTACAGAGCAATTGTGATAAAAACTGCATGGCATTGGTACAGTGACAGGCAGGTATTGAAGACCCAGAAATGAACCCACACATATATGGTCACTTGATCTTTGACCAAGGAGCTAAAACAATCCAGTGGAAAAAAGACAGCATTTTCAACAAATGCTAGCTTAACCACCAGTTGAACCAGCAGAAGAATGCAAATCGATCCATTCCTATCTCCTTGTACAAAGATTAAGTCCAAGTGAATCAAGGACCTCCACATAAAATCAGATACACTGCCGGGCAGTGGTGGTGCACACCTTTTAATCCCAGCACGTAAGAGGCAGAGGCAGGTGGATTTCTGAGTTCGAGGCCAGCCTGGTCTACAGAGTGAGTTCTAGGACAGC
>NW_022196911.1:56954811-56974095 GCF_008632895.1 Mastomys coucha
CTAATATCCAATATATACAAAGAACTCAAGAAATTAGACTCCAGAGAATCAAATAACCCTATTAAAAAATGGGATACAGCCAGGTAGTGGTGGCGCATGCCTTTTAATCCCAGCATTTGGGAGGCAGAGGCATGTGGATTTCTGAGTTCGAGGCCAGCCTGGTCTACAGAATGAGTTCCAGGACAGTCAGAGCTATACAGAGAAACCCTGTCTCAAAAAACAAAGCAAAGCAAAACAAAACAAAACAAAAAACAATGAATTTATGAAATTCTTAGGGAAATGGAGGGATCTGGAGGCTATCATCCTGAGTAAGGTAACCGAATCACAAAAGAACACACATGGTATGCACGCTCTGATAAGTGGATATTAGCCCAGAAGATTGGAATGCATAAAGTACAATCCACAAATCACAAGAAACTCAAGAAGAAGGAAGACCAAAGTGTGGATACTTTGTTCCTTCTTAAAATGGGGAACAAAATACCCATGTAAGGAGTTGCAGAGACAAACTATCGAACAGAGACTGAAGGAAGGACAATCCAGAGACTGCTCCACCTGGGAATCCTTCCCATATTCAATCATCAAATCCAGACACTATTGTGGATGCCAGCAAGTGCTGGCTGACAGGTGCCTGATATAGCTGTCTCCTAAAAGGCTCTGACAGTACCTGACTAATACAGAAGTAGAGCCTCACAGCCATCCATTGGACTGAATACAGGGTCCCCAATGAAGGAGCTAGAGAAAGGACCCAAGGAGCTGAAGGGTTTGCATCCCCTTAGGATGAACAATATGAACTAAGTAGTACCCTCAGAGCTCCCAGGGACTAAACCACCAACCAAAGAGTACACATGGTGGAGACTAATGGCTCCAGCTGCATATGTAGCAGAGGATGGCCTAGTTGGTTATCAATGGGAGGAGAGGCCCTTGGCCCTGTGAAAGTTCTATGCTCCAGTGTAGGGGAATGTCAGGGCCAGGAAGCAGGAGAGGATGGGTTGGTGAGCAGGGGGCGGGGGGAGGGAACAGGGTTTTTTGTTTTTGTTTTTATTTATTTTTATTTTATTTTATTTTCCAGAGGGGAAACTGGGAAAGGAGATATCATATAACATGTAAATAAAGAAAACATCTATATAAAAAAAAAGACTCCCATGATGTATAAAAGAAATAGAAATAAATGCATTTGAATCTCAAAAAAAATTACTTATTTTCACTACTATATTTTTACTTTTAGGCAAACTGTAATCTTTGTATCTGCTTACTTGTATACATTGTGTCATGATCAAATCAGATAATCAGCATTTCTCTCTCTCCTTTTTTTTTTTTTTCCGAGACAGGGTTTCTCTGTGTCACCTTGGCTGTCCTGGAACTCACTCTGTAGACCAGGCTGGCCTCAAACTCATAAATCTGCCTGCCTCTGCCTCCCAAGTGCTGGGATTAATGGTGTGTGTCACCACAGCCCGGCCAGCATTTCTCTCTTTAAATATTATTTATGTGTTGAGAGAACCTTCCAATTCTTTTCTATGGTTATTTTGAAATGTGAAATTAACTGTTAAAGACTATGCTAAATTAATATGGTTAAAGTAACATGCTATAGGACATTTGAATATTTTACTGTCTCTTAGTACTAATTGCATTTTAGTACTAATTCTCTATCTTCTTCTCTAATAATTTTTATTAATAATAATCATTATTAATATAATAATAATCTTTAATAATAATCCTTAGAGGATAAAGAGCTATCCTCTAAGGATTTCTAGTCTATTCACTCTGCTCAATCTTACGAAATGTGACATTTGCCTATCTGTGCCATGCTTATTTCACTGATCATACTGTCCTCTGGTTCTACCCATTTTGCCATAAATGACAGGGTTTTACCTTACTATTTTATAAGCAATGTTCCACTGTATATCAGTACCACATGTTCTTCACATATGCATTCCTTGTTAGACATCTCAGTTGATTATATGACTTGCTTACTGTGGACAGTGATCCCTAAATGAGTGAGTACAGAGGTACCTTTGGCATAGTGATTTTATCTCCTTTGGATATTTGCCCAGTAATGGCACTGTTGAACAGTTCTGGGGAAGGATGCTACAGCTGAGCTACAGTTTGGCCACTATACGACAGTTCTATAGTAAGCACTGACATGTTGCTTTAGCAACACAGCTCAGTTCCCGGTGGTGGGGCCACATGATAGGGGCTGCTCATATCACCAAGGATCAGGAAGTAGATAGCAAGACAGGAAGGAGCAAGGAATAATGCATCCTCCAAGAACCTCTATCTAATGATTCCTATCTTGCAGGTATGCTCTTCTACCAAAGATTCCAGAACCTCCACAAACAGAATGACCACTTACTTATCAAGATGCATATTCAAAATATGAATCTACAGAGGACATTTCAGATTCCAGTGTGATTAAGTTTCCTTCACTGTGCAGGAGCTTCTTAGTTGTTATAACTCTTGGCCTGTTTGGGGTCCTAACCAAAAAATTATTTGCCTATACAATGCCTTAAAGTGTTTAATTTAGATCCTTGGTCTATTTTGCATTGACTTTTTACATATGGTGAGAAAGTTTCACTTACTGAAGAGACTATCCGCTGGGCGGTGGTGGCACATGCCTTTAATCCCAGCACTTGGGAGGCAGAGGCAGGCAGATCTCTGAGTTTGAGGGCAGCCTGGTCTACAGAGTGAGTTCCAGGACAGCCAGGGCTACACAGAGAAACCCTGTCTTGAAAAAAAAAAAGAAAGAAAGAACATATCAAAATGTGACATTAAACTAGTGCACAAGGAAGCAGTAAAGAAGGGTTGGGTGTGGTAACACACATGTAATCCCAGAACTCTGGAGGCAGAGACAGGAGAATAACCACAAGTTTGAGGCCAGCCTGGCCTATCTAGTAAGTTTCAGACCAGGCAGAGTTACATAGTGATATTCTGTCTCAAAAAAATTAATATGCAGGCTGGAGAGATGGCTCAGTGGGTAAGAGCACTGACTGCTCTTCTGAAGGTCCTGAGTTCGGATCCCAGCAACCACATGGTGGCTCACAACCACCCGTAATGAGATCTGATGTCCTCTTCTGGTGTGTCTAAAGACAGCTACAGTGTACTTAATTATAATAAATAAATCTTTAAAAAATATATAAAAATTGATATGCAACTTTATGCATGTATACAAGATGTGCAGAAATGACAGCATAATAACTGTACGGGAGTCCACTGTACTGCAGAGACTATAGGCAAGAACAGGATGAAGGGACACATCAAATTCCATGGTTGCTAGGAATTGTTCCTTTCTGATTAGAAAACAAATCCAGTCAGGTAACTTGCTGGCCCATATATTTTTGGGATGCAATAAAGACAATAGAGAACTGGGCCCAGTGGCACACGCCTTTAATCCTAGTACATTCAGGAGGTAAAGGTGAGTGGATTTCTGTGAGTTCTGGCCAGCCTCATCTACATAGTGAGTTAGAGGAACATCCAGGGCTATGTTGATAGACCTTGTCTCAAACAAACAAACAAAAAAACCCCCAACAAAACATCAGAGAAAACAAGAAGTTATAATAGATTGCAAAATGTAGGTACATCTAATACATAAGGACGCCTAGAATCCATTCCAGAAGATTTAATTGTAAACAAGACTGAGTTAGGGCATGGAATCTCTCTGGTATTCATTGTTTGTTTTTGTTTTTGATAAATAGTTTTAATAATCTAGAATGAGTTGGTCAACAGATTTAAGCCCCGGAGAAAATCTGAGAGGGTCAGGGGCCTCACTAACTGGATACTTCTGAGATTCAGCTGCTATAAAGGAAATGCTTGGGAATACTGTATTTCGGCTACTTGTGGCCAGGATGGTCCTACTGACAATAACATTTTAGTCACAAACCCTTGCAATCACGGTGCACTGGTCATCAAGATACTGAGTAAGGCCTGTTCTGATGGGCAGTGAAGAGAAAGGGGAGATGGCAGGGATGACGGCTACAACTATAAAGACAGATATGTGTTGTTGTAAGCCAGCCACCAAGCTTGCTGTCTTTATTAAAAGTAAGAA
This sequence comes from Mastomys coucha, assembly GCF_008632895.1. NCBI lineage: Eukaryota > Metazoa > Chordata > Mammalia > Rodentia > Muridae > Mastomys > Mastomys coucha. Next base: position 56,958,851 of record NW_022196911.1, read on the forward strand.
ACTATGAATATGCTAACAAATTACCTGTTGACAAACTAAAAAATTTTTCTTACCTACATCCATTGGTCGTTCTGTGTTTAAACTATCCGTGCTGCCCTGGTGTCCACCTAAAGGTGCCTTTACTTGTTGTTCTGATAACTTTCCAGTACTGACAGATCTGAAGAGAATAGTGATGGGAATAAGAAAAAGGTGTTTTGTTTTGTTTTCAGAAATGGATGAAAAATAATTCAGGGTATAAATAAACTTTTCTAACCAAAATAAATAGTTTACTCAAGAAACTCAGCTCTATGCAGTTACAGAAAACATCTGTATTTTTTTAGAAATTCCAAATGTATATGGTACATATTATTAATCACATGGCATAAACCACCTACTAAACTACTGCGTTTTATTGCTTTTACAAGAGAATACATTGACTTAGGGATTAGTTTTCATGTAAAAGGCCACGAGGGAACAGTCTTTTACCTGCCAAACACTGCCTTGCTCTGCTGCTCGGACCGATGCCGCTCGCTTCCTTGTACTAAGAGGCAGTGAGAACACTCTCGAGGGTCATTCCCATCTTTGGACTGGCTTTCAGAAGGCCCGTGACGAGTGACCAAGGCTAACAGGTTAGAAGATGCTTGTGTTTTAGGGATTTTGAAAGGAGCTGTAGTCTAAAGAAACATATATAAGCTGGTTAATATGATGTACAAAATACGGTACCCTGGTCATGAGTACAGACGTGGGACTTGGGTGTTGACTCAAATACCAGCTTTTTTTTATAATCTGTATGATATTGTGCTGTTCCTTTAAGCTCTTTAAGGCTCAACTTCCTTTTCTGAACAGCAAATGTTCACTAAAATTGTAACTATTCTCATGATGAATCCTTTTATAAAGCACCAGAGTTTATATGTATAAAAGGGCTTAAGAAACACACCTTAGTAGGAGAGCCAATGATTGTTGGTAAAGGAGTTTTAAAGAACCAGTCAGAACTCCGTGGAGAGGACCCCATGTGCTTAGTGGGAGAGGTTCCAAGGCTGCCAGGCCGACTAGGTTGAGGTGAGTAACTATATCCAGCCCCAGTGTGGGACGGACACACAGGGTCAGAGTGCTGCTTTCTGAGCTTCTGCTTGTTCTGATAGATGTCAGTGAGGGTGGGTGCGCTCTGCAGTCTAGCACCCAAGAGTGACTGTGGTGACTGGGTCTGTGGCACTGGAGAACCTATGGACAAAAATGAAGGCAACATTAAAACCCACAAAGAAGAGCAGAGATAAAACAGGAAATGAAAAAGGCAATTAGTGTGCATGTGTGTGTGTTTGAGGACAGGCCAGTCTCTCAGGGAGTGCACATGGAGGTCAGAGAACAACCTCAGGTATTGGTTCTTCTACCTTGTTGGAAACATATACAGAAAGTCAGGCAGGCACACAGGCATGCAGTGCAAATACCGAGGAGGGTAGGCATCTCTTTCCACATAAATTGTGTTGTTGTCAAGCAAAAGTCACTAGTATTTAAGTTCCACTAAGATATTCTCTTAAGTTTCTGGCAAGCCAAACTATTATTAATAACAACCAAAAGGCAGTGATTTCACATCAGTGATACACATGTGCAAGCTGTGCCTATAACTAAAGTACTAAATTCACAAGCATATCTCCTATTTTATGAGAGAATACTGTGATAACAAAAAGTGCTTTCTCTGGAAATACACCTATGGCTTTTACACTGGCTATTATAACAATAAAAAGTTAAACTTTAAAAAAAAAGAAAACACTAAGAGCATGCAAGTGTTCCTATTGTCTAAAGTATTTTCTTCTAAAACAGCCACTGAAGCCAGCTTTGGTGCTGTATACTTGTAATCTCATAGACAAAATCCTAAAGTTGGAAGATTTCAAGTTCAAAGCTAGCCTGAAGCTACACAGCAAGACTTAGTCTCAAACAAGCAAGCAAACAAAAAACCAATTGACTAATAAAACCTCCAAAACCTCCAACAGTTACAGCACCATAAGGAAATACCAATTGAAGGCTAAGCATGGTAGTATATGCCTAATCCCAGAACTCTGGAGATAGAGACAGAAGGGTCTCTGAGTTCAAGACCAGCCTGGTCTAAATAAGGAGAGTTCCAAGACAGACTGGACTAAATAGAGAAATCCTATTTATTTAACAAACAAACAAATACAATTGGAACTTTGCTATTAAACATTTCTGCTTGATCTCATTCTAAATCTGACATTATTAAGAACATTATTCTACTTTTTAGAGAAATACACTTAAATAAATAGAAAAGTAAAATTTGTGATAAATTTCATGATCAGAAAGTTACTTAAATGTTACTTTAAAGAAAATACAAAATTAAAGAGAATGAGTGAAGTTTTTTCAATAATATGAAATTTCTCTAATTAAACTCTTTACATGTCCATATGTCTATACAGTAGAATTTGACTTATAAAAGTATGATTTACATTTTCCTTTCCAAGAATATGTATTATCTAATACAACAACAATAAGCACACATGCACATACATACTTCTTTAAGTGTGTCCTTTTTTTTTCTGACATAGTCTCATATATCCCAGACTGGCTGCTAACTTTTCTATTTAACTGAAAATGACCTTGAACTTCTAATCCTCTAGAGTTCTGGGATTACAGGAATGGTTTTACGGGTGCTAAGGACTGGACCCATGGCTTCGTGCATGCTAGGCAAGTACCTTACCAACTGAGTTACACACCTAGTCCCTTGGTTTCTTTCTTTTTTTCCCAAGATATGGCTTCTTTGTATAGCCCTGGCTGTCCTAGAACTCACTCTGTAGACCAGGCTGGCCTCAAACTCAGAAATCCACCTGCCTCTACCTCCCAAGTGCTGGGATTAAAGGTATTTGCTACCACTGCCCGGCCTCCCTTGGTTTCTTAAGGCTAATTATCATAAAAAATCTTATAGTAACAAGGAGATATAAAATATATTTTAAAAAACATTAAACCAAAATTCTAAAAAAAAAACTAGTACAGAAAAAAAAAGTATAGGAAAGGGAATATTTCACATCAATTCTATTTTTTTTGATAAGACTAAAAAAATATAACTCAAATACACTCATAATAAAATGTCTTCGGGGAGGGGGGAGGCAACAGGGGTTTGTTTTTTTCGTTTTTGTTTGTTTCTTTGTTTTTTTGGAGGGAAAACTGGGAAAGGAGAAATTTACATGTAAATAAAGAAAATATCTAATAAATAAATTAAATAAAATGAAATAAAATAAAATGTTTTCATACCTGAGGAGTGTCTACTCCTGGCTTCATGGCCCTGAGGATGTCCACAGCAGCACTGACTAAACTGTTCAGGAATGGTACCAACTAGGAATGAACAAAATAAAAAAATACTTAAAACCAATAAAAGACAGAAAATGGGAACACACACAGAAGCTGCTCAGTCTGTAATAGTTTACATAATTGTAATTAGCAAAGATTTTATGTATCTAATCAATGTGTTAGGTGCCAGGAAGGCTGAAATTTAAAAAGTATTATATAACCAAAACCAAATAAATGCCCCCCAGCAGTAGGTATATAAAGCAGAAGTACCAGAGTTTGAATAAATCAGGCTTGTTGGGTTGCAGGATCCAGCTGACTGATAAGCCAGCTGTAGTCCTTATATATCACATTTGTACAGAGGTCAGGCTCCTGTGGGCTGCTACCAACCAACGACAAATCTATGCCTGTTGAAAAGGTCCAAGAATTCATTTGAAAACTCAGTGCTAGGGGCTATTCTTGTACTCTGGATAAAACTTTTTAGACCTTGTTATAGTCTGAGACTCTTTCCTAATGTTTCCTTCCTCTCCAAGGTATGAGCTCTTCACCTTGGTCTAAAGCCTTCCCTGTTTCCTCTTGACCCTTCTTCCCTTGGCCTTTACAGGTGGTTCCCCAAACAATCTCCTACATATACAATATCTTCTTAGTATCCACATCCCTATGAACACACACTGTCATAAGCAAGGAGGTTTCAGATTGTTCACACATACAGAAGACAGGTCTACAATGGAAAGGACTCTGGCCAAGTAGTAAAGCAATGGGCTCTCTCAGCTTTCAGAATAAGATCTGGATCTTATCTTTGTGGACCATAGCATGCTCCAGTGGCTCCTGCAGGGTCTTTAAATTTCCTTTTATGTGGTGTATAAATGTGGATGCCAAAGACTGACACTATCTTCTTTCACTCACTTATTTGTTTTCCTGAAGCGGGGTCTCTTACTGAATCTAGGGCCCAGGGCTGGCCAACCCCTGGTGTCCACTTGCTCTGCCTCCCCCAGTGCTGGGGTTACAGATGCATGCTGCTGCTACATGGGTTTTGGAGATTCCAATTTAGATCTTCATGCTTAAATGGAAAGTACTTTACCCACTGAGCCAATTTCTCACTCCCTAAACTTTTAAACACAGGAACAGCGATCTCTGACTACAGATGAGGTGTTTATGTACCGCCTCCAAACTGTCTCAGTACTTTGAGTAAGAGACACTACCACCTGGGTACTTTAGCATCCCTTAAATATACTCTGACTTCTGAATTGTGTTTTTTAGTTTCACTTAAAATGCAGTTCATTTTTCTGTTGGCTATGGTTTCCAGTATTTTGTTTGTATGTGAGTACACTGTAGCTGACTTCAGACACACCAGAAGAGGGCATCAGATCTCATTACAGATGGTTGTGAGCCACTATATGGTTGCTGGGAATTGAACTCAGGACCTCTGGAAGAGCAGTCAGTGCTCTTAACTGCTGAGCCATCTCTCCAGCCCACATTCTTGTATTTCTAACAGTCATCATACAGATTGGAGGGATTTTTTGTGTGTGTGTGTGTTTTTCTCCTGTGTGTCTCTTGCTTATTTTTCCTCCATATTCTTTGAGACACAGTCACTCTATCAAATGCAGAAGCCACCAGCTTGCTAGGGAGAAGCAGGTGAGAACCTCCTTTTTTTTGCCTTTTAAGGCTAGAGTTACAGGTAGGTCACCAAACCCATCCAGCATTTTTGTGGGTTCTGAGGAATCTGAACTCCAGTCTTCATGCCTCCCTGGCAAGCAACTGCTGAGCTACCCGCAGGTTCAAATGCAGACTTTAAGGTGAAGTTGGGAGAAGGATACAGCACACAGATGTTCTACAATCTGCTTAAAAGCACTGTTTCATGAGCTTGAGAATATACTTTATTAGATTTTTTACAGGGAAGAAATAGGTTTTAACTGACTGCATTCAATTCTCCTCACCCAAAGGGGATGGCGAGTAAGGCCTGGAAGAGCCAGTAGAGAGTCTTCGTCCTCCTGTCTGCACTGTGTCTGCTGGTACAGGGGAGCAAGACCCAACCCGGAGGAAGCCCATGGGGCTGGTATTAGACCTTCGTACTACTGTAGATCTGAAAAGAAAAACAGAATTACTTCCTATCTGTTAGGACCTGGTGCAGAACTTTATTTCTGATATGTTTTTTCCTGATAACTCCTGACAGCATTCCATGTGGAAGACACATAATGGTTACAAGGAGCAAAAATGAAAAATGTAAAATGAGCCAGCTATGGTGATATATGCCTTTAATTCTAGAACTTAGAATGTGGAGGCGGATAGAATGAGTTCCAGACAGCCCGGGTTACATAATGAGTTCTAGTACTACATAATGAGATCTGGTCTCAGAAAAATTAATTAAAAAAAAAAGAAAAGGAAAAGGCAGAGGAGGAGGAGGAAAAGATGGTGAGGAAGAAAAAGAGGAGGAAGAAGGAGAGGAGAAAGAGGCAGAAGAGGAGGAAGAGGAAGAGGAAGGGAGGAAGAAAGGGAAGAAAAGGAGGAAGAAGAGGAGGAGGAGGAGTGGGAGGAGGAAGAAAGAGGAAGAAGAGGTTTCTTCTCTTTTCTTCTTCTACCCAATTCTTCGAGCTTCTCCTATCTCATTCCGATAGTCACCACCACTCTTAGTTACTGGTGATCCTTTCAGAGCTCATTAATGCCCTGAATGCAACCAACACTATGAGCTTTTTAACCTCTAAGTGACACATGGCATACTAATCACTGTTAGTCTGGACTCAGGTCTAGTTTCTTTTATGCTCTGAAAAATAATTTAGCTTCCAATAGTTTTAATTAACTTATCTATTGTTGTTTGCTATATATAAACAAAGCTTTTAAGTTAAAAAATAATATATTAAATTTAACCTAAGATTACAAAAGGTAAATATATTTTCCAAGAAAGTGAATAAAAGGGAAGCATGGTATTTTATACTTCTGAAAATCTCTAATACCTTGCTTAATAGAAGACACTTGAATTTTTATTATTATTCCTGTAATCAAGTTGTTATACATTATATTATTTTGGGTAAAGAATATTTAGAAGACCCAAACTTACAAAGATATGTCCTAGAAAAGCAAACCTATTTTGGTAGCTTTTTCAGATAACTGTTGCTTTTCTTTGATAGCAGCAAATAGTGGTTTCTAAAGAGTTAGGTACATTCAGAAACTATCCATGAATATTGTACTTTGTTACATTACAGTTCATTCTTCTGGAAAGTATCAGCACTCTGAATAAGTTTTTAATTTGTGCAGAATTTTTAACACAATTTGGACAATAATGATTCACTGAATTATGCAGATATTCCAAACACTGACACATTATACAGTATCAAAAGACCACATTTATATCAAAATGTCACTGTATGTGGCTAGAGAGATGGCTCAGTATTTAAGAGCAGTTTTTGTTCTTGCAGAAGACAGGAGTTTGAGTTCAAGCACCCACATGTTAGCTCACAACCATCTATAACTCCAATTCTAGTGAATCCAACACCTTCACTCTCTTCTGATCTCCAATAACATCTAGGCATATAAGTGGTACACAAACATACATGTAGGCAAAACATTCATACATGTAAAATAAAACAAATCTAAAAAATTGTCACTATCAATCAAGCAGAAATATGGGAGGAAAAACTAACAATACCTGTCAGCATTACAGTGGTGAGTATGTTTTCCAGAGGTCTGGTTTGTTTGAAAACTCATTATTGGTATTTATCCTCATTATTTTCTTCCAAGTAGAAAAACTTTAGTTCATTTCTGACAAAATGGCTGCTCTATTCCCATACCATAGTTTGTCATTCTTTAAAATAAAGAGTGCTCAGTGAAAAGGGGGCTAGTTTAGTTGGCAACCCAATCATGCAATGCTTTTCCTATGGCAACTACTTAATATATTACAAACATGCTTCATTAGCATACTGGGTAGCATATCTCCCTTAGGGTTGTGATTTTCAAAGAGTAGCTTTTGCTGCTTTGATGAGGACATTCCTTTGTATGTGGTGGTAAAGATCACAGAGACAGTACAACTGCAGGTTATTACCTTGATTCATGTTAAGACACAAGCAGTTTTACTCATTCTTGCTTTCTTCACCATCAATGCGTATATCAACACAATGAGAAAAGCAAACCAAGTTCCAGTCTTATTATCAAAGTTTTGACCTATGGGCTCTATGAACAGACCCAAAATTCACAATTTTTTCATTTTATACTATACTTTGGAAACTTCTCTGTGTCATACTTAGCTTTGTTATTCATTTGAATAGAAGTTGTAAACTTTCTTTTTGTTTGTTTTTGAGACAGGGTTTCTCTGTGTAGCCAGGACTGTGCTGGAACATGCTCTGTAGACCAGGCGGGCCTTAAACTCATGGAGATCTGCCTGCTTCAGCTTCCTTGGGATTAAATGTGTGCACCATCACCACATAGCTTCCATAACTTTTATTGTCAGAGGTGGACTACAACAAATTAGTATGGAAACACTGGCAGACACTTGCTTACTTATCATCTTTTGGTACAACAAGCCACGCCATATGCAAAACCGTGTATGAGGAATCTGTATCTGAGTATATATAGATACATTAACAGCAAGTTGCCAGAATTGAAGGCTAGTTCCTTTCTCCATGCTACCTAAGTTCACTGAGATTTAGGCCTCTATGGGACGCAGTGATGCTCATTCTGTCAGAATCCTGAACACACTCACTCTGCTGCTCTGAGGAGGTAGGCTTCTATCCTTTTTTGTTTTCTAGAAAGTTAGTGAAGTCTGTCAGCACTGAACATCTTTTTATTTTGATCATGGAGCTGTTCTTTACACCACCTTCAGAGGTTTCAGGTGTAGAGTAAGTACACAGCACATAGAAGTAACCCACTGAGGCTGAAAGCCGTTGTCCCGTCTTGTTCTGTCTGCTATGTAGCCCAGAGTTGCCTTACATTGTCAACGTCTTGCATTGGTCTCTCTAAAGTGGTTGGATTACGGTCATGAGTCACCACAATAGAAATGTTATTTATCAAACTAGTTCTTCTTCCTTATTTTCCCCCTTGTTTTGTTTTGAGATAGGGTCTCACTCTCTCACTGGCTGGCTGGAGCTTGCTATGTAGACCAGGTTGGCCTTGAACTCAAGAGATCCATTTGCTTCTAAATGTGGGAGAATGAAAGGTACCACCAGGAATGGCTAGTTTTGTTGTTGTTTTAAGACAAGAGCTCCTGTAGTTAAGGATAGCTTTGAATTTCTGATCCTCTTGCTTGTACCTCCAAAGGGCTAGGATTACAGGAATGTGCGTGCCATCTTGCCTAGTTATTTTTTTTATTCTTTTTTTAAGACTTATTTTATTTATTTTATGAATATGAATACATTGTAGCAGCTGTCTTCAGAAATACCAGAAGAGGCCTCTATGAAATATGAAGAAGAAATATGCAGAAGAGGGCATTGGTTCCCATTACAGATGGTTGTGAGCCTCCATGTTGTTGCTGGGAATTGAACTCAGGACCTTTGAAGAGCAATTGGTGCTCTTAACCGGTGAGCCATCTCTCCAGCCTCTTAATTATTTTTTTAAACTAAAAAAACTTAAAAAAAAAAAAAGTCCCTCTACAACAGGAAAAGTTCAGATTTGATGACATGATTTCAACTACTCACATTGTGCCATTCAGTACTATACAAGTACACCACAGCATACACAGTGTTTGCAATTGAATGAAGGGCTTTGTATCTGGTAGGCATGCATACATAACTAAGCTACATCTCCTGCCCAAGTTCTTCCTCAGCAATTATACTTTTAGACAAACACATGTGTATGATATTCATCACAATCTTCTGAGTATTAACAACAACAACAAAAACCTATTAGACAAATAAAAAGAAGGAAGATACTAGCTTACCTTGGAGAACCATGTGGATTTGTGCCAGAGCTGGCAGTAGATGTAAGATGCTGTTCTATGCGCTGGTAATTCCTTACTTGAGTAGGAACTGGGATTGGGACTGTTTCACTGTGAGGGGACACAGTAGGTTGACACTGCCTGCCACCATAATTTAAGAAAGGAAGAGTAGTCAGACTACTTTTCTTTCAGTTGATCTACTGGTATTTAGAGAAAGTTCTAGAGAGGCAAATGATCACGTATAAATGTGAATAAGAAATAATCCTGTTTTTTTAAAAACCAAAACAAAAACCATGTAACCCAAACTCACATCTGTCAAGAACTCTTCTGGCAGTCATACACATGCTGAAGACTAAAAACTGTATCAAAGCTGGCCAGGGTGGTGCACGCCTTTGACCCCCAGCACCTAGGAGGCAGAGGCAGACGGATCTCTGAGTCCCAGGCCAGGAGCAGAGAAAAATAAACCCTGTCTCAAACACACACACACACACACACACACACACACACACACACACACACACACACACACGCAGCAGAAGAGGAGGAGGGAGAGGAGGAGGAGGAGCAAGAGGAAGAAGAAATGCATCAATAATCTAAAAAATAATAATAATAAAAAAGGTTCTTCTTCACCAAGAAGAAAAGCTCCCCATTTGGTGAAATGGTTTCATCTCCTTACATTCTGTTATTCTTTACTATACAATTAAGAAATTTATGCCAAGTAAAGAACAGGACATTCAAAAACAAAGATGACTGGAATGTTTACAAAAGTCCATTTATAAATGAAGCAAGCATTCTCAAGGAACTCTCACAAATTGCAATTTGAAAATATATTATGCAAGTCATAGGCATAAAGCTGGTAGGAGGACCACATTTAAGGATAAGGTGAATTAATATCTGCAGCCAACTGCTTGCTGCTCACTGCTGTAGTCTGGAAATTCTGAAGCTCCAGCAAAACTCTTAAAAACGAACTGCATCCAGCATATTACTCGGTACTCAGGAGGTGTGGGAAGTGGGAAGGCAGGCCCTCTGGCTGTACAGACCCCAGTGCTTTGCTTACCTACCACACTCGCAACACAGGAAGAGATGGTACCTACTTAAGACATTAGTCACACCACAGAGTTTGGGGGGGGGGAGGGATAGGTGCCTTTTAGGTACTGCCCCCACTGTTTACTATACTTTTAATAATTTAAGATTATTATATTAAGAAAACTTTTTATAGCTGGGTGGTGATGGTGCACAGCTTTAAACCCAGCATTTGGGAAACAGAGGCAGGCAGATCATTGCATGTGAGGCCAGCCTGGTCTACAGAGTGAGTTCCAGGACAACCAGGGCTACATAGAGAAACTCTGTCTAGACAAACCAAAAAAAGAAATAAGGGGGAAAAAAGGAAGGAAGGAAGCAAATAGGCTAACTAGCTTTTTTTTACTTTCTGCATACATTCAAATTTTGCACACAAAGTTTTTATTACTGAACAATGCATGCATACACACAAATAACTTTCTAAAAATGTTTAAATGTCTAGGAATGACTTCCTGTTTTTCTTTTTCTTTCTTTTCTTTTTTTTTTAAAGGTTTATATTATTTTATTTATGTGAGTACACTATAGCTGTCTTCAGACACACCAGAAGAGGGCATCAGGTCCCATTACAGATGGTTGGGAGCCACCATGTGGTTGCTGGGAATTGAACTCAGAACCTCTGGAAGAACAGTAAGTGCTCTTAACCACTGAGCCATATCTCCAGCCCCTCCTCCCCCCTTTTTAAGATGAGTGTTGTGGATGGCCCTGGTGCTGTTTGGATTTTGATGTTATTCTGCTTTCCCTGGAGGTGTCTGGAATGAGTAATGAGTCAGTATTCAGGTGCCTTCTTGTGAACCTTCCTCTAATGAATAAAGGAACCAATCACTGGGACTTCCAGGTTGGACAGAGGAAGCGTGGAGGCAGGAGAGAGAGAAGGGCTTTCAGACAAGGACAGGAAGAGGGCAAGATGGAGCTACTAGTGTCTCCTGGTTTAGGTGGCGAATCTGCCAGAGGATTTATATTTAATATGGCTTACAAGATAAGGATTCTACAGCGACTGAGTTACTACTGTTTCTGAAATAAGTTTATGTGATATTTTTCTTCATGCAAGGCTCATCTGGGTTCCAGAAAGAAAGGTAAGGCCAGCAAAGCGTGGGTTTGCCTAATGTGCACCCCAAAAGGCCGTGGGAGTTTTGAAGCATGGGGCTGGTGTGGTAACGATCCACCAGTGAGAACTTAGTGAGCTGGAAGGAGAGATCTCAGAGCTCTGAGTCAGAGTTTCCATGAGATGAGAACAGGCTGGCCATTGCCCGCCAGTGCCTTGCCGGCAATAGTGTAGATTCTTTTTTATTATTTCCCACAACAGAGGAGATTTACTGCCTATAAAACCTTCTTTCTATGTTAAAAGGAAAACTTTTTTTTTTTAGGTTGTAATTAAGACAGGAGAGCTCTTGAAGATCAGTTAGTAAGACTGGCTTGTAAACCGAAAAGCTATTAGACAGTAATATGAAGCCATAAAAACAAAGGTAGGCCTGGTGTGTTGGCACACACCTTTAATTCTAGCACTAGGAGACAGAGGTGGGAGGATCAGCTGAGTCTGAGGCCAGCCTGGTCTACAAATCAAGTTCCAAGGTAGCCAGAGCTACACAGAGAGACCCTGACTCAAAAAAAAGAAGGGGAATCTATAAAGGTATAGGTAACGTGGACAAATACACAATTCTGCATTACTATACTAGATTTATAAATCAAATTTTAATTGTTATGCAGAATCTAGTTGACAGAATCACATGATTTATAAAACTAATGTCAATGGGCACACAATATATAAGTAACTATATACTCTCAGGAAGTGGAGGAAATTGGGTTGCAACATCTGTCACTCTACTGAGTGCCAGGGTTAACCAAGCTACAGAACAATGAGAATATATTTAACCTCATCACTATAAGTGTCAAAGTACTTAAGAGGATCAATTTTATGCATTTGTTACTATAAGGAAAATTTGTTTTAATGGGTTTAGTAACACAGGCCTGTAATCCTAGCTACTTAGGAAGCTGAGGCAAGATTTCCAGTTTAAGGTCTGCCTGGGCTATAGAATGAGTTCAAAGCTAGCCTGGGTAACTTACAAACTGTCTCTGAAATGAAAACCAAAAAATGAGCTGGGTATATAGCTCTGTGGTACAGAATTTGCCTATCATTGGCAGGGCTCTAGAGTTAATCTCTAGCACTGCAAATATATACATAAACACATAAAAGTATTATTGTTTTCTTTTAAGAAAGAAATTGTAAGCTTCTCCTGGTAGTGCAAGCCTGCTGAAGAGACTAAGACAGGCGAACTACAAGTTCAAAGTTAGCTTAGGTTTCCATGAGTTCAAGGCCAGCATAGGTAACTTAGCAAAATGTTATCTCAAAATGAAAAACAAATTGTAATGGGCTGGGCATACAGCTCAATAGAAGTGCTTCTGTATTATGTCTGAGGTTCTAGGCACTCAAAACAAATGAACAACAAGCCAAAACCCAAAAGCCCCCAAAATAATATATATGCGTTATATACATGAATGTATATATGTGTAAATTGTGAAATAAAAATTAAATCAAGAATAAAAGTTTAAATAAAGCCCCCAATAACAAAATATCAAAAATCTTTTTAAAATTAGAACTTCTAATCATCCTGCCTCCCTCCAATCTTCTAGGTGCTAAGTTTACAATGGTGTGTCATAGAACTCACTTAGGTGGTTCTGCAGTAGACCTACAGCTCCATTCATGCTAGAAAACCACTCTACCAGCTGAACATATCCCCGGCCCCAAGATGAAAGCTCTTGTGGTAAACTATGGAAACATACCCTCCACACATAAAGAATTCATTTGAAGCACGTCTGGCCGCAGTCCCCATAGGCATATCATCTGAGGAGAAAGAACATCAATCACATTATATCACATGCTTTAAAGAATGGAAATCTCTTCCAGCATGATGGTTTAGAAATAATCTGAATACAAGAGGGGGAGTTATTTGTTTTAGTTTCTTGAGACAAGGTCTCTCTACATCTGACTGTCCCGGAAGTCTCTCTGTAGACTAGGCCAGCCTCAAGCCCATAAATATCTGTGGGCCTCTGCCTCGTGAGTGCTAGGGTTAATGATGTGAGCTACCATATGCTTCAATTTCTACAAGAAACAAGTGAACACAGAAACTGCACCTAGCTAGAAACAGGCTGCAACTTTTGACCCACTCATTCCCTCCAATTTGTAAATAGGATCTCACTTTGTAGACCAACTTGGCTTCAATTTACAGAGATTCACCTGTCTGCCTCCTAACTCCAGGAATTAAAGGAGTGTACCACCACAGCTGGCTACTTGGTCTCATCTTCTTTCTGGTGTTAGACAAATCCACCACTCAGTAATAAGAACTTATTTCTCTTGGCTGAATCTGAACTACAGACCTGGGAATTTGTAGGCAGTGACTGGGCATTGCCCAGCATAGCCCATAATCTTTTTTTTTTAAGTTAAAATTCCATATGTATTCCTATGTTTATATATTTCTTCACTATTTACCATGTATAAAATTATGATCTTTTTTTATCAGGTTCCTTTTTATAGATCACTGAGAAGTGTTGATACTGTTTCCAATATCATTTCCTCATGTACTCTATGATTTCCTTTCCTTTCCCAGTCTTTATAATTGTATGTGTAGACGTGAGTGTGTGTGTGTGTGTGTGTGTGTGTGTGGTTTGTCTACTGTTGAGATGTGTCTCCCTATGTTGCCCAGACTTGAAAGTCACAGACTCAAGGATCCTTCCCAAATCATGATCTGCCCCACCTTTCCTTCCAGCGGTACTTGGGACTTCAGGTGTACGACACCATGCTGAGATTGTTTTTACACTTTTAGCTTTTTAAGACAGATTCTCTCAATGACCTAGTGACTTTTACCACACAATTTTGCACAAATCATAAATTGGTTATAAAACGACGTGTAGCTCGACAGAACGTTAGGTACCTATCCTCTATCAGTTCTGCGCTGCGTGTTGACCCACACCGTTCTCCTGAAACAGTAGCAGATACCACAGGCTTTCTTTATCTTCTCTTCCATCTTTGTACATGCAGCTGCACACAGCTCAGAACTCAGGGGTCTTGGCACTGCTATACTTCCTATATCAGTTATCCTTTGTCATTCTATGTGATGTTAAATAACAGCTGACCAAATAATGTATTTGTAAAATAAACCACTTGGATAACATGTGCTCAAAAAGAAAAGGAGAGTTACAAAACTGCGAATGATCCTGAAACTGAGTTCTGCATTTATTTGGCACACCTCAGGTCCCGCTCTCACAAACATACGTTCTACAAGTCAAAGAACCTGATATACTAGTGTCAGAAAGTGGTAAGAGGGGGCTGGAGAGATGGCTCAGTGGTTAAGAGCACTGACTGTTCTGAAGGTCCTGAGTTCAAATTCCAGCAACCACATGGTGGCTCACAACCATCTGTAATGAGATCTGATGTGTAATAAATAAATAATAATAAAAAAGACATTAGAGACAGCAGCTTATTTAAAAAAAAAAAAAAAAAAAAAAAAAAAAAAAAAAAAAAGAAAGGAAGTGGTAAGAGACAAAGGAAACTAAATGAAGACCATGAACAAAGTGCAGTGCAGCAAGACAGGAGTCTACTTTAAAGACACAATAAACCGGGGTGGGAATAAAGGGAAGAAGAGGCAGGAATGTACACTTGAGGCTAAACAAGACATGTTGCTCAGTGAATAAGAACATCCACTACTCTTCCAGAGAACATAGCTTGGTTCCCACACCCATTTTAGGTGGCATAAAATAGCCTGCCTGTCACACCAGCTCCAGGGGATCCCAACTTTGGTCAGGCCCCCTCAGGCACTTCATTCATGTACACAACGTTCTCTCACCTACATATACAAATAACTAAAAATACATTCTATATTCAATTATAAAACAAAATTAAATTAAAAGAAATTAAGAAATAACCCTAAGAAATCCAAAGTAATATGAAGCAAGGAACTTAGCAATATATCAACTTGGTAACTTAACTTAATCACAGTGGGAAATTATTTCAAGTGACTTTAGGTCTTTATATCCCTAA
>NW_022196911.1:56974119-56975780 GCF_008632895.1 Mastomys coucha
AGAAATCTGCCTGCCTCTGCCTCCCAAGTGCTGGGATTAAAGGCGTGCGCCACCACTGCCTGGCTAGTAATTATATTTAAGTCCTATTTGAATTGTAGTATGAGACCACACTAGTATTTTGAAATTCTACAGAGAAAATGAGACAAGAAAGAACCTGTACTTACACAGGCAAAAAAGAAGAGGTAAACTTACTAACACAGAAATATACAAGCTAGGGCTGGTCACTCCAGAAGGTAGGACAATCCTCTTGAGAATCTGCCTCAAACAAGGAAAAATGAACAAGAAAGAAACAGAGGAAGGCAGGATAGTAAGAAAATAAAGCTAAAGAAAAGAAAACCAGAAAGCTGATGGGTAAGATTAGGTTATTTCTCATCTACTTGACCCAAGGAAAGAGAATGACTAGCCCAGAAAGAAATCACATTTCTTTCAGAATTCAGTTTACATCACAGAACCATAAAGGCTTCGAGTACCCCACAATGCCAGACATCTAAAGACAGGTTATCTGAGTGTGTTTAAAACAGTCTCAGGTGGCGTGTCGGCTCAGCAGGGTCTGAGTTCAATCCCCAGGACCCACATAGGAAAGGAGAGAACTGACTCCTGCAAGTTGTCCTCTGACCCTCACATATACATACTTACATACAATAAAATATGCCTTTGATCTACATTTGGGAAGTGAATGAAGACACATTTTTTGAGTTTGAGGCCAGCCTGGTCTATAGAACTAGTTCCAGGACAGATAGAGATAAACAAAGAAACCCTGTCTTGAAAAACAAACAAACAAACAAAATTTAAAAGTTAGAACACAGGGGGCTGGGAAGATGGCTCAGCAGTTAAGAGCACTGACTGCTCTTCTAAAGGTTATGAGTTCAAATCCCAGCAACCACATGGTGGCTCATAACCACCATAATAAGATCTGATGCCCTCTTCTGGTGTGTTTGAAGACAGCAGCAGTGTACTTATGTATAATAATAAGTCTTTAAAAAAAAAGAACACAGTAAATAATAGGATAGTATACTGAGAATTTTTGATAAATGAACAGATTATAACTTTATATACTGGAGAAAAAGGTATCACTGTGACAAGATGGTTATATTTCATTATGATAACCACTTTACTAGGCACACCTACCATACAAAATATTCTACACCTTAAGTAGAACCATACAAGCTGGGCATGGTGGCGCACGCCTTTAGTCCTAACACTTGGGAAGCAGAGGCAGGCAGATCTCTGTGAGTTCAAGGCCAGCCTGGACTACAAAGCAAGTCCAGGAAATCTAGGGCTGGTTATAGTGAGAAACCCTGTCTCCAAAAACCAAAAACCAACCAAACACACTGTATATATATCCATAGAATTTATTTTAAAATATATAGAGAAAAAAGCAGTTGAAGCCATCTCCATTTTACCATAGGTAGCAATGCCCAACCATAACTAAAACTGAAGACTAGATATTTATACTATAGGTATAGTTAAACTGATCTCTATACTATAGAATTCCACAAAGAATTAAAGATAAGAGTACTATAGTAAGCCAGGCAGTGGTGGTGCATGCCTTTAATCCCAGCACTTGGAGGCAGAGGCAGGCAGAGTTCTGAATTCAAGGCCAGTCTGGTCTACAGAGTGAGTTCCAGGACAGCCATGGCTACACAGAGAAACCCTGTCTC
>NW_022196911.1:56975835-56978479 GCF_008632895.1 Mastomys coucha
TATCTATAGGCATTTATGATACACTGAAATATTATCAGAATTACATTGTTTATATAGAACCATGTCAGAGTAACCCTTCACAAAGGAAATAGTCCAGTGAAATGCCACAGCCATATATATCCCCAGTACTGACACTAAAGTGAGATAGCTTCCTTCCTTTCTTTTTTTGTATGTGAATGTGTGTGTGTGTATGTATGTATGTATGTATGTATGTATATATATGTATGATGTATGTATGTATATACAAACATACACACTTTTTTTTTTAAACAGTGTGTCTCATTATGTAGCTCCAGCTGTCCTGGATCTCACTATATATACCAGAGTGGTCTTGAACTCAGAGATCTACCTGCCTCTGCCTTCAAAGCACTGGGATTAAAGGTGTGCCTCACAGTATGCCTGGCTAAAAGACAGCTTTCAAACTGCTCATGGTGGCACACAATCCAAGCACTTGGGAGACAAAGGTAGGCAGAGCTTTGAGTCTGAGGCCAGGCATTTCCAAAAATCCAAGTTCCAAGAAAGCTAGCTAGGCCTACCCAGAGCAACCCTATCTCAAAGAATAAAACAAAATAAAAATCTTAATTGGCTTTATTTTCTACTGTAGAATTAGCCAGTGCTTTGTTCTATAAAGCAGAGTAAGAGTTCCATGATGAGGTTGGTTTGACAGTTTTTTTAGGGCTGAAGAAGAG
The DNA here is from genome assembly GCF_008632895.1 of Mastomys coucha. NCBI lineage: Eukaryota > Metazoa > Chordata > Mammalia > Rodentia > Muridae > Mastomys > Mastomys coucha. The sequence continues at coordinate 56,976,525 of NW_022196911.1, forward strand.
AAAACAAAACAAGGTGATAGCTGGCTGTCTAAAAGCTTCGTGCAAGCCACATGACTGGTAGAGTCTGGATAGGGTGGCAGAGCACAGTAGTAACTAATTCCTTTGGCTGGGGTGACTTCCTGTAATTCTTTCTATGGAAAGATTAAGGTAAAGAGACCTTAATTTAATTACAATACCAATCGAAACTAGACTGCTTGAGAAATTTAGCAGTTATCTTTCTGTACTTGGAGTACTTCTGACTTTGTGAAAGATCAGATTCAGACTGATGCTGTCTAACTTCAGCATGAATTACTGCACTGTGATTGTTTACTGAGTCTTAGTCCACAGATTCCTGTCAAGATCTTCTACAATATTTAGCATTTTCTGCTGAGTTTACTTATTTGTTTATCAGAGTTTGAATTGTACAAGTTCTTATTTCATGGTGCAATACTTTGTTTTGTTGTACACTCATGATTAAGAGGACTTATGGGGCAGTTAAGAGCGTTAAGAGCATGGATTATTACTACAGAGGCCCCGGTTATGTTCCTAGCATCCACATAGCTCACAACTATCCTTTACTCCAGTTCCAGGTGATCTACTGCCCTTTACTTGCTTCTGTGAGTACCAGACATACATGTGGTACATATATGAAATAAGAATCATTTAAAAAATAATAGAGAATGTCAAATGTTTGAAAGGGATTGAAGGTGTGTGTCACCATGTCAGCTTATACCAATTAAGATTTTGAAACTGGGTCTGCTGCTAATACTGATGACCTGGGTCTGATCCTGGGGACCCATAAGATAGAAAAGGAACATGAAAATTATTATTATTTTGATATCTAGGAATGTAGGCGCACATACTATTTGATCTACAAAATAAATGCAGGTAAAGTTACATATGAAAAAAATTAAATTTTTTTTTTTTTTTTTTTTTTTAAAAGATTTATTTATTATATGTGGGTACACTGTAGTTGTCTTCTGACACTCCAGAAGAGGGCATCAGATCTCATTTTGGATGGTTGTGAGCCACCATGTGGTTGCTGGGATTTGAACTTATGACCTTCCGAAGAGCAGTCGGTACTCTTCCCCACTGAGCCATCTCACCAGCCCCAAAAAATTAAATTTTAAAAAGAAAATATCATTATACCGTTGGCAGCACAACAGAGATCACAGGCACAACTTCTTGACACTGATCGGAGGTAAATCCTACACTCATATTTTATAAGGTACCCACTTCGAAGAAACTCTGGCACCTGTACTCAGACTCCTATAATATATTTTAAATACTGAAAATACTTCATCTAGTGTAAATCAGTAGGGAAATGGGCAAACTGGGCTTTAGTTTTACTGTAAAACTGAAGCATTAAAATGAACTAGTCATAACCAGGTAGTAGTGGCACACACCTTTAATCCCAGTACAAGGGAACCAGGCAGAGGCAGGTGGATCTCTCTCTATGCATTAGAGGCCAGCCTGGTCTACAGAGTGAGTTCCAGGACAGCCAGGGCTACACAGAGAAACCCTGTCTTGAGAAACCAAACAACAAAACCAAAGAAGAACTAGTCTATGACTAGACATGCATTCAGGTCCACAACAAAATGGGAACAAAAAGCTATCGAAATAAGCACTCTATAACATTTACTTCAACAGAGAAAAGACAAAAATACCATGTTTTCTATGAATCCAGGTACAGACTGAGGGATCAAAATATTTATAGGAAGACTAAAGATCCAAAGGACTAAGAAGAGCCAAAGGACTTTATATGTACTTGTATTTTCCTATCTTTAGAAAATTAGTTTAAAATAAATACAGGAATATACTGGCACATGCATTCCATGGTGGGTGATTTGAGTTTCTGCTGCAATATTTTGTTTGAAACATTTTATAACTTTAAAAGTTTTATTACCTAGCCTGGTCTACAGAATGAGTTCCAGGACAGCCAGGGCTATACAGAGAAACCCTGTCTTGAAAAACCA
>NW_022196911.1:56978595-56992393 GCF_008632895.1 Mastomys coucha
AAAAAAAAAAAAAAAAAAAAACATGTGCTACAGGGTGATATTTAAAGGTAACTCCCTGGGTTTTACAGCACTGATTCTAAGTACACACACACTTGCTGTGCTCTGTGTTTTCCTTTTCTTCTCAGTTGTTCAGGCTGGGAAGACCTGGCAAGCGCAAACGCAAGCCCAGCACCTGGGAGAAGCCCAGCACCTGGGAGATTCACCTAGTAAGCTAAGTGGGCGACAGGCAACTGAGCAGACCTGCGCCAAGCTGTCCTGCACACAAACAGGACCAAAGCTCCAGCTCCCTGAGCCTCCTCACAACTGCAGCAAGCTTGCTTCCTATGACAGAGCTGTCAACAGTTCTGTCTCTTTTCTACAGCTTTTCTGTTACTCTTCACCATTCTACATAGCCCTGGCTAACTTTACTTAACCTGGATTCCCTCCCAGATTTACTCCCTACAGATCTAAAGGTAAGTATGGTGCATACCCATAATAATCCCAGGACTCAAGAGGCTGACACAGGGAAAGTACAAGTTTGATGTCAGCATGGGGAGAATCCTCTCACGCCAAAAACAAAAAACAAACAACCCCCCCCAAAAAGAAAACAAAAAAACTCCTCTGACTCTTAGATTTTTTTTTGGGGGGGGGGTGGTTCAAGACAGGGTTCTCTGTGTAGCCCTGGCTGTCCTGGAACTCACTCTATAGACCAGGCTGGCCTTGAACTCAGAAATCCGCCTGCCTCTGCCTCCCAAGTGTTGGGATTAAAGGCATGCGCAACCACTGCCTGGCAGATTTTTTTTCTGTAATGGGTTCTTCCTTTACATTATCTCTTTAAAGTTACTTGCTTATTCTGCTCGTTTTCTATTTGTTTCTATTTAGATGTGAACATAATGTAAGATTATTTCTTTAAACATATTCATTACCTTCAGAATTCAAAAATACTATGTTATAGAAAATCACTAAACATATTTTAGAAAAATAGGTATATAACTCTGAATAACTAAATAAATGCCCATTTGTAAAGGTGCCCTGCACAACCAGTTGTAACAAAGTTTAAATTTAGAAAATTAAAAACTATAATGTGTACAAGTAGAAAAGATTCTCACATGAGTGGTCTGACGAGATGTTATGTGGAACCAAAACAAAGTCATCCGTGTCACAAGAAGAGTTCTTGCTACTATTACTGGCAGAGTCTTTGGACACCTGTAGATAGTTGGGAGGGCCCAATGGTGGGGAGGATAAGTTTTCTTCTTGAATATGCTGCATATCTGGAAGGGACTAAAATTAACAACATAAAATTAAAACTGTCCTAATAATCAAATGCAAGTCTGAATAGCCTAAAGAATATTTCTTTCATAAAAGTGGGAATAAACATCCATCTAAGGTTTCACACACACAAAATCTTTTCTGAAGATCTTTCTTTTATAAAAGTAGTTTAAAATGTTTGCAGAAAGACTTCCAAAACACTTCCAGAATGACTCTTAAAAGCATAGCATTTATCACAAGTACATATCTATTCCACCTGAGACTTTGGAGAAGTTTTTTATCACTGAGACCTCCCCAGTCCCAGCTCATGGCCTTGCAAAGCAACACTAAGTAACTATTTACTTAATGACTAAATATATAATGTCTAGTGACTTTAATCCCATACAGTGCATTAAAAGTTCTAGACATACTGAAGAAAACATTGCAGAATGTTTTACAGAAAAGCAAAAACCATGTTATGTAAAAGAACAGACATATAATATGGGTAATGTCTGCTAGACTACAAGTTTATGCTCACAGAAAAGTTTAAACAACTTTACAAGTATGGATGTGTTCCTTTTATTTTTGTTATTAAAAGGAAGGGGAGGTTTGTCTGTGGCAGATACAACAAGAAAGGAAAAGAAGTATACAATTACATTTAAACAACTTAGGCATACGCTACTAAGTATCTTTTGGCATTTGGCAAGCTCAAAGACTCTGGTGATAACTGTACTGAAATGCCTTGATTATATGATGGTTCTAAAACAATCAATTTTATAAGTTGTGTTAAGACTCTATGACCCTATTTAATATTGGTATTTCAGAAAAAGAAAAAAACAAAAGCACTACATCAATTCTCTTTAAATCAAGGCCATAAACCCCCAATTCACTTTTCCTGAGTCTTTAAAAATCACTTAAAATGAAATAAGTCTCAGAAGCACTTTAACGTTGATGTGTGTGTATGTATGTGCACATTTGGGCATGTGTGAAGGTGTGTGCAGTGCATGTGTATCAAGAGATCAAAAGTCAATGATCTCTGATGTTGTTCACCAATAACTATTCATTAGCTGTCCTGGAACTATATGTAGACAAGGCTGGCCTCAAACTTCCTGAGATCCATCTGCCTCTGTCTCTACCTCTCAAGTACAGAAATTAAAGGCATGTGCCCTGATCTTGCTCTTTAAAATTTTATTTATTTTGATTTATGTATATGTGTGTTTATGTGCACACTGTGTACATGTAGATCCCTGCAGAGGCCAGAAGAGGGTGTAAGATCCTCTGGAGTTAGAGTTACAAGCAGTTGTAGTAAGCTACCCAGCATGGGTACTAACAATCTAGTTCAGATCCTCTGGAAGAGCAGCAAGTGCTCTTAACTCTGAACCATCTTTCTTGCTTTCTCACCTTGTCTGAAACAAGATCTCTTGCTGGAACCTGTGGCAAACAGTCCCATGTCTTTTTGTGTGTCTCACATATGTAATGAAAAATTCCCTTGCCACCCTATTGAACACTCTGGAGATAATTAAGTTAAGGGAAATTAAGTTAAGGGAAAATGGAGGACTAACATTACAAGCATTAACTATTCTGCTCAGTATTAATTCTAGCTGTATTCAGAATTCCATTTCACAACTAGATAAACCAAAACATAAAAGATCAGAGGGTTAGTAATTTTCCCTATATTACATAACTAAACATTAATGAAACTGAGATGGGACCCAAGGACCTTGCTCTGTAATTTCTTGTCAGTGACTTATATGGAAAATTCTAATTTCTTTCCCTGCTATTCAAAAGCACCTGCATTCAGAACCACCTTGCCTTCCTTTCTTCTCTTGCATCCAAAGCTGCTCTACAGTCCATGTCCCAGGTGCTCACAATGTAGATCGGGTCCCGACATTGTACTTTCTCTTTATATTCTGGCTTTTACATAAACATGTTTCTTTCTTTCTTTTTCTTCCATCTCAAATCTCTGATTACTACCTCTTTTCTATTTTCTTCTTTTTTTTTTTTTTCTCTTTTCTTTTCTAGACAGGTCTCATTGTGTAGCTCTGTCCTGGAACTTACTATGTTCCAGGTTAACATACAGACCAGAATTGAATTCACAGAGATCAATCGGCCTACCTCTTCCTCCCAAGCTATGTGACTAAAGCTGTGCACTAGTATGCCCAGCTTTGTGGGTTATTTGTTTGTTTTTTATTTTTTTAACCACGTTCTTTATTTTTAATTTTGTTTTTGCAGGGGTAAGGATAGAACTGAGGGCCTCATGCATGCATGCCAAGCACTCTATATTGGGCTGCAGCCAGCCCTCCTCACTTTTAATGATGTTTCCTGAAATCATTAATCTTCACTTACTCAAGTTCCTTACCTCACACATTCTGAACTTGGAAAGTAAGAAAGGCAGCAGGAAAAGTTGCACAGCATAACAACACAAATGGTTTTGAAATGCTCTATTAAAGGGGCAACTGAGTAAGAGAGAGACAGTCTCTTAGATGTCCCATTCCAGTAGGGACTTCTAGGGAACATTTTCCCAGGTTCAGCTAGCAGGACACTCAGAGGCCACTCCAGCTCTGGTCTAAGGGGACAAGCTACACTGAAGTTGGCATTATACACACGGTGCTGGTTTTTCAGGCATGAACATGAAGAGTGAACAGGTAAAGGGGGTTTGTGGGAAGGTTTAAGGCCGCTGCTGAGGCCCAGGCAATTCACTTCCCTACATGAACATCAGTGGCTGTGAATGAAGCCTGTAAGGTGAAGTTCTAATGATGACATCTGAGATGAAGCCCAGATGATCACCACAAACCCTAAGTGAAGAGATGGAAATATAGGGCCTAACATTTTTCCAGACAGTTCCAGCCTCACTTTGGCCCCCATTTCCTCCATATTTATGTTCAAGTTTTTCCTTTCTGAAAGGGAATGTTTACCCTGACCATTATAGGCTGGAAGCACCAAACTTTTTTTTTTTTTTTTTTTCATTTTACAGGGGCTCACCTGAGTCTTAAAGACTTTTGACTTTAGTATCGTGTTTGAACATTAAGACTATGGGGACTTTTAAATTGGGTGGGATACATTTTGCATTAAGAGATGATGAGCCTATGATAGAATGATATGGTTTGAATATAAAACATCCCCCACTGGCTATGTTTCAACATTTGGGCACTAGCTCATGGCACTGTCTTAGGAGGTTGTGGAATCTTTATGAGATGCGGCCTAGCTGACATTGTAGGCCATAGGAGTAGCTTTATAGGCTATAGCTTGTCACAAGGCTGTCTCTGCTTCCTGAGCTACACAACTGTGGGCAAGTTCTTTCTTGCTGCCACAGTCTTAGGCAATTCTTGCCATCATATCTTTCCCATCACGATGAACTGTCCTTTGAATTGTGAGCAAAACTAAACCATTCCTTCTTTATGCTTCTTCCAGGCATAATAAGTAACTAATATGCCTAGGGCTTGGTTCTCCCACTCCAAGTAGTCCAGACAGATACAGGAACATACATTCTTTCAAATTTTATCAAATTTATCAAATTTTCAAATTCACAGAAATGTAATATAAACCTTATGCACATAACACTTTTTCTATTTGGTTTATATTGCAGGGTTGTGTAAGAAACGGTATCTTTTTAAAAAAAAAAAACAAAAAACTTTTTTACTTACTGATTTATTTTAAAATTTTATCTGTATGGATAATTGCCCACCTGCCTGCCTACTTGCCTGCCTGCTTGTCTGTCTGCCTGTCTGATGCCCATGGAGGCCAGAGATGTAAGAACCACCAGAACTGGAGTTACAGAACATGGAGTTTGTGAACTACCGTGTAGGTCTTGTAAACTGAACCCTTGTCCTCTTCAAGAGCAACTAGTGTTCTTATCCATTGTGCCAACTCTCCAGCTCTTTTTTTCTCTTTTTTCCTTTTGGGCTGTGTGTGCGGTCATGTGTGCATGCAGGTGCGCTTGTCTGTGTGTGTGCATTTGGAGACTAAAGGTTGACTAGGGATTCCTTCCTGTATCATTTATTACCGTATTTTTTTGGATCAGGTTCTCTCTAAACCTAAAGCTCCCTGTTTTGGTTAGATTGGCTGTTCCATGAGCCCCTGGAAATCTAACTGTTTCTGAAACTGGACTGTGCTGGAGTTACAGGCCCGTGCCAGCACACCGAGATTGTAGATAGATGTGGGAGGTCTGAGCTGAGGTCCTGATGCTCGCACAGCCAATACTTTGGCCACTGAACCACCTTTCTAGCCCCTTCTTGATGATTTTAAAACTAAAACTTGTTTTTCAGCAACAGGCTTTGTTCCACATCTATTTTATTTTAGCTTTGGCTCTTAGATTTCTCAAGAAAATAATACCAGTAGTTGTCACTGCCTGTAAATTTGTTGAGTATTAGACAAATTGGGATTATGCTCAGTTATCTTAAAGGATGTAAGCTGCATTCATTTCACATAGAAGAAACAGGCTCAGAAAGAGAAAAGCATGAAAGCACACATCTCATTGCCATGTCAGTATGGGAGATAGCAGTTTTCAAGCTTCCTCTTAAACTTTTAGGTTGTCTCAACTGGCTAATAACACAGTGGCCTTCCTTTATGGCTGCCCTATCTTTCTGCCAGAAGTCAAAAACTCCTTACCTGCTTGGATACTATGTGAAATACAACAGAGGACACAAGAGCTCCCACAGTGCCTTCAAATGCACAAGGTCTCAAGAACATAAAGCTGTAATACATACAGACTTAGAGGAATGACGTGTGTAACGAAGAGGAGAGCTAGGTAAAACAGAGACTAGAGTGGGAAGTAGGGATGAACAGAGAATCAGAAGATCAGAAGACCTTGAGGATCAAGCAGCAGCACTTAAACTTGAGAGGACTGAGCCATGAAAGGATTAGCTGAAGAACTTCACAGTGAAGCCGGTAACACTCAGCTCCACGGCTATATTCCCCAACTCCTCAAACCTTATGGAATCTGAACCTTTACAGTGTATAGTAATTAGTTATCACTTATCCACCCCTAGATTCTTTGTTTGCATGTATCACTAAATTCCCACATGGCACAAGAAGGTGGTAGTAATAATCTCTGTTTAAAAGAAAAGGGTCAGGGCTAGAGAGATGGCTCAGCGGTTAAGAACACTGACTGCTCTTCCAAAGGTCCTGAGTTCAATTCCCAGCAACCACATGGTGGCTGACAACCACCTGTAATAGAATCTGATGCTCTCTTCTGGTGTGTCTGAAGGCAGCAACTATGTACTCACATACATAAAATAATAAAGAAATCTTTAAAAAAAAAAAAAGGAAAGAAAGAAAACTCTAGAGAAACTTACTGAAATTACACAGCTAAGAGAGCAAAGAGCCAAAGTCAGAACTACTTGATCCAACTCTGATGTCCTTTCTCCTAGACCTCAGCTGCATAGTAAACACACCCACTAGAAGAACAAAAGCCCTAACTCTAAAATCATTTTTAATAAAACTCAACTTACTGGTGGAGAAGCAAAGCGACAAGATGGTGAGCTGCTGCAGGAGTTTCCAGGGACAGGGCCAGAATACACAGGCACTGGGACTGGGCAGGCTAGGGAAGAAAAACAGTAAAAGAACTGTCTTTCTATAGTGGGTTGTAAGATTTGTCTAATAGTACAAGCCGTCAAAACATCAACAACTTAGTTTTAACCAAAAAAAAAATGCATTTACTTATTCATTAGTGCTTCCATAAAGAGAACCAAAAATGCAACAAAATATTTAAGAAAGAAAAAAAGAGCTGGGTAGTGTTCCATGCCTTCAATTCCAGCACTCAGATAGCAGAGGCAGGCAAACCTCTGAGTTCGAGGCCAGCCTGGTCTACAGAGCAAATTCCAGGACAGCCAGGGCTACACAGGGAAACACTGTTGGGGATGGGGGAGGAGAAAAGAAAAATGACTTGGAAGATGGCTTAGCAGGTAAAGGTACTTGTAGCCAAACCTGACCACCTAGGTTCAATCCCTGGAACCCATATGGTAAAAGGAGTGAACCCAGTTGCCCTTTAACTTCCGCATGTGTGCATATGCACAGATACACAAACACACACACAATAAATAAGTAAAATGCAAGTGCAGTTACGAGGGTTAAGTTTGGTTCCCAGGGCCCACATCAGCTGCCTCACAACCACCTGTAACTCTAGTTCCAAGGGATCCAACCCCTTCTTTTGGATTCCCTGAGCATCTGCACTCCTATCTACCCACAGACACAAAGACATACTTAAAACTTACAAAGATAAATACTTTTAAATTTTAATTTAAAAAATTAAAAGTTAACCAGAAATGAAGTAGTTGGGCTGGAATGATGACATAGTAAGTAATGGTGCTTGCCACCACATCTGACAGTCTTGAGTTTGATCACCAGGATTCATATGGTAGAGGGAAAGAACTGACTCCTACAAGTTGTCCTCTGTATGTATGTACAAACACACACACACACACACACACACACACACAGAGCATAAAAATAATTTAAAAATTTTTAAATAAAAATGCAGCTTAAACATTTTTCAATTTGGGTATAGAAAGAAAAACTGTTGTTGAACTAATACAATTATAGGTATCTAGGGAATGCTTAAGGAATTTTTGAGAAATACATTAAAATTAATTTTGTGTTTAAAATATTATCTTTTGTCTTTTAGCTTGAATACTCTCTGTGAGTAAGAATATGTAAAACTGGGAACTTACATTTTTTAACTGGAACTTGCTCAAGAAAAGGATGACTGAAAAACGCTTCTGTAATGGAACATGAGAACACAACCTTTAAAAAAGAAATTTACTAAGGCTGGAGAGATGTCTTAGCCATTAAAGGCTAAGGCTCACAAGTAAAAGATATTGACTACTAGATAAACTAACCAGTGAGGCCACAAAAGAGGCAAAGAAAAACAGAAATACAGAAAAAGAAACAGGTATAAAATAGTAACTTCAACACCAGGCAGTGATGGCACACGCCTTTAGTCCCAGCACTGGGAGGCTAAGGCAGGTGGATTTCTGAGTTTGAGGCCAGCCTGGTGTACAGAGTGAGTTCCAGGACAGCCAAGGATACACAGAGAAACCCTGTCTCGAAAAAACAAAACAAAACAAAAAAATAGTAACTTCAATCCATATGAATATCAGAAATGGTAAATATATATTAACATTAACCATAAACAGATATTTTTCTTCTTTCAACCCTTCTATAAAAGATGTAAGACTATATAACACAATAGTTAGTATACTGCACTTTGTTTAAATAACATAGACGTACTGTGTGACAATTTTAGCACATTGCAGAAGATGAAATGGAATTACAACTGAAATTTTTTTTTTCTCTATGTAACCCTGGCTGTCCTGGAACTCACTCTGTAGACCAGGCTGGCCTTGAACTCAGAAATCCGCCTGCCTCTGTCTCCCAAGTGCTGGGATTAAAGGCGTGTGCCACCACCGCCCGGCCAGACCAGTACTTTCTAAAAGCATCAGACATTTCTAATGACTTCCATCACACTCTATCTTCAAGTGGCCTCCTCACTGGATCTCAAGCTTCCATTTGTGCTCCCAGCTTAAAGCTTCCCCATGGATTTTTCCCTCTGCCTCAAATTCACCTCCCACACATTTCAGGTTGATCTATTCTTTGTTCATATAACAGTGGACCTTATTTAAATTTTTAGTTCCCTACTCCTTAGCTCTTCCTTCTATTTTTTTGCACAGTACCTGGCACTTTCTAATATAACATACACTTACAGTTTATAATTCGTCTATTATCTCTCATTCCTCCTCTAGACTATCATTTGAGAACATAGATTTTCTTTATTATTCTGTCCCACATTCCTGGAACATCATAAGCACGTAATGAATGTTTATTAAAATAATGAAAGAAAAAGAGACAAACAAGCTGGGTGATGGAGGTACATGCCTTTAATCCCAGCACTTGTAAGGCATAGCAGGTGAATTTCTATGAGTTCAAGGTCAGTCTGGTCTAGCCCCAGAGGGGGTTCCAGGAACAGCCAAGGCTACATAGAGAAATACTGTCCCATTAAACAAAATTTAACAAAAAAGAAAACAAACAAAAGCAAAATGGATATATCAGAAGCAATCTATATAATCTTTTCAGCAAATATAAAATTAGAAGATACACAAAGCTTGACATTATTACTTACCAAAGTCCATTCTATCCTTTTGATTTCTCTGAAGCAAACCCAAAAGGAGATTAGCCAAGTAAGGTGACGTTTCCCTGGGAATACTGAAGGAAAAGACAATGTAAGTAGTCAGTTTATATGTATATGACTACATTACTTTTGCCTTCATTCTGATAAATACAAATGTTATATACACTTTAGTAAATATTCCATCTATAACAAGACCTGATAAAGCTTGAATCTAAATGGCTACAGAGTAAGACTCTTATCTAAATAAACAAGTAAATAAAAAAATTATAGTAAAGCCTGGTGTAATTCAAGTAAAATCTAATCACATACCTAGGCATTAAGCTCCTGTTTTTTTCATAAAACATCCTTAGGTCTTGAGGACTATTAGCCTATTTAAGAAAAAGAAAGGTTAGCTTTCTAAACAGAAAGAAGCAAAACTTCCAAATCATGATTAGCACTCATGTTCCTACTAGAGAATGTATGTGGATGCTGATACTGAGTGCCTTGGACTGCTTACAAATGGATTGATGGGCACATAGACATATAACTTCTGAGATAGTATGCAAATTCTGAGTATCTTCATATAACTTTTCTGACGCCAGGCACTCAAATGAGCCTAAAACAGAAAAGCTGCTATTCTGGAGGTGATCTGTTCTACTCAGTAAGTACATTATTATTGTGCATAATGTAGGTGTGCTTTACTTTCTGACTTTCAAGGGACTAAAGGAAGAAAGCAAGTCTATTATCAATATTGTCTCTCCACAGCAGCAGCACTGTTATAGGAAGAGGGGTTGGGGTCAGTGAATCTGCCTCTACAGACAAACCACACTGGGAATGCAAAGAAAGTAACTTTTTTTTTGTTTTGTTTTGTTTTTTTGTTTTTCGAGACGGTTTTTCTGTGTAGCCCTGGCTATCCTGGAACTTACTCTATAGACCAGGCTGGCCTCGAACTCAGAAATCCACCTGCCTCTGCCTCCCAAGCGCTGGGATTAAAGGTGTGCGCCACCACTGCCTGGCAGAAAGTAACTTGACTACATTACTGACTTCTTTTTATACTGTGCTGGGCAAATAGTTTCACTCTATTATAATTTTTAGGTTAAAAAATTAATAAAACTATAAATTATAGCTTGACAATATGAATTTGAGATACTGTCATATCCTCTGAAGGCCAGCCTCTTAATAGGAAAAGGAGATGAGGAAGAATTTCAATATCCCCCTCTTACCCACAGAGTGCCAGGAATGGAGAGTTGGAGACAAGGTTTCTGTGCCCCCAACCTCATCTGGATTCCACAACCCACAAACCAGGCTAGCAGAAAGAGCTTTGGTTAGCATTCATCATAAGCTGCTAGCCCTGACTCTACTCCACTCTCCTGGAAAACGTCCCACAGACTTCATCCAGTCTTACTATACAGGAAAAGCAGAAAGAAAGGAAAAGCAAACGCCTCGGAGTCCCACAGCATTAACTGTAACAGTCACAGAGGAGCCTAAAACCTATGGTTTCCAAAGTATTCCTTATTTTATAAATCAAAGGCAACTGCAAAATTTGAAGATGCTAGAACCAAGGACATAAGAAAAAGTCAAGCTACCTGAAAAGGTGGTTTTCCAACTAGGCATTGATAGATCACTGTTCCTATGCTCCATAAATCTGCCTTAGCATCATAATGTTGAGACATAATAACCTCAGGAGCCTGTTCACAAAAATTCAAGAGACATGAACTATGTTAGTTACAGCCTTAATATGCATACATTGATTCACTGTTAATGATCTGATCATACTAAATAAAAATGTTAACATATTGTGATATTACTCTTATAGAATGTACTCTACCCCCATCTCTCCCTCTATCTCCCTCTGTCTCTCCCCTCCCCTCCCCTTCCCTCCCCTCCTCCTCCAACCTTTGGCTCCCCTAGTAAATCTCTCAGTTGAACCTTTTTACCCTCCTCATGGTTCAGGTCATTGAACCCAAAGCCTGCACCACTGAGCTATAGTCCCAAATAGTCAACCTTTTTAAATAATCAGTTAGAATATTCTGATCAAGGTTAAGCTAGTTTTTTTTTTTTTCTTTTTTGAGACATAGTCTTGTTATACACAGCACAGACTGGCCTTAATTTCTGATCCTCCTGCCTCCACTTCCTAAGTGCTGGGATAAGCTTCCTAAGTGGCTGGCTAAGGCATAGGCCACCAAGCCTGGATCTTGACCTAACTTCATACTTAACAAGTTTTAGAAAAGTGTTGGGTTTATTATATATAAACAATAAAATTGTGATTTAAAAAGTAAATCTCATTTTTTAAAAAAAAAAACTAGACTTTTCATTACTAGTTCTCTTGACCTCTGAGCAGATTCTAAATGTTTTGACTTTATGAGGCTGGGTTTTGCTAATCAGTCTAGGCTGACCTGGAATTCACAATCATCCTATCACAACCACTTGCATTCTGAGATTACAGACATCTGCCAATACTTAAAGTTAATTTTACATCAGAGGGTGCAAACTTAGAACTGAAATAGGAATTGTGTTTTGTTTTGAGACATGGTCTCACTGTGTCATTGTGTAACCTGGGCTGGACTGGAACTTGCTATATAAATCACGCTGGCCTCAAACTCAAAGATCCACCTGCTTCTTTCTCCTGATAGTCATATTTATTTATTTCATATAATTCTGCAGCTCCATAATTATTTCCAAGTTTAATACTTCACATTAGCTCATAAGTTTCATAATGTACTATACATTATCAAAGGATAAATAACTAAGATTATTTTTCAGCATTAAGTGCGGAACTAAAAAAAAAATAACTTCTACAATAAAAGAAACTTGCTAAGACAGACACCATGTAAAAGATAAATCTAAGGTACTCCGAAAGGCATGTGGAAGTGTGCTTTTTGTTGCTGTTTTGTTTTTTGAGTCAGGGTCTGTCTGTATAGCTCTGGCTGTCCTGGAACTTACTTAGTAGACCAGGCTGTCCTCAGACTTAGAGATCTGCCTCTGACTCCCAAGTGCTGAGATTACAGGCGTGAGCCACCACCAGCCAGCTTTTATAAGTATTCTTAATTACTGCACATTTAAGTATAACAGTGTTACTTGAAATTTACTTTCAGTTGAATCTAAGGGTGCTGTGGTTTCATTGAGAAATGTTTCCCACAGGCTCATGCATGCCCGGATGACGGTGCTTTTTGGGGACACATGGAACTTCCACAGTGTGGAGCACTGCTCGAGGAAGTATGTCACTGGAGGTAGGTTCTGAGGGATAATAGTGTCACCCACACTTCCTGTTCTCTCTTCTTCTCTTCTTCCTCCCTGCTAAGTTCTTGGCATCCTGTTTATGGACATAATGTGATCTGCCAACTTCCTGCCCCAGCTGCCATGTTTGTCTTGCCATTATGGACTCCCCTCGGGAACCATAAGCCACAATAACCTCTTCCTTCTATAAGTGCTGTTGGTTCTGGTATTTTATCACAACAACAACAATAACAACAACAACATGACCAATACATACAGATTTCTATAATAGTTAATCTTTAAAAATAAAAAATAAAAACAGGCCTAGGCATGGTGGCACACACTTTAATCTTAGCACATAGAGGGCAGAGATAGGTTGAATCTCTGGGAGTTTGAGAGCAGTCTGGTCTACAAAGTGGGTTCTAGGTCATCCAAGGCTACATAGTGAGCCCCAGTTTCAAAGTAAATAAATAAGTAAATAAGTATAAACAAACAAAACAGGGGGGGAGAGAGATCAGCAGTTAAGAGTGCTGGCTGCTCTTCCAAAGTATACATGTTCAATTCCCAGTACCCACATGGCTTACAACTGTCTAAAATTCTAGTTCTAGAGAATCTGATATCCTCTGTGCTGGCAAAAAACTCATCCACATTAAATAATAAAATTTAAAAAGATTCAAGACCCAAAAACAAATGTGAAACAACTTTTAAGTCCATCAAGCAAGATGTCTGTGTGACCTCATTGCTAACATAACTGACGACAACAGTATGGATCACTGTTCAGACCAGTTACAGACGATCGTTTCACTCACCATGTACATTGGAGATCCACACAGTGTCGCTGCCATAGTGTTACTGTGTAGGTAACGTGCAAAACCAAAATCAGCTGTTCCACAAAGTTAAAAAAGAGAACAAATGATCGTTTGCTCAACACTTGACATATATTACATATATTAAATAGTTCTGTAAGACACAGAAGGCACAAAAGAACTGTAAAATAAAGTGTTTATTGAAAAAGTCTGTCCACCAAAAGAAAACAAGTAGATATCTCAGTTTAAAGAAGTTAAAAATAACTGCAACAGTCAATTATGTAAGTCTATTGGCTTTTAACCAAGGATCCTCAATCTTTGCAAGAGGAAATGCTACTTAGATTATTAATTAACATAGCTCTTATTAAGCATCAATACCACATTTAGAATTTGAATTTTTAGCCGGGCAGTGGTGGCGCATGCCTTTAATCCCAGCACTTGGGAG
>NW_022196911.1:56992403-56994686 GCF_008632895.1 Mastomys coucha
GAGCACTAAAAGCACCAGAAAGGCTGAGATTCTTTGGATGTGTGTGTGTCTGAGTCAGAACTTAAGAGTCAGGATCATAACATGCTGCCCGTAAGCATACTACATCAGTTCCTCTATACAGAGAAGCAGGCTTTGCATTTGGACTTTACTAGACTTAAGAAAAAGAGTCACATATCTAAACAGATCTCAGTGAATCCTGTAACAACTTCAAAATGGCATTAATATAATCCATTAGTCTAACAAAGCTGAACTAAAATGACATAAAAGTACTGTCTCAAAAATGTCCATGAAGCAAGACATGGCTATTTACCTATTTTGATACGAATACCACTGACATTTGACTTCCTTCGATTGGCGTAAGACAACAAGATATTCTGTGGTTTGAGGTCCCTGTGGATTATCCCTTTGCTGTGCAGGATCCGCATGGCCGCGGCAATCTGATGGAGAAACACTCTGATGGTATCTTCACTCAGAGTTCCTTTAGCTGGTACAAAAGGAACCAAGTGAATAAGTAAACAGACAAAAATCAAATACCTTTTCATTCCATTAAGATAATTCAGCTGTTAAAGAGGGTACAAAATAAATAAGAACCTGGGATTCACATGCATTCCTTCTGTTAATTTAACAAGCAAAATCTAAAAAGACAACAAATTTCTAAAAAACAAAACAAAACAAAACAAAAAAAACCTGATCTGTTAAAGAGAACTGATTTGTAATTTTATTGTTGATATCTTTTCCTTTTTTCTTTCCTATTTTTACTAGTCAAGTTTCCTTTGGTACATCTCTGAGAAATGCCAATGTCCTTGACAGATCAAAAATTAAGTTTCATTTGACATTGGTCACACCTAGGAAAAATGTTCAAGTTTCATACTAAGCATCTTATGAACACACTACAGACAAGTGAAATCTTTGCATGGAAACTACAGCCATCTACTCTAGGGATTTCTATGTAGTAGTGTCACTTTCCTCTTAATGCTCATGGCCACAGTACTCCTGCCCCACATAGCATCTCTCAGAAGGGGAGAAATCTCTTTTTAATATATTTATTTATTTACTTATTTATTTAGTATACATCATACCACTTTCTGCCTGCATGTATGCTGCAGGCTGGAAAATGGCATCAGATCTCATTCCAGATGGTTGTGAGCCACCATGTGGTTGCTGGGAATTGAACTCAGGACTTCTGGAAGAGCAAATAGAGCTCTTAACCTCTGAGCCATCTCTCCAGCCCCAAAGACATCTCTAAGAAGTCATGCTTCCACTCTTGTAATCGTTATTCAGTGACTATCACAGCACATGGAGAGGTTACAGGCTAACAGCCTCTGTATGTATATGTATATGTAATAGTTAATATCTGTGTGGCAGGAGGGCGATTAAAATCCCAGCCCCTGCCCCATGTGTGACTTTGAAAGGAGATCCCTCTTGTGTAGAAATCTGAGAAGACTGACTTTATACAGTAGTTGTAATAATACAAAACAATATGCTTAATAGTGGAAACTTTAAAAGGCCTACCATACAATGTACAACCAAATTTACTTAGGTATGCAAATATAAATTTCTACAGTAATAAATCTGTCACAATGCAATCTCTTGACCCTGCATAAAAGATTTAAATCCTTCATGATAGGATGGAGAAATGACTCGCAGTTCAGACAGAGTGCTTCCAGTACCAAGTTTAGTTCCCAGCACCCACATCATGTGACTAAAAGCTACCTCTACAGTCCCAGGAGATCTAGTGCTCTTTTCTGGCCCCCATTAGCAGCTGCATGTGTTCACATAAACATATTAAATCTTTAAATCCTTTATGAGCATATTTCTGTCTGTGTAATTCTTAGAATGTATTCTATAACTTTTTCATGTGTAACAAGAAAGGTAAAATAATATTAACACGTGGAACAAGTGAAATACAATTGTTTTTAAATAATTTTAACATCATGTCAAGTGACACTTCATGGCTTGAAATCACTTTAATAACTTGTTGACATGCTATTCTTAAGGACCAGACATGGTGCTGCACACCTTTAATCCCAGCACTCAGGAGGAAAAAGCACATGGATCTCTGAGTTTGAGGCCAGCTTCATCTACAGAGTGAGTTCCAGAACAGCCAGGGCTACACAAAGAAACCCTGCCTCAAACAAAGACAAAGCAAAGAAACGAAAACAAAACAAGACAATTATGTCTTTAAGATCTAATAGAGGCAACTCCATGGCTTGAAAATTTTCTTTTTCTTTTTCTTTTCTTTTTTTTTGTTTTTGTTTTTGTTTTTTTTGTTTTTTTTTTTTT
>NW_022196911.1:56994728-57009260 GCF_008632895.1 Mastomys coucha
GCTGGCCTCGAACTCAGAAATCCGCCTGCCTCTGCCTCCCAAGTGCTGGGACTAAAGGCGTGCGCCACGACTGCCCGGCTCCATGGCTCGAAAATTACCAAATTCTTTTCCTATGAGGGTTGCTCTTATTCTCTCCTCTGGGGTTCATTTTTCTGATACACATTTTTTTTTTGAGGCAAGTTCTCTCTACACAGCCCTGGATGACCTGATATTCACTATGTAAGAGCAATCTATCCCAGTCAAAACTCATGAATCCACTTGCCTTTGCTTCCCAGTGCTGGAATAAAAGGTGTACACCACCATACTGACTGTAAAAAAATTCCCAAGTACTCTAAAGTGAAATCTCCTATATCATGAACACTTGAGTATTTCAAGTAGTATCTAGTATGTTGTCACATGCCTTCTATTCCAACACTCAGGAGACAGAGGCAGAGACAGGCAAGATCTCTGTGACTTCAAGGCCATCCTGGTATAGATATACAATTATACTCTGTCTCAAAACCAACTTGAACCAAGATTTCAAGAATTTGAAATCTTTAGCCAGCTACAGATACCTACAATCTTAGCACTTGGGAAACAAGTGCTAAGGAGTCAGGAGTTCAAGCCCAGTCTCATCTAATAGTAGGTTCAGGGATAGTCTACAATACATGAAACTTTAAAACAAAACAAACAAAAAAACTGATCCTAGTACTCTGGAGGCAGAGGTGGGTGGATCTCTGTACTTTAAGGCTAGCCTGGTCTACATAGTGAGTTCCAGGCCAGCCAAGACCAAAACCAAACAACAGAAATTTGGGGGATGTCTGGAGAGATGGCTCCATAGTTAAGAGTACTCAGGTTTGATTCCTAGGTCTTACTTGGTGGATCACAACAACCTCTAACTGATGTCCCAGGCAGGAGATCCAACACCCTAGTCTAGCCTCTGGAGGTAATTCATGCACATGTACAAACATATGCAGGCAAAATAACCCATTCATACAAAATAATAATGATAAAAATAAATTTTAAAAATCTAGAATGCATTCTTACAGATCTACTTTCTTATAAACACCAAGATGTATGTTACTATCTATTAGTGGGTAAATCAACTCAATGTCTAGAGTAGTGGCTCTGTTTTCTACCTCTCCAATGTTGTGAAACTTTAGTACAGTTCCTCATGTTGTGGTGACCCCCAACCATAAAATTATTTAGTTGCTACTTCATAGCTGTAATTTTGCTACTGTTATGAATAGTAATGTAAATATCTGATATGTAACCCTGTACTGCTTGTTTTTTTTTTTTTTAATATCAACTTGACAGAAGCTAGAAAAAGGAAAAAGCCTCAGTTGAGGAAATACCTTCATGAGATCTAGCTGTAAGGCATTTTCTTAATTAGTGATCAATGGGGAAGGACCCAGCCCACTGTAGGTAGTGCTGTTGTGCCAGGGAAACATTAGCAATCCCCCAGAATACACACACACCCACACCCACACCCACACCCACACCCACACACACACACACACACACACACACACACGAGCCTGCCAACTCCCAGCAGGGTCTTTATTCTGTTCCAGCTAGCTCTCCCCCACTCCCCACCCCCAACGCACCTCCATCACACTAGACAGTTTTAGTGGAGAGAGGAGCCCTGAATGTCTATGGGACAAAGCTTTATAGTAAGCAGCAAGCAGGGAATACGTGTGCAAGCATCTAATTGGAAAGCTACAATGGTCTTTAACATAATTGGCTGGTACTGGGAGTCATAAACTTAATCTCTGTTCTCCTTTGCATTGGTGGTTGTTAGGCAGGGCAGTGGGCTTGTGTAGGCTTGTTGGGGGAATAACCTGGAGACACTGGTCTTGTTGGGGGTGTAACCTGAAGATGCTTGTCTTGTTGGGGGGGGTGCAACTTGGAAACTAATGTTAGGTACCAGCCTGTTAGTTTACCTGAGTTCAAACTTAGGTCAGCTTCTCTAAAATAAAGTCTGAACTTAAAAGATTTGGCATCTCAGTGCCATCCCTGGGCTGATGGTCCTGGGTTCTATAAAAGAGCAGGCTGAGCAAGGCAGGAAGTAGCACCCTCCCTGCCTCTGCACACTTCCTATCTCCAGCTTCCTGCCCTGATGTGAGTTCCTGTGCTGACATCCTTTGGTCAACGGCTATGTGGAAGTGTAAGGTGAATGAATAAACCCTTTCCTTCCCACCTTGCATTTTGGTCTTGTTCTTTCATCAAAGCACTAGAAACCCTAACTAAGACAGGTCTCTCTCAGCCACAGGTTGAGACCTGCGGCTCTACAGTCTTGTTTTCTGATATTATGTTGTGTATATACATAATGATTTAGGTTGTCTCACCCCTCATTGCCTTCCCAGTCCCTTCCTCTCCCAACTTCCTCTTCTACTTCATGGGTTGTTTTTTTTTGTTTTGTTTTTTTTGAGGGGGGGAGGCAGGGTTGTTTTTGTTGTTGTTTTGAGTTGAGACAGGGTTTCTCTGTGTTGTCCTGGCTGTGCAAGACCTTGCTCTATAGACACACCTGCCTCTGCCTCCCACTGCCACCACCACCCAGGTTTTATTTTTAAAGAAATGAAAGGAACTAATGGCTCAGTAATGGTAAGTCAGGTGTGCTTTTCGAAGAAAATCTTAATTTGGTTTCTTTCCTCCTGGGGAAAAGCCCTCCTCTAAACTTCTTCCTCACTGTCAGAGAAAGAAGGTTAATACTTGTGTGAGTTTAAAAAATTAAAACCAGCCGGGCAGTGGTAGTGCACATCTTTAATCCCAGCACTTGGGAGGCAGAGGCAGTCGGATTTCTGAGTTCAAGGCCAGCCTGGTCTACAGAGCGAGTTCCAGGACAGCCAGGGCTACATAGAGAAACCCTGTCTCAAAAACAAACAAACAAACAAACAAACAAACAAACAAAAAGAAAGAAAGAAAATTAAAACCAGTTGGTCACCAAAATAACTACAAGTTATACACAATATTTATTGAATGTTTCTACACAAGTTTGGGACCCAGAGGCAGCACTTCAGAAATGCCTCTCAGAGTTAAGCATACTCCTCTTACTGAGCATTGATAAATACACATAAATTACTTTGTGGGGTTAGTGAGATGGCTCAGCAGGTAAAAAGAATGTTTGCCACTAGACCTGACAACTTGACTTCCATTCTGAGACCCACAAGGTGGAAAGGGACAGTGTACTCACACACACACACACACACACACACACACACACACACACACACACACACACACGTACAAATAAGGAAGTGTAGCAATAAAATTACCTTGTAAATAATCTGCCAGGTCTCCACCATTGCAATACTGATAAGTAAAAGAAAAAAAAGTAATTAACTTCAAAAGATACTGTTATTGTGATTAAAATCAAGTATTTCATAGCCTAATGAGAGAGTATACTTCTTTAATCCCAGTACTTGAGAAGCAGAGGTGAGCAAATCTCTGTGAGTTCAAGGACAGCCTGGACTATAAATTGAGTTCCAGACAGCTAAGATACACAGGGAGACCTGTCTCAGAAAAAATAAGTAAATAAATAAATAAATAAATATATATATATATATATATATATATATATATATACATACATATATTTAAAGACAAAGGAGTGTCTTCACAGTGAGCTAGCAAGTAAGGGTGCCACATGTGACCAGAGCTGGATCCCAGAGCCCTCATGATGGATGGAGATGGAGAGAACCAAAGCTGCTGGCGCACGCCTTTAATCCCAGCACTCTGGAGGCAAGTGGAGGCAGGCGGATCTCCGCCTTCCATTCCAAGACAGCCAGGCCTACACAGAGAAACCCTGTCTTGAAAACCTAAACCCAAACCAAGTAAGCTAAAGAAAGTCCAAGTCAGTACCCATCCCTCCCACACATATACAGTAAGTAAATAAGATGTACTGCATTCTTTTTATTTATTTTTGAGATAAAGTTTCTACTATACAGCCCTAGCTGTCCTAGAACTCCTGCTATATAAACCAGGCTAGCCTTAAACTCACAGAAATCTACCTATCTCTGCCTCTGCTGAGATTATAAGCATGCACCATCATGCCCAGCCAATACAATGTAATTTAACTTTAAAAAAGTAATTAAAATAAGAACATTGATTCAAAATGAATTTAATCCATTCTGTTAAAGTTGTTTATAAAAAACAATCTAATTTTAAAGTATTTTAATTGTCTAGTTAAAAACACTTAAATTTTATATTCTTTATGAAGTAGAATCTAAATCATTCAATTAATACTTACTCTCAATACTAGTACAATACCTACCTCCATCACCAGAAAGACAGAGTTGGGCAATTCCTACAAAATAAACATAAATATCATAAAACACTAAACACTAAGTTAATTAAAAAATACACATTTTCATCATTAAACTAAACTCACAAAATTCATCAGAGAGTAAAATTAAAATTCTCAGACATGAGGAGTCTTGTCTTTTTCACCTCATACACTTTCAGGATGGAACCCGACCCAGGCTGGTGACACTCTATGCAAGCCCCTCTGAACTACACCTCCAGGTCTAAACTTCTCAACAGTGTTTTAAGCATCGCTCTGCATAGCCAAAACAGATTTTGATGACACTAAAGTAGTTATCAATCTGTTTAGAGGATAGTACAGGATAAATCAGCTGTGCACTGAGCATGTTGAGAAGCAGAAGAATAAAACCCAGTGACAGACACGCGGAGCACACAGGCCCCAGGCTTCGTCAGCACAGCCAGCCTGTCTCCAACCACAGCAGAAAGCCTGGGACAGTCACCCTTTGTGAACGAGAGAGAAGGCTTCACTCTTCACGGCCCTCAGGAAAGTGCTCCGACTCTGAGAAGTCTGAGTTCAGAAGCACAATGGCTTACGCTCCTCCTAGCAACACTAGCAGACTCTTAGTTCTCAACACAGCAGTAAGATGAGTAGTTTTGGTTTTTTTTGTTTGTTTTGTATTTTTTGTTGTTGTTTAGGACAACCATATTATCAGTAAATTTTTGGAAAATGAAGATCTCTTATTACAGTACACAAAATATGTTTAAAGATTTAAGGAAATTAGTTTGAGTACTTTTACAAACTGTCACACATAAACAGCTTCAAGTCTGCTGGGTTACTAATTCAGAGACTAAATATATGGCAGTTTTTTAATACACTTAAAAAATTGCAATGTTAATTTTGAACTGGCCCTATGGCTTAACATAACCAGTGCTGAATAACTCAAAAGGCAGTACTTCACAGACAGCAATTAACCTCAACAAGATCCAAAATCCCAAGACAAGGTGATCCATGAGAAACAAGTGGGCATTGAGAAAGGGAGTGACCAGTTCTGGCCCGACAATGGCTTTACACTGTCCACACTGCAGCTACAACAGAGAACTAGAGAAGTTAACCAAGAACCTGAAAACCTTAAGACCATTCTACAAAGTAATTTTTACTGCTCAACTTAATAATACAAACTCTGGCACAGGGGTGTGCATCGTTCACAAAATACTTGCGCAGTATGCACACCGGAGCCCCATGTTCAATCTCCAGCACCACAGAATAAACATAAGCTCCTTCCCTCAAATTGACTTTCCACTTACAGGCCCCTTTTATTTACTTTCATAGTAACTTGTTACTAATTTAAGTTGCAGTTCACCCAGAAATAAAAGCAGTGCTTCAGGACAGGAAGTCAAGCAGCCTCTTTCTGGTGTACCCTTTTAACCCCAGCAAATGAATATCAAAAGGGCTTCCACAGGTCTGTTCTGCCACCATCACTGTAGGGCACCCACTGGATGTGAAGCTGGATGTTATGAGAAAGTCAGTGACTTTGGATAACTTGCTTCACTTATTTCTCAAGAGAACTACATGAAAAGAATGGAAGCCTGCTGCTGCTGCTAGTGGTGGTAGTGGTGGCACACACCTTTAATCCCAGCAGAAGCAGGTGGATTTCTGAGTTTGAGGTCAGCCTGTCTACACAGCCAAGGTCTATAGCCATTCCCAAAAATGGTGATGCCATCTTTTCCTTGCTAAGGAACAAGACTGAACAACAGATCCCGGCATGGAACGTTTAGCACGTGCCTGGCTTCCGCAGCAGCAGCAGCAGCAGCACTCTCCTGACAAATGAGGAAGGATGTGGAAAACAGACAACATTCAGAAGGCAAGAAAACTCAAGTGTGGAGGAAATAAATTTTCTGAGGTCAGCCAACGGCTCAGAGGGTAAAGGAGCTTGCTATACAAGCTCACTTGCAAATGGTTCTGGCCTAATTTGTGAGCTCCAATAGAAACTGTCTCAAAGGATGTGGACAACATTCCTAAGGATAACATCCCAGGTGGTTCTCTGGCCTCTTCACACACACTCTTGAGCACACACACACACACAAACACACACACTAACCAAATAAACATAAAGAAGGCAAAATGGTAAGATAAATTATTTACAGAGCTGGAAAACAGGTTTCAGTAGTCACAAGTGCTTTCTTCTCTCCAGAAGACACAAGTTTGGTTCCCAGTACCCATAACAGGCAACTCACAGCCACAGCTAACAACCACCCAGGAGTCCAGCTCCATGGAATCCTATGTCCTGTTCTGTTCCCCTAAGGTGTTTGCATGTAATGCCAATAAAAGACTTCTAACAAACAATAAAAAGACAACCCAATGTATTAGCAAGCAAGAAACTTCCATGGAAATTACAAAAAGATATTTAAATGGTTACTAAACTTACAAATCATATTCAAACCAGAAGTCAGTAGAAAAATACTAATTAAAACCACAACTGCAGAGATGGCTCAGTGATTAAGAGCATTGACTGCTCTTCCAGAGGTCCCGAGTTCAATTTCTAGCCACCACATGGTCGCTCACAACCATCTGTAATGGGATCCAATGCCCTCTTCTGGTGTGTCTGAAGAGAGTGACAGTGTGCTCACATAAAATACATAAATAAATCTTTAAAAAAAAAAAACAATCCCCCCCAAAAAAGCAAAAAATCCAAACCAAACCAAACCAAACCCATAACTAGAAAGCAGGCAAAGTATGCACCCCGTATTTCTAGTACTTGAGAGGTAGAGGCAAGAAATCAGATGTCCAAGGCCATCCTGAGCTACACAATGAGTCTGTGGCCAGACTGGACTACGTAAGCCTCTGTCTCAAAAAATAAAAATTAAAAATCCTAACTTAATACAATCACCAGAATAACAAAAATTTCCAGATGTTAGCAAGAATGTGGGACAAGTAAAACTTTTAAACACCTGCTGGGAGAAGTGTGAGGCTGTTCACTGGTGATTTCTACAAGGATCTGTATCTACCATAATAACCACCAGACATCCCAGAGGACGCCTGTGCAAGACCTACACCAATGCAAAGGAGAAACTGCAAGAAGCCTCCTTTTCCATTTCTTTGAGGCTCTAAGGGAAGTGTTTTGGTGAAAATAATATACAATTAATGAAGTAATCCTGATTTGGAAAGAGCGTTTCAATACAGAGCCAATAAAAAAAAAAGAGGAGGAGGAGGAAAAGAAGGAGAAGAAGAAGGATGAGGAGGAAGAGGAGGAGGAAGAAAAGAAGAGGAGGAGAAAGCTAGCCTAGAGATGTAGTTTTTCTTAGTATATGCAAAGCCCTTGGCTGTCTCCAGCACCCTGAGGGAAAAAAACGAAATGTTTACAGCAATGTTAAATGTGTGTATACAAGCACACATGTACTAAAAAGGAAAAAGCAGGGACTGAAGAGATGGCTCAAGAGCACTTGTTGCTCTTGCAGAAGATCAGGGTTTGGTTCTCAGCACACACATGGAGGTTTACAAACACCTATAACTCTAGTTCCAAGTGATCTGACACCTTCTTCTGACCACCACTACTAGGCATACATGTGGTGTACATACATGCAATGTAAGCAAACATACACATAAAGTAAAACAAATATAAAAAAGAAAAAGTTATATATAAGATACATCAGAGGTTTCTTCTAGAAGTAAATGATATAAGAACAAACTATCTCTTTTTGATTTATATTGTTAGTTTGAATTGTTTTTACACTAAGAGTATATTACTTAATTTTTTAATTCTTATTTTTTATTAGATATTTTCTTTATTTACATTTCAAATTTTATCCCCTTTTTCCCACTTCCCCCTCAAGCCCCCAATCCCATCCCCCCTCCCCCTGCTCACTATCCCATCCCCCCTCCCCCTGCTCACTATCCCACCCACTCTCGTTTCCCTGTCCTGGCACTTCCCTACACTGGGGAAGTAGGAGCCTTCAAAGGACCAAGAGCCTCTCCTCTCACTGATGTCCCACAAGGCCATCCTCTGCTACATATGCGGCTGAAGCCTTGAGTCCCACCATGTGTACTCTTTGGTTGGTGGTTTAATCCCTGGGAGCTCTGGGGGTACTAGTTAGTTCATATTGTTGTTCCTCCTATGGGGCCGCAAACCCCTTCAGCTCCTTGGGTCCTTTCTCTAGCTCCTCCATTGGGGACCCTGTGCTCAGTCCAAGGGATGGCTGTGAGCATTCACTTCTGTATTTGTCAGGCACTGGCAGAGCCTCTCAGTAGACAGCTATAGCAGGCTCCTGTCAGCCAACACTTGATTCTCTGAAGCAGAATTATACATAACTCAGACCAGAAATGGAGAAAACAATAGTAAGATACAGAAGCAGCAGAAGCAGCAGAAACCAATTTACTAACAAAGATTAAAAGAAAAACTTGTGGTTCCTAAAATCCAATCTTCCACTTCCTCTGTAACATTTGTTTTGAGATAGGGTCGCTCTATACAACAATGGCTGTCCTGGATCAATGTGGTCTCAAACTCCTAGAGATCCACTTGCTTCTGTCTCCAGTGCTGCAATTAAAGATGTATACCACTACATCTGGCTATGCTACATTTCTTAATTCATTCTCCAACCTGCAGGCCACTTCTATAGACTATCTCAAAGGAAAGAAGAAAAATAATGTCATTCCTATAATCCTTCGTGTTATTTCCCTCGGGGTTACCTGGTACTGGACAACCTCAGAGTATCCTACAGAGTACAATCATGCCCATTATAGTGGCAAGGGTAATAGTGTTTACATGGACAAGATCTTAAATGAGTTTACTATAAAAAACAATACTTTAATCTAGGTTCCTTACATTCAGGGCGCTTAGGTTATTCCTGGCTACTGTAACAACCAATCACAGTCTGGGTAGCTAGTAAATAGGAAGTTACTTTTGTATAATAAGTATTTCTTCAAACTATAAATGCCAGCCACTCTCTTCTGCATTTAATACAGATACTTTCTATACATTAACAGTCTTACTTAACCATACAATTCAATTAATTATAACAAATGTGCACCATTCAGATCAACACTTGTAACATTCCCTGACATCCCTTCCAAGTGCTGCCCTGATTTTCCCCGCTTCAATCACTCTCTCAGCTTGTTTTCAAAAGTCACAAAAACACGCCTGCAGTGGCAGAACATGGCTTCATGTTTTCAACAACTGAGATTCCTGTATTATGTGTTATTGGTATGCACTTTTTGATGTTTTTAATTCATCTGGCATTAAAAAAAAAAGAATGTAAATGGGATTTTTAACTTTGTATTTTCAGTTTTGCCTACGCCATCTATTAAATAATGCATTTTGCTCTTGTTATGCTAAAAATTATCAAGAGTTGATTATTTATGAGGGTAAGCGTACTCTCCACGTACAGCAGGCTCAGATTACTCAAGATTTTGTTTGTGCCAGGTGATGGTGGCACATGCCTTTAATCCCAGCACTTGGGAGGGAGAGGCAGGCGGATTTCTGAGTTAGAGGCCAGCCTGGTCTACAGAGTGAGTTCCAGGACAGCCAGGACTATACAGAGAAACCCAGTCTTGAAAAAACCAAAGATTTTTGTTTCTAAGAAAGACATAATTTTACTCTCCTGCTTATGAGCTGTCCTTAAAGTAAAAATCATGGGTTGGAAAGATAGCTCAGTGTTTAAAAGCACTTGTTCTTACAGAGGACTGGAATTCAACTCCCAACATCCTCTGGCGGATCACAACAATCCCTAACTCCATTTCCAGAATATCTGACACTCTTTTCTGACCTCTACAAATCACTAGGCATGCAGGTAGTACACAAACATACATGCAGATAAAACATTCATGAACATAAAGTAAATATATCTAAATGAAAACTTTAAAGTGATCAGACCAACCTGGCTCCTTCCACCTCTCCAGCATCACCAGTTCCCATTCTCTTACCTGACCTTGAAAGCCCTCTCTCCTTGACCCTCAAGTCCAGCAGCTCAATCATTCTTTTTCTCTGCTGTCTTTACAAGGGAGCTCCTTGGGATGCTTACGTGCTGTTCTCTCACCACTCCTGATCTAGCCTTCCCACCCATATATCAAATAATTTCTTCAAAGAGCCTTCCTCAGCCCCAACCTGACATCTTCATATTGTTTTCCCCAAAGCTCTGTACCAATTCTTCACATACAACCTTTCACTTGCTTACAACTAGGAACTATTTGCTTAATGTCACCTTCCAAACAAAACCTATAAGCAAGAACCACTTCTTAGCTCTCTATTATAATCTGTACTAACCGGCTCAAAAAAATACTAATCACAAAGAAATCAGCAATAAACACACCAGAAACAGCAATGGGAAAGTCAGAGAAGAAATAACAAAAGGCAAATATAACAAGATGATCCATTTACTAACAATTTATGAAGTAAATTTTGTTATTAACTTCAGGTATTTTTCTCCTAATGAGATTTGTTAAGATTTGTAGAAGGGTGGTCTACTGCTTAAAATAAACTGGTATAGCGTTTTCAGAGGACAACATGATAAAATATTTTGAACAACTAATGCCAGTTCAAGAAAGACAGGAACCCTAGCCAGACATGGTAATGCATGCCATTAGTCCCAGCACTAGGCAGACAGAGGCAGCTGAATCTTTGTGACTTCAAGGCCAGCTTAGTATATATAATGAATTCCAGAGCAACATAGTAAGACTCAAAAAGAAAAAAGTGAGCCTTACAAGTTCTAGGACCTAAATTCAAGCTCAGAACCACACATCACATACTTGTAATATCAGTACAGGGAAAAAGAACAGCAGGCAGGGCTTGCTACCCAGGAAACTGGGCTTGCCTATCTCATGAATTTGGTCAGAGACTTTGGAGGAGAGGAAGAGAGAGAGAGAGAGAGAGAGAGAGAGAGAGAGAGAGAGAGAGAGAGAGAGAGAGAGAGAGAGAGAGAGAGAGAGAGAGAGAGACAGAGAGAGACAGAGAGAGACAGAGACAGAGACAGACAGAGAGACAGAGAGGCAGAGACAGAGAGAGACAGAGAGATAGACAGAGAGAGACATACAGATAGGCAAACAGAGATAGACAGAGTCAGAGATATACAGAGAGATGGGGAGGGAAGGCACTTGATAGGCACACATTGTATTTCTGTACAAACTCTGTTAATAAATTTCTCACTATTAAAGGTATAACAACTAAGGATTAACCTGTTTTATTTATACATTTCTAAAAGAAATACACCAAACAATGTTTACATTGAAGAACTGTCATTTCTTTTCTAATTTGTCACTCTGACAATGATATTGGTTTGAACATAATTACAGGGAAATATGTTTCTGTTAGGTGTCATCTAAACTACAAGATGTGGCAAGTTATCAGTTGAGGACTGGGCAGATCATATATACTTAGCCAGAACAACAAGGGATAAGGACAGGATCGAATGTAAGCAGATGAAGGAAGGAAGGAAAATGTGCAAGTTGTAAAAACATACACAGGCCAATGAGAGGGCTCAGTGCATAAAGATGCTTGTCACTGAGCCTGACAACCTGAGCTCAATCCCTGAGATCCACATGGTGGCAGAAGCGACCAACTCCTGAAGGTTGTCCTTTGACCACCATAGGCCCACCACAACACCTCATCCCTTCATACAAAATAAATAAAAATATTAAAAAAATTTTAAACAGAAACAGCATATATATATATATAAACACATACATATATAAAACATATATATATGTATATGTATATAAAAACTTAAAAACTTTACACAGCTCTCCAAAAATGAAGGTCAGTAAAAGTGGCACTCATGTTTATATAAAATATTTTATTAATCTGTAAAAATATTATTTCCTTTTACAAACAAAACAGAATCAAAGAAGCAAATCTAACTAGTTAGGCCAAGACTGTTTACCTGGTAGCCAAAGGTTACACTTAAGTTTATGATATACCTTAGTTCTAAGAGTACAAAATGAATAAGAAAGCATTTTTGGTTTTTGGTTTTTTGGGGTTTTTTTTGTTTGGTTTTTTTTTGGTTTTTCGAGACACAGTTAATGTTTTTTGGTTTTTTTGTTTGTTTGTTTGTTTGTTTTTGGTAAGAAAGCATTTTTATGTAGCCACCTTGAATTCAGAGACTGAAAACTTTGATTTTGTTTATGTTTCTTCTTAGCTCATTCCATAATCAAAACCTGTACTAAATGTTTTTCCTTTCTGAGAAAAAACATCTAAGTACAAGCAAACCTGTTCTTGGTGGTCGGGGTTTTTTAACCCTCTAAGACACTAAACGAGAAGTCAACATCATTTAACAGCTTTGTACAGGGCACCAACCTGCACCACCCTGTGCTCTCTATCCACAGGACACAAGCTACACACAAAGCTCTGAGGAGAATGGACATTTCAGTTAGGGATGGTAATATGAATTTAGTGACTTGAGAAATTTTGTTTGCCTTTTCTTTCTATATTGCTTTGAATTGCACAAATGAAGAGGAGAAATTATACCTAGTCATGCTGATATTCATATTTTTGTGCATGGGAGTTTATATTGCTGATTTTTGGGGGGTGGGGGGGAGAACAGTCATAGTCTATAATCAAAATCTGTAACACTGTTCATGGTATTTGAGCTAGACATTTCGAATCCCAAAGTCAAAGACGTTTTCACAAAGGATATATTACTCTCATTTCAATAAAAGGAAAAGCATAAACTTCCAGTAACATGGGTTTAGTTAAATATCTTGTGATGTGATCGGACAGATGAGCATGTGTGCCAGTCCACTCTGTATCATCCCACGGAGGCTAACTGAGGCTAAGCACAGCAAGGACAAGATCTTATCCACCCTTTTAATTCTAGACTCAGAGTAATGACTGGCACATGGCAACCACTCAAAAGCTTGCACAGTGAATGCCCCTGAATAATTTAAAGAACAGACTGAAACATTTTTAACTAGAAACAAAACAGAATCATCTAACTGCCCATTTACTGTAATGGAATTCAACTGTCCAGATGAAGTAAGATAGGAGACAGAAAGGCAGACTATATGCACTGGTCTTCCCTGGAGTCAGCATTTTGAAAACAAGTTCTTCTGTCCCTGTGCTCTCACATGCAACACACCAGCCATGCAGGCCCCAGGTTGTAAACCAGGACCTTTCAAAGAGCACCACATAGACTCTAGATGCAAGCCAACCACTTCATCAGAAAGCTCCACTTCTCTCCAAAGCAGATCTCCTGAAAAGATTTCCAAGAATGATTCTGACTACAAAGTTTGCCTCAGATGACTTTAAACTCTGCCTCAAAAAAGCAAACAAAAAATTGACCTTAGAATCCAGATTCCCTATCTAAATAAAACACAGTTCAAGCATATATCATGCTGATCATATTACATTTACTAAAGAAATGTTAGATTTGACATAAGCTACAAGTAACCCTAAAGCAATACCATTCCATAGTGTATCTGCAATGATTAATACATTTACTCATATAACACATTATTTATCCTATGGATATATGCAATTTTTGAAAAATTCTTGGAGCCAGCAAGATGTCTCTTAGGGCAGAGCCCAAGACTGAAGACCTAACTTCAATGTCTTGGACCCTTTGACTTTCACATACATGTACACTCCAGCATGCATTCACATACACACACACACACACACACACACACACACACACACACACTCCAGCATGCATTCACACATACAATATATACATACAGATACATGAAATAAATAAATGCAATTTTAAAAACTTATATATTTACTTTTATGTGTATGGGTGTTTTGCCTGCTATTTTGTCTGTGTGTCATATGCATGCCTGGTGTCCAGAGAGGCTAGAAGGCAGCACTGGATCCCTTGAGACTGGAGTTACAGAAGTTGTGAGCCTCCTTGTGGGTGCTGGGAATCAAACCTGGGTCCTTTGGAAGAGCAGTCAGGGTTCCTAACCACTGAATCATCTCTCTAACACAAATAAATGTAACTTTAAAAATTAAACAATTAAAAATAAAAAACACTTTAATGTAAATCAAATTGTATATCTTTTTGACATGAATTAAGGAAGCTTTAAATTTCCATTAAAATTCACATAAATTCACATGAAAGAAACTTTTTAAAATTTTAAGTTTAAAAGGAAATCCAAAATAAAGTACCTGAACATCATAGAGTGCTACGATATTTTCATGCTGAAGTTCCTGGTAAGAAAATAAAGAATTTAAAACATTATTATATAATCTGATAATATAGTCTACTATGCAAATAAAACTCACTTCTATACATGCATATACTACCTGTAGCATATGACACCTTTACTAACGGCTTAGAAAAGTCAGTCTATTGTAGAACAAA
>NW_022196911.1:57009563-57010683 GCF_008632895.1 Mastomys coucha
TGTGGGGGTGGTGACGGGGGTTGTTACCTGTTTGTCTGTTTGCACACCGTGTGGGTGCAGTGGCCAGAAGAGGGCGTCAGTGCTCCTGGAACTAAAGCTACGCACAGCTAGCTGTGAGCTGCCTCGTGGGTGCTGGCAATTGAACTAGGGGCCTCTGAAAAGGTAGCTATTTCTAATGAGTACTCTTGTTTGCCAAACAAATGCCATAATTAATATAAGATTGTAGACTACCTACTAGCCTTCAGTGTTTGCCTTCAGAAACCATTTTCTGCCTGAAACATAATTCATAGCTCAAAAACCCCTTGTGATCTTAACTGGTGCCTGCTCCTTCCAACCCAGGAACTGTAATTCTTACCCCAAACCCTCCACAGAATACTTTTGAGGAAAGCAGCTGTTAGATCATGTTTCCATAATCAAATCAGTATGGGAAACACTGGGTTAAGTATACAAAACCAGTAGAAAATTTCCCTTTCTCTAGTGAGCCAGATGTTTGTAACTGTACAAATATTCAGTAAACAAAGTTTACCAAATTTCTTTGACCACAGGCTTTCATTTTCCTTTGATGATGCTACAGGCTGTGAACTCATCTAAAAATGAACTTTCTTCTGGAGCTAGAGATTTGGCTCAGCACTTAAGGGTACTTGTTTCTCTTACAGAGGACTTGGGTTCTATTGCCAGAACCAACGTGGCAGCTCACAACTGTCTGTAACTTCAGTCCAAGGGGACCCAACAAATAAATGTTTTCTGGTCTCCCTGGGCACCAGGTATACACATGCATACATACATAAAGGTATAAACACTGACACATATGAAACAATAAAATAAATAAATCCAAAATAAATAACTTCCAGCTGGGCAGTGGTGACACATTCCTCTAATTTCAGCATTCTGGAGGCAGAGAGGCAGAGAAGCAGAGAGGCAGAAGGCAGAGAGAGGCAGGACAAAGAGGCAGAGAGGCAGAGAAGCAGAGAAGCAGAGGCAGAGAGGCAGAGAGGCAGAGGGGCAGAGAGACAGAGGCAGAGGGGCAGAGGTGCAGAGAGACAGAGGCAGAGGCAGAGAGGCAGAGAGGCAGAGAGGCAGAGAGGCAGAGAAGCAGAGAGGCAGAGGCAGAGGTAGAGAG
>NW_022196911.1:57010899-57021676 GCF_008632895.1 Mastomys coucha
AGAGGCAGAGAGGCAGAGAGGCAGAGAAGCAGAGAGGCAGAGGCAGAGGCAGAGAGGTAGAGAGGCAGAGAGGCAGAGGTAGAGAAGCAGAGGTAGAGAGGCAAAGACAGAGAGGCAGAGGCAGGCAGATCTCTGTGAGTTCGAGGCCAGCCTGGTCTATAGAGTTCCAGGAGAGCCAGGGTGGTTACACAGAGAAACCCTGTCTCAAAAAAACAAAATAGATAAATAAAACTTTCTTCTAGTTATAAGGGGGAAAAAGGACACCAAGTTCTCTTGTTCCTCCCCAAACACTTAAGGGTATAGGTATATGATAAAGATGTCAGCAGAAAAGAACAATATACCAACTGTATCTGCCTGGCATTCAAAGCACAGTAATTGCAAAAAATCATACAAAGTTAAAAAAATCAGTCTTCAAAGCCAGGCATGGTGGCATGCCTTTAATCCAAGCACTTGGGAGGCAGAGGTAGGCGGATCTCTGAGTTCTCAGCCAGCCTGGTCTACAGAGTAAGTTCCAGGACAGCCAGGGCTACACAGAGAAACACTGTCTCTAAAAAAAAACCAAACTAAATAAAATAAAATAAAATAAAATAAAATAAAATAAAATAAAATAAAATCAGTCTCCATAGAATCCCTCTGTTTGGCCAAGAATCACAAACATCTATTCTTAAAAACAGCCTCAAAGAGGGCTACAGAGATAGCTCAATGGCTAAGAGCACTTGATGCTCCTGCAGAGAACTCGTTCATTTTCTAGCACCTATACCCAGCTCTAGGGGTTCCAAAAGCCTCCAGTAGATACTGTACTCATGTGCATATTTCCATGCATACATAAAAATAAATCTTTCCAGCTTGCTAGTGGTGGTGGTACACACCTTTGATCCCAGCACTCAGGAAACAAAGGTAGGCAGATCTCTGAGTTTGAGGCCAGTCTGTTCTATAGAGTGAGTTTCAGGACAGCCAAGGCTATACAGAGAAACCCAGTCTTGAAAAACCAAAATAAATAAAATAAATAAATAAATAAATAAAATTCTTTGATCCCAGCACTCAGGAGACAAAGGTAGGCAGATCTCTGAGTTTGAGGCCAGCCTGCTCTACAGAGTGAGCAGAGAAACCCAGTCTTAAAAAAACAAAATAAATAAATACATACATACATACATACATAAATGATAAATCTTTTCTAGCACTCCAGAGGCAGAGGCTGGCAAATCTCTGAGTTTGGGGTCAGCCTGGCCTACGCAATGAGTTGTAAGTCAACCAAGGACACATAGCAAGACTCTGTGTCAAAATAAACAAACAAATCTTTGAAAATAGCTTTAGAATAGTCAATAATTCAAAACAATAACAAAAACAAAAACAGCATGCAAAAATAAACAGCAACTAAAACTGACCAAACTTTAATCCAACTACCAAATTTCAAAGGATGTTATAACATGCTCTTTTAACTGAGGGTAACTTTTAACTCAGAATGTGATAGTATTTTAAAATAGCATACCTTTAAGATTTTTATTTCCTTTCCAAGCAGAATTTGTGATTTTGACAAGTTCTTTTTATTAATACTTTTAATAGCCACCTCCCAATCAGTTTTCTAAAAAGGAAAAACAGTGTTATGCCTGAAAATTATAACATGGAAACAACTCAATAAAAGCTTACTAAGTGTAAATATGTGTTTAGCCACTCAATGTACATATGGTACTGGGGAAACATGACAAAGGCCTCAAATTTCAAACTAAAAAATGATTTCATAAACAACACAATACAAAGCAATGTCCTACAGCACAGCCATAAAAAGTAGTAAATACAAAGACCATATAGGATCAATTGAAAAAAAAGTTTACAGTCCCATAGGAGTTATGGAGAAATAAACATGGGAAGTGATAGAGTTCAATGGAAAGTTATCCTGGCTGGATTACACTGCTTTTATTTTTTTTCTTGAATTTTAAGTTATTTCATAATGAATAAGAAATAGACGACAGTACCTTTTTAATAGGCCCTCTCGAAACAAACAGAAAACCAAAGCTTTATTATTATTATTATTATTTCCAGTCCCAATGTGCTTTCTCAAATTCTTTAGATTCTATAACCTGGTGTGACCTATTTGCAAAACAGTGGCTTTAAAAAAAAATGAAGCTTGAACTTGCATCTGCGTTGTATTATTGGATTAGGGTCCAACTATCTCTGCCACTTAGGGAGTTCGTCTAACTCAAAAAGGGGAGGGTTACTACGGGGCACCCCGAGATGCAGAGGAACTCGATCCCTTCTAGTCTGAGAAAGCTTCAGACTAACGGGAAACGCGCCCATTTTCCGCTGGGTGTGCAATTATCGACAGTAAAGGTGACAAGCTCCGGAAAGTCCAGGGCGGGGGAGAGAGGACAAAGGTCCACCAACCCGCAACCTGGACAAGCACATTATCCTGTGCAAGCACTGGCGTCCTAGTCGCCTCGGGACCAGTAGTGGCTTCTCCGAGCTGGCAAGTCCCCGGGCGCAATTCGGTTACCCAGCACACTGTCAGGGAAAAACATCAGTGGCTCTGCGCCGGTCGGTAGGTGGAGCTCAGCCTAGCGGCTCTGGCCTCCAAAACAAACCCTGCGACAGTGACAGCAAGCACAAAGGCAGGCCGGCCCGGGGCGCCCAGCCCAGCGGCCAGGACCGGGATGCCGGCTTCCGGGCTTCGCACCAGACAGCGGGCGGGCGGCGCTCACCTGGCGGTGCCGCCCCCGGAAGACCACAGCGAAGGCCCCGTGTCCCACGAGGTCCCGCTTGCTGTACTCGAAGTCGCCCACCACCTCCATGGCCGCGCCCCCGGGACATAGAGCGCTAGGGTGGGCAGGCGTGGCGGAGAACCGGGATCAGCACCGCGGGCCCGAGGGCCCCAAGCGCGCCCGCGGGCGGCGGGACGGGGGCAGCCACGGCCCCGGGCCCGGACGGACACTCATGCCGAGAGGCCGGAGCGGAAACGGGACCGGCCGCCGCGCGGAGCCGGGGTCAGCGAGGCCTGGGCCCGGCCGCTCCTCATGGCCCGGGCCGCGGTCGGCCGCGGGGCTCTGGCCAAGCGGCCTGGGCGCTGCCCGGCCGAGGGCACCGCCACCGTCACTGGGCGTCCCCGTAGCTACCCGCGCGCCCGGCAGCGGTGCAGGGCCGGGGCCGCGCCATCCCCGCAGGTGCGGCTGCCTCGGCTTGTTGCGCCCGCTGCGCTGCTGGGTAGCGGCCGCCGCCCTGGAACCCGCACAGCCGCGGTAGCGGCTTCTGCCTGCTTCGCGGGAGCGCTCAACGCACACGCGCGCGCGCGCCGGCCGCTCCGCGCCGACTACCGGCCCAGGGCGACGTCAGCGCGTCTTGTAGGACGATGCGCCCCGGTCCTGCTCCCTCCGCCGAGAAAAGGAGTGCGCGCCCCGGGACGCGGCGCCAGGCACCGGGGCGAGTCTGCAGCTACTGGAGCGAGTTGGCGAGCCGGGGAGGTCACGGCTGCTTAGGAACCGGCGGCGGGCTCGGCGCCGACGTCGGCGCCGACGGCTAGCAGGAGCCTGCCACGCCCTGACCTGAAGCCGCCCTCTAAGGGGCGGATCTTGAACTCGGGCCGGAGGAATCGCTGAGGCGGTGCAGACACTGAAGACAAAAAAAAAAAAAAAAAAAAAAAAAAAAAACTCCGGGGGCCGCCTTTCAAGTCCATACCACAAGCTGCTGGACACCCTGCGTGCTCTTTTTGAGGAAGGTCTCTAGACTTCTGAGGGAGGCTCAGAACCTCCTTTCTAAGGAGAACCTTCTTCATGCCAATGAACTACCAGTTTGCCTCAGGCTATTTTTTTCCTTCTCTGATTTTTCAGGTAAAAAATGATAGTCAACTTTTGCTCAAGAAAGCATTACAAAACCATGGTAAACAATATGTGTGACCCCACACCTATGTGTATGTTCAGGTTTGGGAATCGTTGCTTTCAATTTCATCGCCGGCCCCTGAAACACCTCTTTGTCTCTCTGTCTCTGTCTCTCTCTGTCTCTCTCTCTTCCCCTCCCCCCTCTGATTTTACTTTTATGTGTATATGTATGTGTATGGGTGTTTTGCTGCATATATACGCACCAGAGGTGCACCTGGTGCCTACAGAGGCCAGATCAGGGTGTCGATTACTGGAATTACAGATGGCTGTGAGCCACAATGTAGGTACTAGGAATCAAACCGGAGTCCTCTGGAAGAATAGCCAGTGCTCTTAACCACTGAGCTGTCTCTCCAGCCAGCCCTCTGAAACTCATCTTGACAACCAGGTAGAGGTCCTAAAAACCTCCAGCTTTGAGACAGGTCAGGAATCCGAAAGCAGTGTCTCTAGTCCATTTTCTGTCCCTGAGAAAAGAATACCACAGACTCGGTAAGTCCATTTTCCATTGCTAGAACAAAATGCCCCAGGCTTGGCACCTTGTAGAGAAATGAGTTTTATGAAGCTCACAATTTTGGAGGCTGACACCCCAAACAGCAAAGCACCAGCTTGGATATGAAGAAAGGCTTTACCAGGGACTATGGGACAGAGAGAGATCATAGGGCAAAGAAGCCAGAGACTGAGAAGGGATCAGTGTTACTCCTGTACAACAACAACTCACTCTTGAAAGAAGCAGTTCATGGTCTTACCACACCAAGGACCAAGCATCCAGCACAAACTTTGAGGAGCACATTTGAACCATCCAAACCATAGCAGTAAATTAAAAATTCTTTTCTTCTCTCTCTCTCTCTCTCTCTCTCTCTCTGTGTGTGTGTGTGTGTGTGTGTCTTGAGTTTTAGCTCCAACACGTAACCACTTTTTAAGATACATATTTATTGTGTGGCTGCTTTCACTCCCTTATGTGGAGCTCAGAGGATAACTTATAGGAGTCAGGTTTTCCCCTCCACTATGTGGGACGTGTGGGTGGAACTCAGGTAGGCAGCCTATCCAGTGAGCCATTTCACAGGCCCCCCCTTAGCTACTTTTTTGTTTGTTTGTTCGGTTGTTTTTTGAGACAGGGTTTCTCTGTATAGCCCTGGCTGACCTGGAACTCACTCTGTAGACCAGGCTGGCCTCGAACTCAGAAATCCACCTGCCTCTGCCTCCCAAGTGCTGGGATTAAAGGCCTGCACCACCGCTCAGCATCCTTAGCTACTTCTAAAGCAGACCCACCCAAAAGGCAACAAACTAACCTTACAAGGAATACATACCTCAGGAACTTATTTGTCTGTTCCTGAGGACAGACCTGTATGGGTTGGCTTAATGCTGCTTGAATTCTAATGCTAATTTGAATCTCCCAAAACTGTTTGTCTGCACTTAAGACACTGAGGGACACTGAGTTAATTCTGATTGGTAAACAAAGATGCCAGCAGCCAATAATTGGGGAGAAGAAACATAGGTGGGGATTTAGATTTCCTGGGCTTGGAACCAGGAGGAAGAGGAGAGGGAGGAGAAGGGAGCCGCTATGGAAGAGGAAGAACTAGCAGGAGGGAGAAGAAGAGCTGCCACAGACTAAGGGCTAGAGGGCTGCCTGGTTGGAGCTGAGAGCAGCCCAGATGGAACAGTAAATTGTGAGTGGTAGCTTGGGGTTATTGATGGGAAGATAGATTCTAACAACATGGAGGGTAGGCAGTTACCTAGCTATTACGCTGCCTAAGACATATTTAAAGAAATAAAGACCAAGAACTCATGGTCTAAGGTGGGAAGGAACCCCACAACAGGATTTATTATTTATTACTACCCAAACTCCTAGTCACTTCTTAAGTCCCTGGTCCCAGCTCTTCTTAGGGGGATTACTTTTAGTGTGAGTTTCAAAAGGAACAAACTCTATCCAGGCAATGGCACCTTCCTTCCTCATACTCTCAAACGGGGGGGGGGGGGGGGCTTTGTGGTAGATGATGAATATGCACACACCCCCTTCTAGAAATAGGACTTCATGTATGCCCAACTCCCCTCTCCATGTTGGGATTCGGTCTTGCTTGGGCTTGTATAGGTCTTGTGTGTGCTGTCACAGGTTCATATGTGCAATTGTCCTGCTGTGTCCAGAAGGTTCTGTTTCCCTGTAACCATCTACCCTCTCTGACTCCACGCCATCTTCCTCAGTGATTCCCGCAATCTTTGGTGGAGAGGTGTCATGTATATGTTCTATTCTGTGCTGAACAATTCCAATGTCTCTCAGTCTTGGCCAGTTGTGGATTTCTGTGTTCATCATCAATCAAATATAGCTTCTCTGATGGTTTTAAGATGCTCTAACCTGAAGCAAAGGTTCAGAGGGCCAGGAAGCATTTGAAGGTCAAGTCTTGTGAGGGGGCTGGGTTTGATGATTAAGAACATATTCTGTCCTTGCAGAGGATCTGAGTTTGGTCCAAGCACCTACATCAGGTGCCTCACAACTCCAGCTCTGGGCATCTAATGTCCTCTTCGGGACTTTTGAGGGACCATGTTAATATGCATATACTTTCCATCCTCTCGAGATATGCACACCTTGTGAGAAGATGCCTAGGTAAGTTCTAACTTTCATTATCAGTTTAAACAATTATTCATGCAGAAGTGTCTACAATAGAACACTCTGCCTTTTTAATGTTGTTTGCGCATTTTGGCTTAAGATATGGTTTTCAAGGGATATTGTATCAGTTTAATTAAAAGAAACACTGTAGGGAGAAAAGAGAAAGAAAGTTTTATAATTAAAAGATTATTCATGTTATTGTTTAGTTTAAAAAGAATAAAGCAGGGGGCTGGCAAGATGGCTCAGCGGGTAAGAGCACTGACTGCTCTTCCAAAGGTCCTGAGTTCGGATCCCAGCAACCACATGGTGGCTCACAACCACCCATAATGAGATCAGACGCCCTCTTCTGGTGCGTCTGAAGACAGCTACAGTGAATTACACCAGAGGGAGCAGGGCCAGAACGAGCGGGCTGGCAGAGGTCCTGAGTCCAATCCTAAAAGCCACACACATGATGGCTCACGGCCATCTGTACAGCTACAGTGTATTCATACACATAAAATAAATAAAAATAAATAAATCTTAAAAAAAAAAAAGAATAAAGCAGCTGTGGGGAGGGTATGTGTGCACACCTTTAATCCCAGCACTTGGGGCAGGGAGTAGAGTTTGAGACCAGCCTGGTCCATAGAGTGAGTTCCAGGACAGCCAGTGCTACACAGAGAAGCCCTGTCTGAAAAACAAAAGATAAATAACCTTGGGGTATAAGGACAGGTGTAAGTACACTTGCCTAGCATGCATAATGTATCCTAGAATCAGTTCTTAGCACATACACATATATCTAGACATGTGCTTTCTCTTATAAAACAAAGATGTAGTGAAATGATCCAAGGGCACCCATGGCTCAGTTCTCTGAATCAGACACTGACCTGGAGGGCTTATACCTCAGGAAGGATAGACACAGGAATAAACGGAGGTAAAACATGTACTGGTTTGACCACTTGAGAGCCTCCCTAGCAGAAAGTTCTAAAGCCAAAAATCAGGAGCTAACTGTGATGGTACACATCCTTAGTCCCAGCACTGGAAGAAAGAAGCAGGCTAAACTCAAGAGTTTCAGGACAGCCTGGTCTACAGAATGAGTTTCAGGACAGCCAGGGCTACACGGAGAAACCCACTCTTGAAAAATCAAACCAAACCAAACCAGAGTTGTCCAGCACTGAGCCCATCTACTAATGGATGGGTGTGGCTGCTACCCAATGTTGAGGGCCTGAAGAAGCAAATAACTATAGCCCAGTTGTGTGGCAGCTCCTTCCTCTAAGGGGAGCCTGGACAGAACATCTCTGAGGTTATCATGCCAACTGGAAAACTTCCAGAGCAGGCTGTAATTTTCCAACATTACCATGCCATGTCTATTATTTCACAGTAAATGTTTATTTTGTTGGTTTTGTTTTTCTTCTTCTTCTTCTTCTTCTTCTTCTTCTTTTTTTTTTTTTTTTTTTTTTTTGAGATAGGCTCACTCTAATGTAGTCCTGGCTGTTCTGGAACTTGATATGTAGAGGTCCATCTGTCTGCTTGGGAGACACATTGCACAGGTACACATGCACGTGTGCGCACACGCATAACTGTGAAGTGGAGTGTGATGTGGTGGTATATACTTGTAATCACAGTACTCAGGAGACTGAGGCAGGAAGGTTATATGATCCAGGCTACCCAGGGCTACATAGCAAGATCATTTCAATAACCCAAAGATATGTTATTTTAATCATAATTAACATAATTTAACATCCCTGGCTGTCCTGAAATCCACTTTATAGACTAAGCTGGCTCAAACTCACTGAGCTCCTCCTGCCTCTTGCCTCCTGAGTGCTGAGACTAAAGGTATGTGCCTCAGTCCCTGGCATAATCATAAAATTCAAGTGGCTAAAAAAAAAAAAAAAAAAAAAAAAAAAAAAAAAAAAAAAAGGAATGTGTAAAGTTTGATATACTCAGATTTAACAAACAGCATTAAGAAGCCAATTATTTACACTTACCAAACCTAAGATAGACGCTTAGTGCTTATGCTCTTGTCTAGGAAC
Source organism: Mastomys coucha (assembly GCF_008632895.1). Taxonomy (NCBI): domain Eukaryota; kingdom Metazoa; phylum Chordata; class Mammalia; order Rodentia; family Muridae; genus Mastomys; species Mastomys coucha. The sequence continues at coordinate 57,019,374 of NW_022196911.1, forward strand.
TGTGAAGCCCTAGATTTTATCCCCAGCATCACACATGCACATATGCATATACCTATACACATATACTTAAATATACCATACATACATTACATACTACACATACACATTTACATACACTTATCATATATATACACACATATATACATATACCACATACACATACACCTCATATACACATACCACACACATATATATGCATACCATATATATACACATGACACATACATACATATATACCATACATATCAAATATACACACATGCACACACATATACATATGTACCATACATATCAAATATACACACATGCACACACATACCACATGCATATATACGTATGCACACTATACATACCAAACACATACACAAACATGTTCCACACACACCATATACATGCATATATATAACACATACAACACACACACATTGGTAAGCTGATTAAACAATTCAATCAACCTTCACTTTCTCTTAGTCACTTGACTGAGACTCCAGAAAGCTTTAAATATCATCACTGCTACACTTGGCTAGCACAATAGTTTTCAACTTGTGGATTTTGAGGAATCCTGGAAGTCCCAAGATAACCCCAGGGGTTCAGTGAAGTCAGATATGTTTTCATAGCAGTATAGACAGATAAGCTGCCTTTTTATTTTTAATTTTATCTATATCTGAGATGAGGGTGTACAAGAGTGACTGATGAACTTCCTGGCCCCTTGGCAGGAACCTGGACTGAACCAAACCAGGAGAAATTACCAGCTCCAGTTTTCCCTAAGTTTACTCTGTGCAGCAACAACAATCACTAAGTTAGGAGAAATCTTAGCCCTCAAGTATATGGTTTTATGTGTATTGGTATTTTGCCTACATTCATACCTGTGTGAGGGTGTCAGATCTCCTGAAACTGAAGTTACAGACAATTGTGAGCTCCCATGTTGGTACTGGGAATTGAACCTAGGTCTTTGGGAAGAGCAGCCAGTGCTCTTAACCACTGAGCCATCTCTTCAGTTCCAAGTTTTTTTTAACATGTTGACAAAAGGGGAAATCTATATATAGCTCTCCCTCGTGCCAAAGCATTGCTTTGTGTCTTGGCTGCCACGTGCCTACTACTTTCACAGAATAACATTTCTCTAAAACTTATTTCACATGCATCAGTGTTTTGCCTACATGTATGTGTTCTGTATGAAGGTGGCAGACCCCTTAGAACTAAAGGTACAGACGACTGTAAGCTGCACTTACTGCGTGCTGCGAATTCAACCTGGGTCCCCTGGAAGAGCAGTCCCCAGAATATCACTTCTAATGGCAAGGACAGTTGATAACCTGGCCATTTAGACTTCCTCCACATTTCTTTTGCTTGTATTTATTATGTAGTCCTCCCAACCTGGAGACCTGGTCTCCCTGTACAACCCAGGCTATCCTCAAACCCAGGTTGGCTTTTAATTTCCTTTCCTCTCTGGGCCTCTGTGTCACATGTAGAGATAATGCTGAGGCTACTGGTGGGAGAAGAGAGTCTGCTGATCCAAGAAGCAGCGGGTGACAGAATCCTAATAATACATTTTTAAAGAAAGGATAATGTTAGTCTAGTGGGGCACACCTGTCACCCCAGAACTTGGGAGTTGATAGCAAAGAAGTTTGAGGCCAGCATGGACATTTTCTCACACCAAATCGAAAGTAAATTCAAGAACAAACATGTCCCCCCAACAGGTGAGGCTTCTACTGTCTTTGCTTTATTTTAAAGGGAAGCTGTTGAGTATTTTCTTTTTTGTTGTTTTTGTGCTCCCCCAGTCTCCCATGTGAGTTGAGGCAGGTCTCACTATATAGCCTTGGCTCTGGAACTCCCAAGGTAGACCATGTTGGCCTTAAACTTAGAGATCCCCTTGCCTTTCTGCCTCCTGAGTGCTGGGATCAAAGATGTATGTCACCAACCCAGGCCATAATGTTATTTTCTTATTCTAAAATCATGTCTCCTAGTGCAGGCCTAGTGGCTAACCAGGATTTATTTATAGTTGTGTAACTGGCAACATGAAGAAACATTTCCCTATTTCCCCCCACTGGTAAGAAGAAATGGCAAACCAGTGTCTTTTCCCGACTCAAGAGGAAGTGAAGCATTCACCACAGGTTGCAGAGCAGTCTCTTCTGTCTTGATAGAGGTCAGAAACAAAGTGCACTGCAGACATCCTCCTACCTCTCCCAGAGGAAGCCCAGGCGTGGCCAGCCTCCCATGAAGAAAACAGGAAAGCCTACTGGCAACAAGCACAGAAACCAAGTGGGTCATCTCAGTGCTGAAGTGTGTGTGTGTGTGTGTGTGTGTGT
>NW_022196911.1:57023551-57037892 GCF_008632895.1 Mastomys coucha
GGGGGGCTAGGGTCATCTCAGTGCTGAAGTGTGTGTGTGGGGGGGGGCTAGACTGTATTTCTGTGACAGAATAGCTGGCCAGCTATGCAAGGCCCTGGGTCTCATCCCCAGCACCAAAACCAAAGAGAAACAGAGGAGCCAACTTGACATCTGTGTGAGGAATCCTGCAAATACAGGTTTGAAGGGCCACCAGGGGAAGTCGGTTCCAGTCTTTTCTGGTAAGAGCAAGTCACAGCAGGACACAGAGGCTGTGACACACAGACATGAGCCAGAGGGCCAATTTATTGATTCATGAGTGAACATTCAACTGTTCAAAAGATAACCAGAAGAGGAGTTTGAAAACCCCAGTTATCTATTTGTGGGGAAAAAAAAAATCACTTCAGCAAACAAGGGAAGGGGTGGGGGAAAGAGTTCTCTTAACTGGCCTCTGTTACAATCCAGACTATGAAGCTGGTGACTAAGCGTGCAAGTATGTTCACGGGGCACTACCAATGTAGCATTCTGTGTGTGTGTATGTGTGTGTGTGTATGTATGCGTATATATGTGTGTATGGGGGTGGTAGATTCAGAACTTGAGAAGGCTGCCTGGGCAGCCCTAGAGTACTGCATAGGGAACTCGGTGCTCTAACCACTGATTTACCCTCTGGCTCCAATTTTATGTATTTTCTGCTCTGATTTGCTATAACCTAAGATTGCTTTTTAAAATGTGCCCCGCCCCCAAGTAACTGAGATTATGCTGTTGCTTACAAAGCATTCTCTTTTCACCCAGGAGAGAAGTCAAAGCTGAGAGACCCTACAGGATCTGGCCCATTTTCTCTGTGGTGTCTCCAATCACAGTTCCCTCTGGTCCATTTGGCTCCAACTCTGAGCTACAAGCAGGCTCCTGCCTGGAGGGAGGCCTTTGCATGAACCATCCATTTGACCCAAGATGTCCTCTGGAGCGAGCAGAATCCACTTCTTCCAAGGTTCATGCCACCTTGTTAGCATGGCTAGCCCTGGTCACTGGTCCTAAAATCAAGTTCTCCCTTTTATACTTATCTCCCACCCTAGACTTGGCTTTGTCCTTAGTTCTTAAACTAGCTTACATACATTTATTTCATTTTACCACTTCTTGATGTCTGGGTTAAGATCCCATGTACATTCTACTGTAGCCCTTCTCCCATTTATGACCATGTAATGCTTCTGTAATAGAGAATAAGCTCCCTGAAGGGAGAGACTTACCAGTTTTGTAGAATCCTAGATAGGCATGCTGCCACCTATAATTTCAGCACTTTGGAGGCAGAAGCAGAACAACCTCAACATCCATATTTCCTTTTTTGCTCAAGACTTCTCTATGGCTTGTCTCAAATCTTTAATCATCTTGTGCCTACTGAATGCTGGGATTATAAGTGAGTACCACCACATGCAGCGATGGGAAAACTTTCTCAATGGAAAACATTACTTTGTGCAAAGGCAGTAGCTATGAGAATTAAGAAGAGAAGATAACCTAGTTTAAGGTCTAGGGACTGTCTGTCTTCAACACTAATAAGGAATTTGGACTTTTTCCACCCTCCTTCCCCCCCACTTTGAGCCAGAGAGATGTAGTATGTACCTCCTGTAGTCATACCTGCTAGAGATTAAAGCAAGAGGATTGCTTAAGTCTATGGCATTCAAGGCCAGTCTAGGAGCCAAAATGAGAACTAGCCTTTAAATGCTGAAATAAAAGTGTGTGTGTGGGAGGAAAATCAATAGAAATTTTGTTTAAAAAGGCTATAATCAAACATAATGCTGTGTATGCTAATTAAAATTTTAAATAAAAATATATAAAAAGAAAATTCAACCCAATCCTTATGTTCAAAAATAATACACAGCCTGTAACTGAAATTTTTTTTAATAAAGAATGTGGCCTTAGTGAAGTTCAAATAGTCATCAGTATGACAATGAAATAAGCTAATTAAGTATACCTGTGTGGGCAAATGCTTTGAGAAAAAGAACATTTTTCCTTTCACTGCTCCTTCTTGTTTATACATCTAGTGATTCTACCAAACACTGTAATCAGCCTAGCATAATAACAGAATACATATAAGGTACACATTCAATAGCAAGCTAGGTACATACATTGTGACTGAACATCAGATTTTACACAAGGATAACTTAGCTTCTACTAGAGCTCATTAAAACACACACACACACACACACACACACACACACACACACACACACACACACACACACACAGAAAGCACAATCCAGAATGATCTCTGTACTGGCTGGTTGTGTGTGTCAACTTGACACAGGCTGGAGTTATCACAGAGAAGGGAGTTTCAGTTAGGGAAGTGCCTCCATGAGATCCAGCTGTGGGGCATTTTCTCAATTAGTGATCAAGGGGGTAGGGCCCCTTGTGGGTGGTGCCATCCCTGGGCTGGAAGCCTTGGGTTCTATAAGAGAGCAGGCTGAGCAAGCCAGGAGAAGCAAGCTAGTAAAAAACATCTCTCCATGGCCTCTGCATCAGCTCCTGTTTCCTGACCTGCTTGAGTTCCAGTCCTGACTTCCTTGGTGATCAACAGCAATGTGGAAGTAAGCCAAATAAACCCTTTCCTCCCCAACTTGCTTCTTGGTCGTGGTGTTTGTGCAGGAATAGAAACCCTGACTAATACAATCTCTATCTCTGAAATCTGAATGCTAAAATATTAACATAGTTTCTAACATCATTCCTTATGTTATTAGCTATTACTTCATTAGCTTACCTAGTATTTTGTTGTTTTGCTTGCTTGTTTCCAAGACAGTGTCTCACTATGTAGTTCTGTCATGTCCTGGAACTCACTATGTAGACCAGGCTGGCCTCAAACTCAGAGATCTGCCTGCCTCTGCCTCCTGAATGCTAAGATTAAAGGCATGTGCCTAGACTAGACCCCAGACTAGTTACCTAGTGTTATAATAAAAATGAATGCTACAACTTAAATAAGATCTTGGGTCAATTTGGGAAATTTTTGAAAAGTAAAAAATAAATATCAATTGTAAATACTTAAACTTCCAGAAATAGCAATCAAATAGCCAGATGTCTATTTATAATATCTAATTTATTTAATTATACATGCTTATTTTAAAATAACAATATATATAATACAATAATACAAAATATTGCTTTTTCCCCATTCTCACACTGTAACAATTCGCTTCAAATTCTCCACAAGCATCTTTTGAATCAACATCTTCATATCTACACCTAGTTTCTTTAAGTAGATCCCCTTTGTTTGCATCTAAGTAGTTTGAGATACAGCACTTTAAAGACGTATGTCTGACACTCTTCCAGAGTCTGCACCAACCCATCACATTAGAACTGCTCACTTCACCCTTGACTTACCCTGAGGGTGTTTGTAATCCTCACCACAGAGCCACTTGCTTATTGCTTTTGAAATAGCTCTTTGAAAGGCTGGTTTGCAAATGTACTTTTGTAGTAGTGAGGGGATGCTTCCCTGGAATAATGAGAAATCTCTCTGTCCTGCCTTTATAGAAACAAAGCACCCACTCCCAATTCACTCAAGTAGGAGAAACTCAGAACTGCACAAAACCTTGCTTTTCTGAGGTTTACATGGACCACAAATCTGAGAAGCCATCAGAGGCTAACAGCAGCAGGAAATGGCAAGGTTAGTTACAGGGGTGTGCCAGAGGTCCAGACCAGATTGTTAGTCAGGGGTTGTGATGTTTTTTCAAGAGCAAAGAAGTTGTGAAAAAAGTTGGGAATGGTGTATCAAAAACAAAACAAAACAAAACAAAAACAAAAAAACAAAAACAAAAAAAAACTTTTGGGGAGAGGAAGGGAGAGAGATCCCCTGGATTCCCCAACAGCTTGAAGCTGGCCAAACACTAGAGAGGGTAGTCTTCCAAGTAAGGGTCTGAATGTGAATGTCATACCAGCTTGGAGCAGGTGTTCCTGGACAATGGCGAGTGAGCCATGGTTCAGTAAGGGGATTGGGAGTTGTCTGAGAGCATCAGGACTGTGAGAAAAATGGGATCAAAGAACAATGTGCGGAATGGGCAGATTCTGGAGAACGGCTGGGCTGGTCAAAAATCTGTGAATGAAAACATGGCCAAATCCACCTATCTTAACTCCAACAGGCTCCTCCCTCTTTCAGAACATATTACACTGAACTGTCAATACTTGTTCTCTAGACTGGAAGGCAGCAAATCTGTCCTGGAACTGCTGGACTGCTCAGAACCACAATAGTCCTAAGGATGTATGTGCTAGAAAGGAGGAAAGGGAGAGTGAGACACCAGTGTCTATGGAAAGTTGGTCGGCAAAGGAAAACAGGCCAGGGAGCATGGGCAGGACTTCAGAGGGCAGCCAGAACCAAGGGGCTGAGACAAACAGGGAGGAGAGACTGAGGAGTGGGGCTTGGATAGTCTCAGCTTTGATAAACATCTGGATACTAATGAGAGACTACAGGTGTCAGGGTATCAAGAGAAGTAATTAAAATCATATTGCCAATAACAGAACACACTCCCAGAACAGAAATACTCATTCCCCTAGTTGCAAGGATGATTTTAAGGCCGGTTGAGTCTCAAACTGTAATCTTGCCAGCAGCAGTGGTAATCTGCTGCAAAAACTCTCAGGTTCTACCCAGACCTACTAGATCAGAAACCCTGGAGGTTAGCTAGGCAGCCTCTGAGCTAGCAAGTCTCTCTGGGGATTCAGGTATACAATGAAGTTTAAGAAAAGTGCTTTTCAGGCTGGGGATACAGCTGTTGGAAGAATGTTTGCCTAACATGTCCAAAGCCCTGAGTTTGGTCATCAGCATTACTTAAGTGTGTGTTTGTACATGCCTATGTCTCTTTGGGAGGTAGGAGGAGATTAAGGAATTCTAAATCACTCTCTTCCACATAGGAAGTTGGAAACCAAACTGATATGCTTGAGACCACCTCAAAAACAAGCAAAAACCCCTACGGTTTTAAGGTACGGATGGGACCCTCCCATCCCTTCCTCCCTTTCTTTCCTTAGGACAGAAGCTCCATAGGCCAAGCTGCCCTTGCTAATCATTTTTAACTACATCTTTCTGTTTCTACTCGCTAAGAGCTGGGATTACAGATCTGTGCCACCACACTCAACTTAAGTTTTTCCTTCATCCCTTTTATTTATTTTTTTGTTTTGTTTTTTGAAACAGGCTTTCTCTGTGGAATAGAGCCCTGGCTATCCTGGAACTCTGTAGACCAGGCTGGCTTTGAACTCAAGAGATCTTCCTGCCTCTGCCTCCCTAGTGCTGAGATTAAAGGGGAGAGCAACAACTTCCTGGCTGCTTAAGTTCCTCTTAACCCTTTGACATCTGCTATACAAGTCAGTAGTGCGCACTGGCATCCATTATAGCGGTGGGGAGAAGGCTACTAGTTTGTCCCTGGCTGTGTGATCCTAGAGATTGCTTTGTTCTTCCAGCTTCTGTGTCACTTAACATAAAAAAAGAAAAAAGTACTTACCTTTACCTTTCAAGTCAGTGATCAGAGACAGTGCTTAGCACATCCTAAGTGATCAATTATGCTGGTTATTATTATCAATAAGGAAGATTCACAAAGCCCACTACTTCATGGACAGTTGTACTTAGCACATCCTAAGTGATCAATTATGCTGGTTATTATTATCAATAAAAAGATTCACAAAGCCCACCACTTCATGAAGTAGTTCCATTGCCAGCTAGGTTTTTCCAAAGTCATAATTTATATCATGTGTGTGTGATAATCTTATATAACTCTTCCCATTTCTAGCCTCAAAGAATTAAAATGTTCCAAAGTTCTGCAAAGAGCCTGAGGTCAAGGCCAATCCTACACTTTATTTTTGTCCTGTTCAGAAACAGCCTTACTGGTCAGACAAGCTGTTTATACTTTGTTCAACATGTGACCGAATGCCCAAACTCATAGCAGGTAAGTGGGATGGTACAGTGGCTGATCCTCACAGAATGGTGAAACTGGGAAGGTATGGAATAGTAGTGACACCCAATAGGGCTCTGGGTGATAGAGGAATTGAATCATGGGTTCAAAAGGCCACCCAAGTTAAAAAAACAAAAAAAGCCCACAAAAAACTAGTATATATTTTATTTACTGGTGCTGAGGTGAAACCTAGAGCCCTGTGTATGCTAAGCATGCACTCTAGCACTGAGAAACACCCAAGCCCAGCATGTTTTAGATGCAACTCCAAAGGTTCTAGAAGTTCATCTTATTTTCTCATTTACCACGAAACCATATATAGTACTTAGAATAAACACTCACCAAACTAGCAGTTAAGCAGAAGGAACAAAGGCTGCTCTTTGCCAAAACAAGAAAAAGAAAAATCTCGGTATCAGGCTGAGTTTTGGTGGCTACCATTTAGAGCTATACCAGTCTGAAGGGCCAAGTCTTAGTCAAGTGTTTCAGCTATAAACTATTTTCATTTTAAACTACACACACACACACACACACACAACCTATATGTACATTGTGAATATAGGTGCACAGAGAGGCTAGATGTGAGCAAGGAGTATGTATACATGATAAGAGCAGTATACACTCTCATTGCTAAGCAACTCTCTAGTACCTGTTTTCAGTTTTGAGACTGGGTTTAGTCTAAGCTGGCCTCAAACTTGTGATCCTTCTACCTCAGCCTTCTGTGTTCCAGGATTATAGACACCAGCATACCTGGTGGCTAGTACCTCTTTCACGACTGTGAATGTGGGATTCTTACTAGGATACAGGCAGAGGTCAGTTTGGGATCATTTAGGGACCAGCCTGAAGGCACACTTAAAGAGTGGTCTTGGAACATGAAACCAGAAGAAAAGCCGTGTTGGAACCTAATCTCTCATTCACCTTGGGAAATAGCTCTTTAACCCACTCCAAGATCCTTGTACCCTCTTACCCGAACCTTGGGTTCCTCTGGTGTTGATGTATCACCTTTAGCAAGGGGTTTAATGTATCCTGTTCAAGTTGTACAACATCCTTAGTGTGTCAAAGCAGGTTACTTTTCGATGAACCAAGGATATACGCACAAATCATCAGCCAAGAATACTGGCCTTCTGGTGTACTCAGGCAGGCCCTCCCTGAACAGATACCCTTTGAGCCTTTGCTTGAACCAATGCCTTAAATGCTCTCTTTGGTCTTCCCTACCTGTCCACCATTCCTCCTACTCTGAGCCACTCCCAGCCCTGCCCCAGCAAAGAGGCAGTTCCTCAGTGCCTACCTGGAAAGGACTCAGAGCGTAGGACAATTATTAATGTGACTCCCTCAAGCTGTAGCATTGATGAGTTTTAACAAGTACTTTACTTGCCACTTTATGGCTCTGAGGTATAGAGGTGTGGACTAGTATGTAGATATGTTCAACACCTACATAGGTCTCACGAGTCACAACCTCCCCCCTAGTTGAAATGTCTTCTGGTTCTTGGTAGACAGCTAAGAGTGGGGACCAAGCTTATTCTTAGGTACAACATGGGGAAACATGAAGAGGCCCTGGCCTAGGACGCAGGAGTTCTGATGGTGACCATCCTGCAATATAGCAGGGGCCTTTCTAAGGCATGAGTAACTTCTCATTTCTTAAAGAATTAAGTGTTTTAGTCCCAGGAGATTAGGATTCCACTTCAACAGTATACACAAGATGACCAAGGCAGGCTTACTACAGAAAAATTCTGCTCCAGAATGTCACAGTAATTAGCAACGTGCTTAATACACAGTTGTTATGTTGTAGAGCACTGTGATAGTACTTTAATCAAGATCATTTTTGTTGTACTAACAAGTCACTTCAGATTAATGTTAAAAAAAAAAAAATCCAGCTATATGCTAAACATACCCTAAGGACGAATGAAAACCAAGGCAAGGGTACAGAACTGGATGAGGAAACCAGGGAAGTCCTCAGGCTTACCAAAGCCTCCTATCTCTCAGGCTTGTTAACCAGTGCCAACTTCTGTCTGGGGAAGTACCCAGGTCATCTCTTTCCAGGTAGTGGCTGATTTTTCTCCTTCATGCAAAAGCCTCAAGATACAGAATTATCAATTAGTTCATTCCTGGCTTAAACAACTATTATGCTAGGAGAAGAGTGAAGAGGGTGAAAAAAAGCAAGGCCACTGAGGGTGCTGAGTCAGGCCGAGTCTCAACAGTGCCTTTAGAGACATCAGCTGCTACATCAGCTGCTTAGCTGTTGATGCTGAAACAGACCAGCAAAGAAGCCAGGTATGGAGGCTGTGTCTCTAATCCCTGACTTTGGGAGGCTGAAGCTGAACTTACAACACAGTGAAACCTTGTCTCAAAAGTTGAAAACAAAAGCTCTAGTAGTGTAAACAATTTACATCTCAAAAAAGCCTTAACAAATACTGGAATCCAACTAGAAATGACTGTTTCCCGTTTCATTGCACTTCACTGGATGTGGCTGACCCCTGCTTTTCATGAAGAATAATGAAGACAAGCCAAATTACAATGCTGTCATCTTCTCCTTAGTAGGTTGACTTTTAACAATCTGCTGGCTGACAACAATGGAATCATAAGAATGAAGTTCAACTGCTTCCTTGGACTTAAAAACCCTGTCAGGTAATCATTTTGTGGAAACATTGCATAGAGCCTGTAACATGGTGGTTGGGTGATCAATATTAAGTGAATCTAGTGCTAACTTTAAACAAGTACAAGGATCTAACATACAATTGGTCTTATAGATCTGGATCCCTCTGCTCCTGTATCTCAGAGCAGGCAGAGCAGAAAACAAAACCAATCTCTGGTTTGCTCTTTCCCCTTAGACATAGCTTACAAATACTGACATCTTGACCTCAGAAGCACAAAATGCATAAAGAAATCACTAGAAAGTATTTTAACAAAAATCCACTAGTTTAAATAGCCAAGCGCATTACAGAATTTTTTACTCTAAAACATGCAAAGGCAGGAGACACTCAGAATCACATTTTACTCTATGACTTTTATGTTGCGTTTCACTTAAAGTTTGAAGCAATGTGAAATGGACAGAAATACTTTGTTAAAAGAACAGAATAAGCCACAACAGCACATATACTAATTAAAACCTCGTGTCTTTGTCTACAGTCAAACACAAGGCTATGTCCAGTAGGGGATCATGTTCTGGAGTTTTGTAAAACAAGTGGAAATATGAGTAAGGGTTAATATACTTCAATAGGAGAGCCATAAATACCCTGAAAGCAGGAAGTTGACACCATTTTAAATATAATTCACATATATATATTTAAAATCAAACACAATTAAATAGAATATGGTTTAAGTACATGAATACTTCAGAATAACAGAGATGGTACATAGTACCAAAAACTTATACACAGCCTTTTTGCTTCTTCTGTTGAACAGTGTGCCTCTATACAATCAATATTGCAATGAAATAAATTTTCTGTTCATTCAAGACTTTCCCAAGGACAGAGGTGATTAATAATTATATATGTATATATATATACATACACATATACATACTCTTTTGCAAATTCTGAGCAAAAGCAATTAACACCTAAGAAAACTCCCTTTCTCTCTAAACTGTTACACACAAGGAAGCACTGGCACCATGTGGCCAGGGGAGTGTGCTTGCCAACGGGGTGGCCCCGCCAATGGCTGTGCCACAGGTGCAAAGCCAACTAAGCAGAAGGGCAGCGAGTGAGCCTCCTACTGTCTGAAGACAGAAAGGGAAAAGGCAGCTACACATTTCCCACTCACAGTGAAGAATTGGGGAGACACTCAAAAGGGAATGCTTCTGTCCCCACCTTATTAAATTTATAAATGTGTTCTAAGAACCACATGGGACAAACTGGAGTGATCATTTTTTCCATGTGTACTTGGAATGAAGCATCTGGTGCACGGCACTCCTGCAGAGGAATGGGTCAGATGCTCAGAGTAGATGAAATTCACCCTTTTGTCAGTGGAGGAAAGACTAGCTTTAAGGATATAGCATCTTGGGAGTGAAGGAAATGTGAACAGTGTGTTCTGTCAGCGAAGAGAAGGATGCATCATTGAGGCTTGACCCACGACTTGTCAGCTTTCTAAATTAATGCTTCTGTGAAGGAAGACTACACAAGGAATCGTCCTCTGCTCCACAGGCTGCTGGCCCACACTGCCACTCGGAGCTGCTTGCTCCAGGCAGGACTGGCTGACCTGCGACCTCTAGGAGACAAGAAGGAAGCACCTCTGTCATGCTTTCTGACACAGCTAAGGAAAGAATCTGCTGTGAGCATGTGGTCCCTGTCTACCCCAGTGGGTGCGGCCACTGGGAAACCAACGGTCTAGTAGGTCACCAACACCACTTTTTATCTCGGGACTCACTGTGTTACCATCATGTATGTCATCTATGTCTACTTTGAACAACCGCTCTTGGACTGTCTCCCATTCTTTCCTGGAAACAACAGTGATCTAGCAGTGAAAAGAAATGCAGTGCTCCATTTTCATCGGCTGTGTTGAGGAATCCAACCAAAGGGGAAAGTTCTTATTTTTTCAAAATCAGATTTCCTTATCTCTGGTTTTGAGTCATAGCTGGGGAAAAAAGGAAAAAGAAAAAGGTAAGGTACATTCCTGTAGTAGGTAACATACTATCAGCACAGATGAAATGAGAAAATGCTCAGCACACATACAGTGCTTCCTGTGTGCCAGAGCTTAGGGCAGAGCAGAGTACTTTTTTGTGAGGCAAAGTACTAATTATCCTCAGATATTACTGAGTTAACAGAAGGTTAAAGAAGCTAAGAACTTGGTCTTATTTTATTATTTTTTTAAAGATTTATTTATTTATGTATATATATTGAGTACACTGTACAGATGGTTATGAGCCTTCATGTAGTTGTTGGGAATTGAATTTTTAGGATCTCTGCTCACTTGGGTCAACCCCACTCCGGCCCAAAGATTAATTTGTTATTATTATAAATAAGTACACTGTAGCTGACTTCAGATGCACCAGAAGAGGGTGTTAGATCTCATTATGGGTGGTTGTGAGCCACCATGTGGTTGCTGGGAATTTGAACTCAGGGCCTTCGGAAGAGCAGTCAGTGCTCTTACCCACTGAACCATCTCACCAGCCCTGGTTTTATTTTTCTGTTTGGACAATGGTTAATAGAATGAGACCATTCACTTTTCTGTGTGTTTGTGTTCATGTATTTGCATGTGCACGGTGTGCTCATTGTGTAGAAACCAAAGGTCAGCTGTGGATGCCATTCTTCAGGAGCTGTCCACTTTGTGGTTTTTAAGACAGGGACTCTAACTGCCCTGGAGCTCAGCAATTAAGTGATACAACAAACCCTAGGAATGCCTGTAAGCATCACGCTACAAACAAATGTCACTGCATCTGTCTTTTTAATATGGGTTCTCAGGATCAAAGTCAAGTCCAAAGCACTTTACAACTGAGTGATCTCTATGTATGTCAATGTTCTCATTTTTTAAAAGAAAATTGTTTATTTATGTACATTGATGTTTTACCTATATGTTAGTCTGTGTAAGGATCTCTTGGAACTGGAGTTACAAACAGTTGTGAGCTGTCATGTGGATGCTGGGAATTGAACCTGGGTCCTCTGGAAGTACAGCCAGTGCTCTGAACTGCTGAGCCCTGATATTTTTATTTTTTTGACAAGGTTCTACTTGTAGGACTCACTCAACCCTAGTGAACTCATTGGAGAAGGTAAAGACACATATGTAGATACTGAATAACACACTGCCTCTGACAAAAACACTATATAATAGAAATAATCCATGAGACTTATAAGGATTTCTTTTTTTTGTTGTTTTGTTTTTGGAGACAAGTTTTCGCTGTATATCCTTGGCTGTCCTGCAACTCAGCAACAAACCCTTTAACAACTCAGTAATGACATGAGATAGTGCCCAAATACACTCCAGGGGCAAATGTATTTGAATCCCGGTGGCAAACAGGCTATACAGACCAAGTAATCTGTATGGGCTCCTGTCTACTCATAGTCATGGCCATGGAGTGAGAATTAGAAGGAGATCTCAGGTTTTTCTCGCCCAGTATCTCTGATCTGTCACTGAAGGAAGAAAGACCTTGAAAAAGGTTGTGCATACTACCTAAAATCAAATCCAAAGGCAGCGAGGGAGGGCTCCACAGTAGATCATTCAGAAGGTCCTGAGAAGCTAGTTCTCTCTTTCTCCCTCCCTTCTTACACACACACACACACACACACACACACACACACACACACACACGCACGCACGCACGCACGCACGCACGCACGCACGCACACACGCTCCTCCCTCCCTCCCTGCATCTCCAGTTCTTCAGGTTTCTTATTTTGTTCATTACCAGTGCAATACTTATTCTGAGAGAAAGTAAAGACAGCTCAACATCTTAGAGACAAGGTCTAGTAAGCTCAGTCTCTCTTCCCCACACTTCCTCCACTTGCATATTTTTTTTATCCTAATATTAAGAGCAAATGGCAATAAGATATGAGCACACAATGCTCAAATGAAGAGCCTGAATTGTAAACATCTGGGTTCCAAATGGTTTCTAAACTTTTCCTTATCTTCCTACATTTGATCATCAGCACAATGATGGAGAATCACAACAGTAACCACCTTGTACTTCTTTAGACACCTTTAACTAGCTCTCTACTATTTTGGGTTTGACAGAAATTACCACTCTTGCACAAAAGAAGATACTGTACTTCAGAAGAGTGAATGAGACTATGATATGAACCAGCTCACTGAGCAGTTCAGTTTCAACAAGCTCTGGTTTTAAGACTGCTGAGAAGGCCAGCTAACAACTGGCAGGGCAAGATGGACGCTGTACCTATATCCAATTCAAAACATCCAAGCGGCTGAGGACGTCACAGGATGCTTTCTTAGGCCAGGACACATACTGGAGTTTAGGGAAGAACACTCATCTAGCATGCTTGAGACCCTGTGCTTGATTAAGCAGAGGATCCTTATGAATATAGTTTTCTAAGATTTCTTTTTGCTTAAATATAAAGTACAGGGATAGTTGAAAACTTTCACTCCCCAACCCCAAAAATGAGCACACAGTTGAATGTGGTGACTCATGAATATAATCCTCATACTTACAAAAGCTGAAGTTGGAAGGGTATTATGAATTCAAGGATAGCCTGGGCTACAGAGAAAGACTCTGTCTTGGAAAATTCATCCAGGAAGTCTCAAAAAAATTTCAATTAAAATTAAAAAATAAAAAAGCCTTGTTGGATTGTTTGTCTTGTTTGTTAAGATAAGAGTATTATTATGTGGCCAGGCATTCTTTGAGCTTTCTCTATACAGCACAGGTTGGTTTTAAATTCATGACCCTTCACCTTCAGGTTCCTGAGAACTAAGATTATAGGTTCTAGCGCCACACCTGGTTTAAAAGAACCTTCTTAGGGTTGATTTCAGTTGTTTGGTCACTAGGAATGAATTCTCACAGGTTTTGTTTGGCTTATAAAAATCCCTTTATTTTAACTTCATTTGTCAAAAGATACCTTCTTGTTTGACTTTTACTTATTAGGCAATTTTAATATCACTGGATCTTCTGGCTTGCATAAGTTTTGACAAGATGACTGCTATTCTTTTTTTTTTTTTTTTTTTTTTTTTTTTTTTTTTTTTTTTTTTTTTGCTGTTCTTATCTATATATGTAATATACCTCCAGCTATTTTAAATATTCTTTTTATTACTGGAATCCAGAATTTATGTTATGTGTTCTAGTATTTTGCTTACATTTATATTGCTTCTGTATAATAGATTTACAGTTTTCATTAAATCTGGAACATTTTAATCATTTCTTCATATATTTTCTAAAAAAGATTTATTTATTATATATAGTGTTCTGCCTGCACACCAGAAGAGGGCACCAGATCTCATTACAGATGGTTGTGAGCCACCATGTGGTTGCTAAGAATTGAACTCAGGACCTCTGGAAGAGCAGTCAGTGCTATCAACATCTGAGCACTCCCTCTAGCCCTCTTCATTTATTTTTTAATAATTATTTTTTCAGGTTTTTTTTTTCTGCATTTGTGACTCAAATGTTTGTTAGATGGTATCACATCATTCAGTAGCATTATTTTTATTTATTTATTTTCTCATATTTCCAGTCTTTTTCATTCAGGGTTATTTTTCACCTCTAATATTATTTCTTATTTCAGAAACTTTGGTTTTTGGGGTTACACAGAGAAACCCTGTCTCGAAAAACCAAACCAAACCAAACAAACAAACAGCCGGGCAGTGGTGGCGCACACCTTTAATCTCAGCGCTTGGGAGGCAAAGGCAGGTAGATTTCTGAGTTCAAGGCTAGCCCGGTCTACAGAGTGAGTTCCAGGACAGCTGGGGTTACACAGTGAAACCCTGTCTTGAAAAACCAAAACAAGCCGGGCGGTGGTGGCGCACGCCTTTAGTCCCAACACTTGGGAGGCAGAGGCAGGTGGATTTCTGAGTTCGAG
>NW_022196911.1:57037902-57044585 GCF_008632895.1 Mastomys coucha
AAAAAAAAAAAAGAAAAACCAAAACAAAAAACAAAACAGAAACTTTGGTTTTTTAAAACCTATCTTCTATTTCTCCCCTTGACGTTCTTGTAAACTTTTATTCCATATTATATTTTTGAGTCTGTATGCCTCTGTGCAGGTGGTCAATCTGCTACAGCAGGCTGTGGAGCTCAGGACAATTTTGTCACTCAGCCCTCTCTTTCCACCTTTACTTATGTCCAATTAAAGAGAACTAGCTTTTGTTTGTTTTAGCATACACTTGTTACTTAGAGATTAGTCTGATCCTTCCAAACTACTTTTAAACTTTGTTGAGGTCTTTTAGGGCTTACTTAGCTCAAGTATTAAGACATAAGTTCCCACTGTTGTGTATCCTTTGTGTTAACATCAACTACTCCTACGCCTGTCTTTCAGGCATAATTTGGCAAACTTTTGTGGATTTGTCCTTAGAGATAAGCATTTTCTTCCACATCCATGCAGACTGGTTTCTGGCCAGGCCAATAACTGGATGCTCTCCCCAACTATCTCTGTACCTTTTATTTTCTGGACAGCATCTTCTTTTTCTGATGTTCTGTCTCATAACTGCATCAAGTTTTTCCCCTCTAAACTTTTCTTTTTATTTCTCAGTTCAGCAAGTCTCCTGGGCTCTGTTCAGATTTGCTTTCTCCATTTCAGAAGCCAATTCTCCACAGTGGGCAGGGCTCTCTTCAATCCCAGTCTTTTCAGGGATTACAGTCCCATATGCCCAATCTCCATGATCTAGAAACAGTTTGCACTAAGTTCATCAGCCTGGCAGTGCCTTATGATGAGAAAGGTGCTTCCTCTAGCAGTTAGTTCTTCAGAAGCAGATATAGAAGGATCCTAATGTCACATGTGTGTGAAGGTGCAGATATCTGAGGAGACCACAGGCATCAAATCTACATGTTATAGATGGTTGTGGATGCAGGGAACCAAATTCTGGTCCTGTGCAAGAGCAATATGTACTCTTAACTGCAGAGTCCTAATTTCAGCTCCTCTTTGTTTTTTAATTACTACATACTCAAAATGTATGTGTGTGTGTGCGCGCGTGTGTTTATTGATTTATTTTACAAAAGCTAGATACAGTTCAGTTGTTAAAGTGTTTGCTTAACATTCACAAAGCCCAAGGGTTGCTCCTCAGCACCATACAAACCAGCTGTGATGGCACATCCTATAATTCCAGCAGTTAGGAGGTAGAAGTGGGAGGATCGGAAGGTCCAGGTGAACTGGCCACAAAACTTTGAGGCTAACCTAGGCGCCACTGTGACCCTGTCTCAAACAAACACCACCACCAACAGAAGGCTAGGTCAGAATAAAAGTAACCCTTACCTTTGTAGATTTCTCTAGTGGTTGATCATGGTGTGCCTGCTGCATAACATCACTCACTATCATTTTTGCAATCTTCCAAGCTAGCTCTTCTTGGGCCTGAAAGAAGTATTTCAAACTGTTGATAATG
The DNA here is from genome assembly GCF_008632895.1 of Mastomys coucha. Taxonomy (NCBI): domain Eukaryota; kingdom Metazoa; phylum Chordata; class Mammalia; order Rodentia; family Muridae; genus Mastomys; species Mastomys coucha. Next base: position 57,039,374 of record NW_022196911.1, read on the forward strand.
GCCATTCGTCAGGAGGGTCAAGATACATATAGTTGGTCTACTAACTATGTTTACCACTGGATAAAAGAAAGGCACCTTCCAATATGTCCAAAGAATCTGGGTACTTCTGACTATGATATATAAACACCACATTCACTGGCTTGAAGAGTCAGCTACCGAGTAACCAATATCACAACTACTTATCTATGTTTGATAGTCAAAAGGAACACTTTTTTTTTTCACTCTCATCTCTCAAAGCATTTAACTAATTCAAAGCAAGCTTCCTAAACCGAAGATGACGAGAAAGCATCTCAGCTTTTGTATCTGCATTCATGACCTGGTGTGGTGTTGAAAACCTGAGCCAAGATTTATGTCTCAGTGGCCAGTCTCTGGATTGAAGATACTTTTACTGTTCACACCAGACAATGACTCAAAGAGCATTTCTTGCTATAACCAGGGCAAAAGAACACGGATGTGATCTGCATTACAAGGAAACCAAAAGCAGAGACTGCAGAGCCTGCCTCAGACACGGGTAGGTCTTTTGCTTCTCTAAGAACTTACTGAAGACTTACCTCATCAGTATTTCCTTGCACCCACTTCTTCATAGCTTGTGAGAACATGAATCCTGGTAAACAAAGCCAAAATGAGTATGGGATTCAAATGTAATCTTACATTACAAATTTTTTAGGACATGCTACTTAATACGCATTGCTTCTATAACAAAGTGTTTATAACTTTGTGAAAAATGTGATTTAAAATGCCTCTGAAGAGCTGCTGCAGAGCTCTGGGATGTTCTTCTGCTTTTCTCACCACATGAAGGAGGTTAATAATAGACTTGTAGCAAACATTGAAAACAAACAAACAAAAAAATCAGTATAATGGTTTGGTGTAAGAATCTAGCAACACATCAGGAGACTGACAGGTCCTCAGTCTAAAGGATTTCTTCAAAGATTTCCTTTCTTTAAATAAACATTTTATGTATTAATTTATTTATTTATATAAAGAAAGGAAATATTCACTCGTTCATCCTTTCATTCATTTATTGATTGATTGGGGTTGGTGGGAATGTGTAAGTGTAGAGATCAGAGGACAACTTAAGAGGAATGGTTCTTTCCTTCAGCACGTGTGACCTGAGAACTGAACAAAGGGTGTGTCAGGTTTGGCACAAATGCCTTCACTCTCTCAACCAACTCTTAAGCCCCAGTAGATTAATTCTTAAGGTTCATTAACAGAGATGAGCATATCATTTATGAAAAATACAAAATCTAGATCTTTTTCCTTCAATACTTTTTATCATTGATGGTTTTTCTTTAAAAAAAAAAAAAATTAGCCAGGCAGTGGTGGTGCATGCCTTTAATCCCAGCTCTTGGAAGGCAGAGGCAGGCGGATTTCTGAGTTCGAGGCCAGGGCTATACAGAGAAATGGGGCAGGGGGTGGGGAAGGTTATGCAGAGAAGAAAACTTACATATCTGTGCAAAAAGCAACCTAGTTTAAAAAAATGACTTTGTTTTGAAATAAAATAAATATACCCTGTAATTTTATCACTCAAATAATTACCAATTAAAATTTAAAATTAACCTACCAACAAACGTTGATTAATATCTGCTGCACACAATTTTGGAAACAAGGAATAAATAGCCAAATTAAGGTAAGGCAACGCTGTTGAGTTCTCAGCGCTGATGCTATAGTTACACAGGGGTAAGGACACAACAGTAAGCTAATGGCTGATGCAGGCAGGGAAAGCTTTTCTCAAGAGAGAAAACTGAGATGAGGAGGAGCCAATCACCACACACAGTCCTAGCAGGGCAACTACAAAAGGCCATGTGAAGGCAGAAACTTCAGAACTGCAAAGGAGCTTGGCTTGTGAAAAAAGGAATGGTTCAAAGTAGAAGCCAGAAGAGGGCAGTCATGGGTTACAACAGGAAGGACAGACTTTATTTCAAGTGCAGTAAATTGCCCCAAGAACAACAGGTGGATGATGAAGCAGAAAAATGTGCACATGATACCTCTACCATGCATGCTGGAAGCTCTAGTTCAGTCCTCAATGCTTCACAGTGGAGATAAGGGGGGGTGGGGAGATGAAAAGTAAAATCGCATGCCCCCTCCACTTTGCATCCTTAATTGCTACTGAATTTCTCATAGATCTTTTCAAGTGATATTTTAATATGTAACTTCAATATTATGGAGAGACTCAAATTTTGGCCTGGAACTCATCACTGTAGACCAGGCTGGCCTCAAACTCATATCCACCTACCTTTGCCTCTGCTTCCCAAATGTTGAGATTAAAAGAGTGCACCACCACACCAACATGGAGAGCCTCTGCACAACACCATATACAAATATTCCCTACCAAATATATAATTTCCAGTCTACAAACAATAACAAGGAGAATATGCTGATTCGCATAAAGAGGAGAATCCAGGAGGTAGAGAACTCTAGGATTAGCCTGATATGTTTAACAGGTCAGAGACCTAAGAAAGGAAACAAGAAAACCTGACAGACTACATTCCTTTATTTATAGCTCTGGCATTTAGCATAATGCTTAGTATTCAGGATGAGTGAAGTATTTTCTGAGTGTAACATAGTCAATCTCTATGCCCTGTATCACCAAAACATAAGTGACTTAAAGAGCCATCTTGACAACCAAAGGAGGTAGCAGTGTATACTCATGTATGCACATCTATACAGTTTGTGGACATACAAGCTGCATAATTTCCTAGTCATCATTTCATGTAATATATCTTGATTAAAAATGCAAGTAACTGGATGGAGAGTTGGATCAGAGGTTACAAGCACTTGTTGCTCTTGCAGAGGTCCTGGGTTCAGTTCCCATGGTGATTCACAATCATCTGTAATTCCAATTTCAAAACTCTGAACCAGGCATGCACATGGTACATATACACATATATGTAAAATTAAACAAACAAAAAACAATAAATATCTTAATGAACAGAACTGCGGGCAGAGATGCAAGCCTGTTGCCTGTCCTTCTAATATAACACAAGTCAAACTAATCTTCTACTATGTGCCTAACTCATAAGCACCACCATGCATGGCTTAGGTGCCCACAGGTGCTTTTCTTACTTCTCTTCAACTGCTATGTTCTATTTCCAAAATGTTGCAGAATATTTGATCACACTGTGAGATTGTGTTATTTACTGAAAAAACCCTGTTTCTAGTTGTGGTGAGGCTCAACCCTTGGCACACATTTTATCACCCCCTGGCTGGAATACAGGCATACCCTTAGTACAGACTTTTAATCCCAAACAATGAAGGAAAGTTCATTTGTAGAAGGAAGCAGCCATGTTTGAAAGTGATGTCTAACTGAGTGGAAGACAAATGACAATTCAGAAAGATTTGACACAATAGGATGTATCCAACTCTCTCAAGGAGAGAGGAAAGGGAAGCTATAAGAGGGAGCAGTGAAGAAAGTTTTACTGGGACAGCTGTACAGAGACAGGTTGCAGAGTTAGAACAAGCTAGACACCGGTGAAGACAGAACAAGTCAGAGAATGAGAAGGAGCCAGAAGATTAAAACAGATTGCTAGAGTTAATCCGAGGCCAAGCATTGCAAAAAGTCAGAAGCTGAGAGAAAATTGAGTTTGAATCAGTCAGCATGCAGAGGAGTTTTAAGCCAGAAAAGATGAGTTGAACCATCCAGCCAGAGTTCAGAAAGAGCATTAAAGGGTGAGCTTCTTCAGCAGTAAGTCTCAGAGGCGGAAAACATTCTAGGCCCAGATTAGACTGTGTGGAGGCTAGAACCTTCCAGTACTAAGCCTAGGTTAGCAGACTAACGCAGTAAACCTCCAAAACCAGAATTACACCAGGAGAATAAAAGATATTTTTACACTGAATGATTGTCAGAACAATTCCTTCAATAACAAAAGTCATGTGACATCACTTCTCTAATCCAACATGCCATGAGTCTCCATCACCCTCTAAACTTTGCAGTGGTCCTCACTACCATCACCCTCTAAACTTTGCAGTGGTCCTCACCACCATCGACCTTTCTTGCTTCTGCTCACTCTACTCCACACACATTGTTCCTGTCCCTTAATCATGCATATGATGATTTGTATATGCTCAGCCCAGGGAGTGGCACTTTTAGAAGGTGTGGCCCTGCTGGAGTAGGTGTGTGGAAGTGGGCTTTAAGCCCCTCATACTTGCTGCCTAGAAGTAAGTATTCTGCTAGCAGCCTTCAGATAAAGATGTAGAACTCTCAGCTCCTCCCATGCTATGCCTGCCTGGATGCTACCATGCTTCTGCCTTTGATGATAATGGACTGAACCTCTGAACCTGTAAGCCAGCCCCAAATTAAATGTTGTCCTTATAAGACTTGCCTTGGTCATAGTGTCTGCTCACAGCAGTAAAACCTTAACTAAGTCAATGTGGTATGCTCCAGTTCTGCCCTTTACTCAACTGAGATGCTGCTGGACTGAAACCTCCCTCTTCCTGAAACCTTGGCCCACCCTAAGCTGAGGCTAACTTTCCTGAAGATTACCTTCCAACTAATCTGACAATCCCTTACCCTGCATTTTATACTTATAGCTAAGTATTAACCATGTGCATAAGCTGTGGTTACAGTCTCCTCTGTCACATGAGTTACATAGAGAATACAGCTAAACAGAGAAAACAGTGTCTGTTTTCTCCTAGGTACTGAGAGCGCCACAGGCACAATAGATACTTCATTACTCTTCAGAATAAATGATATGAAAAGACTAAATAACTAGAATGAGCAGAGATAAAGAACTCAAAAATCACTTTTTAGGCTATGGGCACAGCTCAGTGGTAGAACAATGCTTAACATATACCAGGAACTGGATGTAATCCCTAGCATTAAAAAAAATGTGTTAACATTTTTCTTTACTCTCTACACTCTTTTCAGGAGAACATCTTAGACATCTCTGATGAAACAGGAAATAAGCTGATTATTTGGCATCAACCTCTTGTTCTTTATTACTTCAATAACTTTGGCATTTATTTTTCTTTGAAAACATGTATTTAAAAAGAGTAGATGTCATCAAAATAGCAGTGAAATTCTTTATCATAATACAATTGCATCAAGGAACTAGAGATGGCTCAGCAAGTGAAGCTCTTGCTGTGCCAAGTGTGAGAACCTGAGCCCCATCCTCAGCCCCCATGTGGTAACCAGGTATTCTGGTGTCTGAATGCAATCCTGATGCCCCCACATGGTAACCAGGTATGCTGGTGTGTGAATGCAATCCTGATGCCC
>NW_022196911.1:57044729-57049286 GCF_008632895.1 Mastomys coucha
GTGTGAATGCAATCCTGATGCCCCCACATGGTAACTAGGTATGCTGGTGTGTGAATGCAATCCTGATGTCCCCACATGGTAACCAGGTATGCTGGTGTGTGAATGCAATCCTGATGCCCCCACGTGGTAACTAGGTATGCTGGTGTGTGAATGCAATCCTGATGCCCTCATGTGGTAACCAGGTATGCTGGTGTGTGAATGCAATACTAATGCTCCCACGGTAAACTAGAGAGGAGAAGGAGGAAATGCCCTCACTCATTTCTAAACATTACACACACACACACACACACACACACACACACACACACACACACACACCCACCCACCCAACATTAAGAAGAGAAAAAACAGACGGGCGGTGGTGGCGCACGCCTTTAATCCCAGCACTTGGGAGACAGAGGCAGGTGGATTTCTGAGTTTGAGGCCAGCCTGGTCTACAGAGTGAGTTCCAGGACAGCCAGGGCTACACAGAGAAACCCTGTCTTGAAAAACCAAAACAAAGAAAAAAAAAGAAGAAGAGAAAAAAAACAAACTACATTTAAAAATAGGTAGAGCACAATGGAAAGCAATGCTATTAAATTCAAAAGGAAGAGAAACAACAGCTTCTACTTTAAACCTCATAAAGTGAGGCTTTTTTTTTTTTACAAAGTTATTATCATTTACTCAATACAGTATAGCAGATCCAACCACTATGACAAGATGTCATGTGAATGGATTCACACTTATTCCCAAACTCTTCCTATGTGAACCAAGTGTTTGGAAGTAGAATGAGTCACAGAGAGTACACTGTTACAGAAGAACAGCCAGTTGCAATGGTGCATATGTACCTTTAACCTCAGCACCGAGGAGGCTGAGGCACTCATGTCTGAGTTCTAGGCCAGCTAAGGCTAAAAGGAAAAAAAGGGGGTGGGGGTGACTGAGTGGAAACAGACAGGGGCTGAGGGGCTGAGGAGGGGGCTCAGTGGGCAAAGTGCTGGAGGAATTCAGAACTCAGAGCCTACATAAACAGTCAGATGTAGCAATGCACCCCTGAAACCTCACTGCTGGGCATAAGGTGGTGGAGATGGCTGGGCTGGATGGCATTAGCCAGCTAGCCTAGCTGAAAGGCAAGTTTCCCGTTTTGTTAGAGACCTGCTTTAAAACACTAAGGTGAAGAAGTCACTAAGGAAAACATTCCCACATCAATCTCTGGCTTCCACTCCCGCCTGTGTGGGTGAGTGAACATAAGTTCATCTACCACATACACACAAAAGGAAAAAAAGAAAAAGGGTTTTAGTCTAAATCTTAAGACTTCACCAAGCCACTTTTCTTTTACAGACTGTTGGAGAAAGACTTCAGATTTTAACTCATTATCTTCCATACATATTTTACAGTAATTTTTAGTAACTGAGGAAACTTAATAAACTAAAGGGTTACAAGATGCTATAGCCAGAAGGCCAGCCTGGACTCTTCTACTGCTATGCTTTCTGTAGTGGCAAAGTCAAGCTCAGTAACTTTTTATTCAAAGGAAGAGACTTTTGTAGAGGTATACAAATTCCTCACACGCAGGTGTATCTATAAACACAGAGTAGAAACATAGTAGTTACAACCACTTTAAATTTTAAATAGTCCTTCACTTATAGTTAGTATCTAATGTGAGCAAAAGCTTAATATGAAAAATAAAAAACTACATACAACCTTTTGATTTCTTCACATCAGGTTCAGGCTCAGACTCTCGGATGAACTGCCCCAAGTCACTAACTCTCCCAAAGGACATCTTCCTAAACACAATGAAAAGACAAACATCATTTCTAGAATTCAAAGTTACATAGCTTATCTAAAGTTCAAAAACTGGAACCACAGCTCATAATGATTCAAGTTATTCAAAGTGAGGCTTATTTGAAATAGAGCCTCTTTTGATAGAGACTGAAAGACTCAAGATCAATGGAATTCCTTTATGAAACATAACACTAGGTGATTTACAGTTGTAAAATTCATACAGAGAATAGGCACAAGACTAGCCAAGACAATTTTGCAAAAGAAGAAATAAAAAAGTCTGACTTGCTCTATATGATCAGAAAAATGACAAGTCCAGGATGAAACTGTAGTTCTGTAGTACAGTGTGTGCCAGCACAGGTGAGGCCCTGGGCCCTGTCCGAAATGTTGAAGACCAACAAAACTAAACCAACCAACAAACCCCTCCCCTAAACTCATGAATGAAATCACTAAACAGAACAAAGTATAATATCAATTGTAGAAAAGTGACCAGTGGACAATGCTGTGATGGAGTCTACAGTATTCCTGAGCAGGGAGGGGAGAAATGCACACGTGAGCCATTACAGTGGACAATGCTGTGATGGAGTCTACAGTATTCCTGAGCAGGGAGGGGAGAAATGCACACGTGAGCCATTACAGTGGACAAGAAGCTATGTGCGCTTACCGCAACAAGCTCGCTTTTATTTAAAAATGAAACAAACAAACACAGAAACAACAAAACTATCTGTAATTACCATTTAAAAGAAGAGAAGACTGTTCTGGTACCTCTGTAGTCTTTTACTTTGGAAAGGGTCCTATTTACAGATACTCTTCTCTAGTCACTCTCCTCTTATATATGCCTTGGATGTAGTATAGCAACAGACACAAATGTGTTTGCCTTGGGAAAAACTTATGTAATATACATTTTTATATAAAAAATGTTAAATTCAACATTTTGCAACTGAGACTGCTGGGAATTTTTGTTTGCTGCTGGGAATTGTCTCTATATAGCTGTGGCTGTCTTGGAACTTGCTAGAGAGAGAATATCTGCCTGCCTCTGCTGTAACTAACGGCATGAGCCGTCAGCTACTAATTGACTTTCTTTGTTTTTTTTTTTGTTTGTTTGGTTGGTTGGTTTGGTTTTTCCAGACAGGGTTTCTCTGTGTAGTCCTGGCTGTCCTGGTACTCACTCTGTAGACCAGGCTGGCCTCGAACTAAGAAGTCTGCCTGCCTCTGCTTCCCAAGGGCTGGGATTAAAGGCTTGCGCCACCACTGCCCAGCCTAATTGACTTTCTTAAGTCAAGTTCTAAGTAAATGAACAAGTCCGTAACATTGAATTTCATCTTCGAGAAAGAGCTCATTTGGACTTTGTTCAGGCATGTGTGTCTGTGTGTGTGTGCCCATGCATGTATGGAAGCCAGAGGTTGATTTCAGGTGTCTTCGTCAATTATTCTCCATTGCATTTACTACTGTCTTAAATTTGTATCCAGTGTCCTTACATATGCAGTTGGGGAGTGAGAGTCTCACACAACATAACACCTGCGTCAGGTCAAAAGACAACTCACAAAAGTCAGTTATTTCCTTCTATCATGTGAGTCTCAGGGACTGAACTCAGGTGGTCAGGCTTGGCAGCAGTTGCCTTTACCTTTACTGAGCCATTTCACTGGCCCTATCTACCTTACTTTTTGAGCCAGGCCTCAAAACTAAACTGAACCTTGCTTGAATTTGTTGATTCAGTTAGACTGGATGGCCAATGAGCCCTAGGGATCTTTCCGTTTCTCCAGTCTGAAATGAAAACCACCCTACAAGTGACTTTTTATGTAGGTGTATGGACTCAGGTCCACACACTTGCACAGCAAGCCCTTTATCTACCATTGTAAAAAGATCACTAAGGGGCTGGTGAAATGGCTCACTGTAGAATACTGTGATTGCAGACATGCTACTATATCAAGATTTCTGTGGGGCTGGCGAGATGGCTCAGCCGGAAAGAGCACTGACTGCTCTTCCGAAGGTCCTGAGATCAAGTCCCAGCAACCACATGGTGGCTCACAACCATCCATAATGAGATCTGATGCCCTCTTCTGGTGCGTCTGAAGATAGCTACAGTGTACTTACATATAACAATAAATAAATCTTAAAAAAAAAAAATCACTAAGATTGCTAAACATGACTTAAAAGCTAGACAGGCAAGACTGCTCATTGAGTAAGGCACTTTTAGCAGCAAGCCTGGAAACTAGAGTTCAAACCCAGATAATGGTGAAAAAACAAAACCAACTCAATAAAGTGGTATTTTAACCTCCACATCTGTACCATGACATGTGTGACCACATATATACAGTCACACATACACACAATTAAGAAAAAGTTACTACAAAGTTGACACAGCCAATATGCACTTTCAAAGACAATGTGATTAACGTTTTTGATTTCCTTCAAGGATTTTCCTAGACTTCTCAGTCATCCAAATGCCACTGTTAATTTTGACAAAAGCATTAAGGCATGGTGAAGATCAAGTACAGCACAGGGTAAGTAATCAAATCTACATAGGTTTATGTGTTCATCAAATACACCACAGGTAGGGATAATGCATACACACAGAGTAGGGTTTATGTAGTCATCAAATATACTTAAGAAGGAAATCACTTTATAAGATATTTCAGAAAGTGAAACATTTTATCATCTTTTCATTCTAGGCTCAAAAGAACCAAGTTCATTCTCAAATACAAAAAAATAACTCAGTTTCCTAAGTATTAACTATGTAACACTCAAATAATCTCAGCATCTTTTTTTACCTTTTTTTTTTTTTGTTGTTTCTATTTTTGA
>NW_022196911.1:57049347-57051358 GCF_008632895.1 Mastomys coucha
AAAAAAAGCTAAAATGGCCAGACATGGTGGCACATACCTTTGATCCCAGTCTTTGGGAAGCTGAGGCTGGCAGATCTCTGTGAACTTTGTCTATGTAATGAATTCTAGGCCAGTCAAGACTACATAGTGAGACTCTGTCTCAAAATAAATAAGTGAATAAATAAAACAGATAAAATGGAAACCAAATGGAAATGGTATGTGCCCAGTGCTTCCAAGACATCAGACACTATTTTAATTGCTTTTCATGCATTACTTCATTTATGTACTTTAGTGAGTTATAGTGTTACATCTGAGTCACTAGGAGACTGAGTAGCATGCCTAGACACAGACAGAACTGAAAACTTAAGAATATATATACATATGCTTGGTGTGTGTGAGAACCCAGCTATGCATGTGCCATAACACGCATTGGAGGTCAGATGAAAACATCGGGGAGAGTTGATTCTCTCCTTCCACCATGGTTCCAGGAACTGACTGAACGCAGGTCCTTCAGGCCTACTGGCCCCAGAGCCATCCTTTTTTTGTTTTGTTTGCTTTGTTTTATTTTTCTCAGACAGGATCTCACTGTGTAATCTTGGCTGGCCTGGAATTCACTATGTAGACCAAGCTGGCCTTGAATTTACAAAGATTCATTTGTCTTGGTCTCGAGTGCTGAGATTAAAGGTAGGCCACAATGCCCGGCTTCCTTTTGACGGCTATATTACATGGCATGTGAAAATGCTGGGCATTTAAACATTTTTTAAAACTGTAAAAGATGCTAAATTCTACACACAAGTTAAGCTTACCCTGCATATGTCCGTTGATATAAAGATTCTGGGTCCAGACTTGCAGCATCCACAATTATTGCTTCATCAAAATTTTTCAGAATTTTAATACTGGCTTTTTTCACACTAGACTACAACAGAAATTATAAATTAGTATATTATGAAAAAGAAGACAACCAATCCTGAGTCTGGAAGATAAGAGGCCAGTATAAAGTTGTTTCAAATATGCTTGTTTATCCAACTCCTTCATTGGGGGATGTGATGGCAACAATTCTGAAACACTCTACAGTTACAATGGAAGGAGGAAAGCACAACATACACAAATGTACAACAAACCTGTCATCCTAAATGACCTATGCTGCAATGCATATGCTAGCCTCAGACAGTATTTTTCTAATATGGAAAACTCAGCCATTTGAGCATTTACCTAATACGTTACCTCATAAACATAAACCCCAACCTTTACAGGGTATGTGAATGCTTTCAATTTTCAGTGAGGTGTGGTGGTGCAAAGGCAGGTAGATTTCTGAGTTCAAGGCCAATTTGGTCTACATACCAGAGCTACATACTGAGAGCTTGTCAAATAATAAGAACAACAATAATAAAAGTAACAATAATTTCTACAAAACAAAAGAATAAAGTGAACCATTTATCTTACACCATATATAAAACCAACTAAAATTGGTCAAAAACCTATAATGCTTAGAAGAAAAACACAAACTTGCAAGTCTACTTTAGGTATGACAATGACTTTTTTTATGTATATGAGTATTTATCTGCATATGTCTGTATACCATATGCCTGTATGCCTGCCTGGGATCCTGAGAGGCCAGAAGAGGGTATTAGATTCCCTGGAACTGGAGTTAGAGTACTCTTAACCAATGAGCCATCTCCTTAATACTTACATTCAGTAGTCCAACTCTAATGCAACCCTCTTGAGCCAAGTCCATCACTATCCTCTCTGTCTAATTGGCAGTATAGGTTAGCACTGTGCTTGTTATATGAAATTTATAGCAAGAGGGAGGGTACACACAAAAGTTTCCTTAACTTATAAAGCATAATTTTGTTTCAAGGAAACATATCCAAGGCTCAGTATGAAGTTACTTAATAGCAATGGGACTCCAGGCAGTGGTGGCACAGCTCTTTAATCCCAGTACTTGGGAGGTAGAGGCAGGAGAATTTCAGAGTCTGAGGCCAGCCTGGTCTACAGAGTATGTTCCAGGTCAGCCAGGGCTACATAGAGAAAC
>NW_022196911.1:57051368-57076898 GCF_008632895.1 Mastomys coucha
AAGGCAATGGGAAAATCATGAATGTGTATCATTAAACTGTGGGAGGAATACTAGATAGGGACCACTGGCTCTACACTTCCTATGTGACCTTATTAAAAGAGTACAGAGCTCTGTAAAAAGGAAGGGAGGGCTCTACCTCCTGAGAACATGTGACTGATGATGGTTCAGCTCCAAATGGGACATCTGTATCATCTCTCCATGACTCAGGAAAGCTTGCAGAAGAGGCGCAAAAAGAATGGTGAGCTGAAGGACGAGGAGGAAAGCTGTAAATGCTCCGTCTGCATAAGACCTGGATGCATGGACTCACAGCTACAGCAGCTACCTGCAAAGGCTTGACCTGTCAGCATTCCACTATGGATGGGGGAGGGGGCTCGTAAGAGTTACAGGGAGTTAAAGTTGAAGGAAGATGTGGAGTCCTATTTCTCAGTGAGGGTCACTGACTCAAGCAAACACCCCCTCAACCCATTCTCATGCAGGTAATCCTGATTAAATGGAGTGGGTGGGCACCACACCTCCAAGGAAATGACACAAGAATAGAAGGGGACTTAGAAAGAAGAAAGTTGATGGGAAAAAAAAAGAGACAGAAAAGGGGGAGAGAGGGAAAAAGAAAAAGGAAGAAAGGAAAGGAGAGAAAGAGGGAAAAAAGGGAGAAAAGGAGGGAAGGAAGGAGGGAGGGAAGAAAAGGGAGAGAAGGAAAGAAAGAAGAAGAAAAAATTGTATTACTCATATGAGAAGGGAGATTGGAGAGATAGCTCAGCAGTTAAGAGCACTGACTGCTCTTCTAGATGTCCTGAGTTCAATTGCCAGCAACCACATGGTGGCTCACAACCATCTGTAATGGGATCCCATGCTCTCTTCTGGTGTGTTTGAAGACAGGGACAGTGTACCCATAGACATGAAATAAATAAAAATAATCTAAAAAGAAAACCTTCTGAGAAGGGAGGGGAAAGGAGATAAGAATCAGGCAGGATATGGTGGTGAATGCTTTTAATCCCAGCACTCAGGAGGCAGTCAAGTGAATCTGTGTCAGGCTAACTTGGTCTACACATTCATGACCTGGGAAGCCAAGGCTACATAGTAAGACCCCGTGTCAAAAACAAAAATTTAAAAGACACAATCTTACGGGGGGGGGGAGGATAATGAGTAGAATTTTGATTAATATAGGGTTTTGTGAATTGAACTTAGGTTCCATAAGTGCCTTTTCCGACTGACCTATCTCCTGGTCCTCAGTTAAAGTCTTAATGCCTCCTTTGGATTTGCATATCCCTAAGATTGTAGGGAGAATCAGGTAAGATATGCTAACTTTTTTTTTTAAAGGAAGACACAGCATTCTAGTTCAAAACAAACCTAAAAGTAGTTAAAAAACAAAAACAAAAACAAAAACACAATGAAAACAGATGTGCAGGTAAAAGTGCTCTCACCCTGGAAGCCTGAGTGAGGATACAAGTTACAACCCTAGAACCTGGAACCGACCACTATAAGTTATCCTCTGGCTTCCACACTTACACCGTGACATGTATGTGCCTGCACACACACACACATACACACACACACACCACACACATACACCACACATGTTTTAAATAAATTAAAACAATCTGAGTTCACTAGACATAAAAAATTATCTTAAACTCAGTTATTAAAATTTCTCAAATTATAAAAAGAGCTCTTCAGAGCTTGATTACAGGGCTGAAGAGATAGTAAAGTGCTTGTTATGCAAGCATAAAACCTAAGGTCCATCCCCAGGATCCACACAAACAATCTGGCATGGTGGAGTGTTTATAATCCCAGATGACATGCTGAGTGAGCATCCTGAGGGAATGTGTACTGTTGGCCTGAGCATGGCCATATTAAGGGCCGCAGTACTTCAGAACCATAGGAATGGCAATGCCTTGGTCTAATTATGGATATTGACAGCTGTCTGCAGAAAATATCAACCACAGCTGCTGCTCACTGGATAATTGTAGCCTGAGACTGCTACCCTGCGGAGGCTCCCCTACTAAGATTCAGCTATATATAAAAAATCCACCTCCTTGTTCAGCTGTGTATAATAGATATGCTGAATTTCTGGGCTGCTAATGCATCTCCATCAAAGTTCAAAGCCCACCTGATCCCAGCTTTTTTGTATATGTTATTATCAACACAGTCAGGTCAATCCAAAAGCCATGCAGGCAGTGGCAACTGGGGAGGTAGAGACTGGCAGAATCCTGGGCCTTGCTGGTCAGCCACCCTAACCTAATGTTAAGTCCAGGGCTAGTAAGAGACCCTATGTCAAAAACCAAGGTGAGTAATGTCTGAGAAGTAACAGCCATGGCTGACCTGCTCTCTGCACTTTTTAGCATGCACACACACATATTTGGTCACTAAAACAAAAAGTCATATTGTCAAACAGAAGAACAGCTTTTATGAAAGAACATGATACTTTACAATATAGTAGAAGCCTAATTACTATTGACAGTCTGACTAGAATTTACAAATAAGCTGATTTTATTTTCTTCTATCTATTACTTAAACACATGAATGGGATCTGCTGCTGTCATTTGAAGGAAAAGCTTTCTATGCCTCCCATCCCACTGACAGATTGAAATTGGCTAATACCTGAGCAGTGGAGCCATCGGAACCACCTGAGTGAGACTCCTCAGGAAGGCAGACAGAGCCATGAGCAGCCAGTGAAACATTCCCTCCAAGAAATTCATCTCCTCGAACTGAATGGATGAGATCATTCAAATATTTGTAATAAAGATTGCTGGACAGAAAACCAGGCAAAAAGACCTGAAAGAGGAACAACATTTTAAAGATGAAAATCAAATACATCCAGTAAAGCTTCTCTGAATAGCTTTACCTACAAGCCTATCATTAACAGCGACACTTCCTCTTAGACTTCTAGCCTTTTGTACAGTTTTCACCGCCACTAAAATCAAGTGTTGTTGCCTGCCCACACTTTTCATGGACATTACATAGTGACAGAAAATAGTTGGTAGTTTTTACCACATACTGATTTTAATTCTGAACTGACTTCCCTAAGATAAAGAATAAGGGATATGGGCTGAAGAGATGGCTCAGTGGTTAAGTTTGAACTGAGTGCAGAGGACCCAAGTTTGGTTCCCAGAACTCACATCAGGTGGCTCACAACTACCTATAGCTCAAGCTCCAGGGAGATAGAACACCTCCAGCCTCGATGGGCATCTTCACCCACGTATACAAACCCAAACACAGACATGAAACTAAAAAGAAATGTTTAAAAAATTACAAGGATTGAGATTGCTAAGTTTAGTTTTAACCTTCAGATATATGACAAAGGTACCTACCAAAGGGATGTTATCAATTTATATTGCTGGCTGTAGATTATTTGTATCCACACAAGTTTTCCAGTGCAGGTTTTCTCATCTGTTTCCAAATAACTAATGGCACTTGTTGAATAAACGCCAACTAAAGTATGTTTTTATGGCCATTAAAGATTAATAGTGCTGAATAAGTTCTCCTTTATTATTTTCCATTACAGACTTCCTTCACAGTACTTATAACAACTGTTGGTATGTCTGTCTGTAATTAAGATGTTTTCTTATAGACATAAGTTCCAGAGGTCAAAAGCCCTATTTGTTTACCAGTATAACACCAACAACTAGTATAGAAATATTCAACAGTACTCACTGAATACATCACTCATATTTTTACTTTTCTTCAATTTAATTTTATGTATTATGTGTATGTGCAAGTCTACATGCAACGTCCCACATGTAGATATAAGAAGACAACGTGCAAGTGTCAATTCTCTGTCTCTCTCTCCCATGTGTTCTGGGAACTGACCTCTGAAAACTCCTGCCAGACCTCTCTTTGCTGTTTAATATGTCAGTGTGTGTGATCCTCAGGGGCTTGGTCTCTCACTGGTCTGGAGATCAGCAATCACTCTGTACTGGCTGGATAGTGAGCCCCAGGGATCTCCTGAGCACAGAGGAATTTGCAGATATGTGCCACTCAGCATTTTGTTTTGTTTTGTTTTTGGAGACAGGGTTTCTCTGTATAGCCCTGGCTGTCCTGGAACTCACTCTGCAGACCAGGCTGGCCTCAAATTCAGAAATCCACCTGCCTCTGCAGCCCAAGTGCTGGGATTAAAGGTGTGTGCCACCACCGCCCAGCCCACTCAGCATTTTTTGAGTTCCAGGAATCAAACAAGTCCCATATCTCCTAGCCTTAAACATAAAATCTTTCCAACTATCTGAGATTGCAGGTTGAGTGTCAACACACCCAACTATATTTTGGTTTTCTCTGTATTTTATTTCTCATTAAATTTATATCTTTTATATTACACCAGACCTGGATTTCCCTTTAAAATCAGAAAATCATTTTAATTATGAAAAAATTACTACCTGGGGTTGTTACTGATACGTGCCTTTTATAATTGTTTTAAATTTAGTCTTCTTTTGTATGTATGTTTATGTGCATGCATGTGGAAACTAGAGACTAATTTTGGGTGTCTTCCTCAATCACTTCTCCATCTTATTTTTCAAGACAAGATCTCTCACTGAACTTGGGGCTTACCAATTAGCTGGGTCCTCCTGTTCCTAGGTCCTCAGTACTAGGATTATAGAAGCCACCTCTCCATACCTGGTTTCTTAAGAAATTACTGAGGGCCAGGTGGTGGTGGTGGCAGCCCTCACTTTTCATCCCAATACTATGGGAGGCCGAGGCAGGTGGATTTCTTTGAGTTCCAGGCCTGTCTGGTCTACAACGTGAGTTCTAGGGCAGTCAGTGCTACACAGTAAAACTGCTTCAAAAAATAAAATAAAATAAAATAAAATAAAGTAAAATAAAAACAAAAGTAAGAGAGAGAAAGAGAGAGAAAAGAAAGAAATGAAATTGCTGAGGATACTAACAAATTTGACTGAGCTACCTTCCAAGCATCTACGTATGTTTAGAACTTCAGTATTTTTAGAAGTGCTTAGCCAATCTCTTTTCACCTGAATAAGCATGACATGACAAACTCGTGAGTTTTCCCTGGACTCAATAAAACTCCCCATAAATCTGTTCTAATTCATAGAATAAATTATTCATAAATATTAAAACTGTTATTAAACTGTTAGTGGTATCTCAAGTGTGATCAAAATACATAAAATTAGTGTTTCAATCTTGAGGATCAATAGATATTTGCCAATTATTCAGAAATTAATTTTGTCTCGTACTACCACTATAGCTAATAACAGTTAATATTTTTAATGTGATAGTCATTAAGATAATAAGCATTTTATATCATTACTTTATTTTAATACTGTATAATTTTGATGTTATTTCTATTTTACAGATGAGGAAATGGTATTAGAAGTTCAGTAACAGCCTGGGCCATTTAGCCTACAAAGGTAAGGTTTATACACACCAAGTCAAGACTCAAGTCTCTGCTCTTAATCACTATGTTGTACTGCTTCAATTCCCCACAGTTGTTATACATTATATTTTTGGAGTTCCACAAGTAAAACTTTTCATAGGTTAACACTTGAAAATACTGGTTACCTTCTCCATTGTTGTCCAGGCCTGACGTAATGGAGTTGTGAAACAGTTAGGAAGTGGCCCACCTTCCCTGCAGATATTAGATTCAATTTCTAATCGTACAACATCATCAAATCCAAGGGGGTGTGTGGCTTGGAGGGAAAAGTACCTATGGCAAAAGATTTGAAGTATAACCAAATTACACACAAGATTAAACAGCTGTCTATACTTACAGACACTCCTATCTGGGGCTACTTGACTCTACCCCAGAACTTCAACTGCAGAACCAGGTAAGGAAAGTGCTACTGTGTAACCTTGGGCTGATTCTCATATCCTCTAGAAAACCTGCTACTTCTCACCTGTCTTCCAAACATCTTCAGTTCCTAACTAGCCACCTCTGCAGCTACATGAGTCGTGCGTCAGGCTATACAGAAGCAAAGAGACCAACCAGCTACACATACTCAATGGGCACCTGTTTTCTGTTTAGGACCTAAATAGGAGTTTGTCACAAAATTTCTTAGCTAAGACCCTATAATTTTCCCTGAAAAGTAACAAAGATTTGTGCACAAGATAATAGTGAGACACACCATCACACCTATGAAGTATATGTAATAAACCCATAGGAATCCAAAACAAATAGTACTAAAGGTGAAGTGGATGGATTTAACTGGAGTTAACTCAGAGGACCTGCTAATGATTTAAGTACAGAAAGGAAAAAGTAGTTGATGAGAACTTAAGAGTTTGAACACAATGAGATATAGTGTAACTAATGTTTGGTACTTTGATTATGCATACAAAAAAGCAATAAAAGCAGGGAAAGAAAACTTTCACATATTTTAGCATTCTGTCTCCATCTGTGACAGATACACAGAAGGGGTAGTGATACAAACAGGAAACAGAGGGATAGACAAGCAGGAAATGAGAAAGTCCAACCCAACAACCAACAAACAAACGTCAGTCTTTGGAGAATGACTTCCAAGGTGAAAACAGGTCTGCTCTGAGCAGTTACTATGCTCCAGCCTGGACTGGGTGGTGCCGGGCCACTGTTCTGCTCCACTGTTCACAAACTGTTCTCTCTTCATCAGCCTTTCCATACCAAAAAGCACCTATCCCGTGCTATACGCAAGAAGTTAATAAGCACTCTAAATGAGTTTAACTTCCAGGCACCCAGACCAAGCTTCAAATATGCACTCTTCCCATTGCATCAGCCATCACCACTCTCTTTACCCAATACTTCCCACTAACCCACCACAGCAGGGTGAGCACTGGGCTAAACATGAAGAACTAGATCTGTTAGAGTTCCACCACCATCTTGCCCTCTGACTGACTTTGAGAAACAATGTTCTCCATGGGACTTAGTTCCCTACCTCAAAACAGAAAAATCAGACTAGATACTTAATCTGATTACTCATCAGAATTATCTAGAATGTTTTCAAAGAAATAATCATCCCCAAGTCTCCCCCTCAAACCTGCTGAATCAGAATCGAAAACACAGGGCTGGAAATGAATTTTAAACAAGGTCCTAGATGTTATTTTTTTAAAAGATTTATCTTATTTATGTGTTTGGGTGTTTTGCCTGCAAATGTGTCTGTGTATAACGTAGGTGCCTGGTCCTTGTATCCCCTGGAACAGCAGTTAGGCTGGCTGTGAACTACAATGTGGGTGCTGAGACCTGAACTCAGAAGAGCAATCGTTGCTCTTAACCATTGAGATGTCTCACCAGTCCCCTGTGGATGAACATCATGCAGACAGCTTGACACAAGTCTGCAGTCCTGTGTTTAGGCAGCATCCACTGGTCTAGACATTCCTGCCCTTTTCACTCTGACATCACAGAGTTCTTGCTTTTATTATTTTTTAATGTGTACATGTATTGTCTGTTTGAATGAGCAAAATGTATGTACAGGTGCCCCTTGAGCCAGAAGAGGGTGTTAGTCAGATCCCCTAGAGATGGAGTTACACACGGTTCTGAGGTGCCTGACACGGTGATGGAAGCAGGAACTGAGTTCTCTAAAGAACAAGTGTTCTTATTTGTAGAGTCACCTCTCCAGTCCCCAGGTCTGTGGAATTCTTTTAATCCCCAAGTCAACCCTTTACATTTATCTATGGATACAAACAACAAATTTTGTCACAAAAAAGAAAAGACAAGTATAAAGAATAAATTTAATTTAGCCAGGCAACAAGACTGTGGTGACAAAGCTGGCCACAGTCTTATCATTTGCCTGAGCAGATGTTTTATTTATAGTATAGCAGTTATATTTATAGTAAGATTTTTTTTCCAACTTCTTATCTGTGGTGAAAACTAGTGAGAAATTGGCTGGTCCAGTCCAGAGGGAGAGGGCGTGCTTAGCATGTACAAAGCCACGGGTTTAATTCCTAGCACTAAAGACAAAACCCAAAGAAAAAACAAAAAACAACAAAAATCCCCCTACTATTTATTACCAATGCAGGTCAAAGGTATGATACATTTATGCCCTTTCCAAAATGTTCCAATTACTTTAGAGTACGTCCTATTGTGTTCTAGAAACATTTTTACTACCCCAACTCAAGTCCTCTCTCCTTTTCCTTATGTGAGGAGGATGGATGCGGTGCTGGTTCTAAAACAGGCCCTTCCACTGGGCTCTGCAAGGCCTCTTTCCATCTCTTTCCATCTTGGTCCTCGCTAAGTGCTACATTTCCCCACTTGCCGGAAGTCTCCAACTGATCCTTTTTCTTCCTCTTGCCACATATATATGTATGCACAATCACATGTGTACCTCCTTATTCCTCCTCCTCCTCCTCTTCTTATTTTATTTTATGAGTATGCTGTCTCTGCTGAGAATTGAACTCAGGACTCCTGGAAAAGCAGCCACCTACGCTAAGCAATCTCTCCAGCCCTTCAATTTATTCTTAAGGATCGCCGGGCGGTGGTGGCACACACCTTTAATCCCAGCACTTGGGAGACAGAGGCAGGCGGATTTCTGAGTTTGAGGCCAGCCTGGTCTACAGAGTGAGTTCTAGGACAGCCAGGACTACACAGAGAAACCCTGTCTCGAAAAAAAAAAAAAGATCTAAACCAAGTTTCTGTCTGTGAAACCCTTCTGAGTACCACATCTTGGTCCTGCTTACTATAAAAAAGCCTTAACTTCCTCAGCAGGGACTTTTGTTCCCCAGCTGGAGAGCTCTGTATCTATCCCATCCAGATCAGTTTTTGTGGACTCATTGATAGCAGAAATGGACTTTATTCAAAGTTGTCATCACAGTGCATAGTGAATGCTCAAAACACCCGAACATGCTGACCAAACAAACTCACTTGTCATATAAAATCATGGCATCATTCTGTGCCTCCTGTCCATCATACTGGCCCTTTTTGGCAGCAAGCTGAGACTGGAAATTATCCGCTGCTAACCAGAATTGTAAGATATTCACTGCATCTTCTTTTTCCATGTACTAGGAAGAAAAACACAAAAGAGTAAGACAAGAAGCAGTTCCCTCATGACCTATAATTTCTATGTTGTTAGCAGTAAAGTCCAAAGGATCCTATGCACTCAACACCCTTCAGTTAAATGTAGAAACCTGAAGTAGACAAGTTTTAAATATTCTTTCAGGGGAGAGGGGAATAAAACAATGACAACAAAACCCCTCACCCCGCACCAGAAGATGTAAACTTCAGTGCACTGTAGCAAAACTTAGACAAATTTGGACTCATACTTCCTTACCAGTATTGACAGTGAGCTAATGGAACTAATTCTTTTACACCTAATCACAGCTATCATTCCATAAGAACGCAAGGACACTCCATGAAGACAGTCTGAACAAATACTGATTTCAAGTATGGCCAAAAGGGAAAAAATGAAAAGCAAGTTGACTATATGTTTAGCCTACTTTTGCAAAAAGGCACAGTTCAAGCATGTAGTTTGTTGCTATTTTGCCAAGTGATGCTGGGAACTGCAAACCTAGGACCTCCTAAAGGTTAAAACAGAACCTACCACAGGAATCTTTAGAATACTCATTTGTTTTGCAACACAAATATTTTCATTTGCTAAAGTCTAATAAGCAGTTATATAAAGCTGTATGCCTTACCTGCTGTGGGTGGATAACGCTCCTACCAGAAGCTGTAGGTAATTAAACCAAATCTAAGTGCCATACTGGGCTATCTTCCTGCAAGTTGTTGTGTAGAGACACCCTCCCCCTTTCCAAGGCCCTCAAAACAATGCAGACAATTGCCATTGTAGCTGCCTGCTCATCAGTACTAGATGGTAAGACTCCACTGCTGAAGAAATCATTTTGATCACATGACCCAAGTGGAATGGAAGCTTCTTCCCTGCTATAGCCCTTGTAAGTTGGAAGGCACCGTGAACTGTGCTGGGGAAGAACTGTCCTATGGCTACAGACTCTAACACTTCTAACTAGCCAGGCAAGAAGTGCCCACTGGTACCATAGGAGCAAGTCTGTTATGGAGCTAACCTATTGTTTTCTGGCTATATTTGATACCCACTTCAAATGAAGGAATCCATGTTTGTTGCTTTAAATCCAACCAAAAGGTCATGGCTAAGGTCAGAAGCCCCAGTGAGGAAGCAATTGCTATTGTTTTGCTAAATGGGTATGGTGTGCTGGTAAAGATGCCTTCTAAATAACATAGTCATACATACTGGAACTGAGCTATTGTCATTCTTAATGAGAGGTGTTTTTTGTTTTTTTGAAACAGTCTAAGTAGCTTTGGTTGGCCTAGAACTCACTATGTAGATCAGGCTAGCTTTGAACTCACAGAGATCCTTCTGCCTCTGCCTCTCCAGTGCTGGGATACACAATACCATGTCTGGCTTCTTTTTGCAGTGATTAGTGGTGACTGCAGAGATCCCATAAATAACTGCTGAATGTGCAACTATAAGTGGGACATCTGTATCACTACTCCATGGCTCAAGGAATATCATGGAGGAAGAGTCAGAAAGAAGAATTTAAGAGCTGGAAGGGGATGAGTAATGTCCAACACTGAGTTCAGGTACACTGGGCTGTCCCTACTGAACTCGCAGCAGTTGTGACTACCTGCGAAGATCTCCACAAGCTGGGCCCACCAACAACCTTGTTGTGGAAGGGAAGGATTCACAGGGCTACGTGACTCCTTAAGGATTTACCCAAAGTTAATGATGGATGGAGGAGGAAAAGACATCTTCACTGGTAAAGTCAATGGTAAGATGTCCATGTTTCTATAAACAACCCTAACGAAACTCACTGGGGGACAGACACACATTCACAAAAAGAAAAAAAGGAAGGAAGGAAGGAAAGAAGGAAGGAAGAAAGAAGAAATAGGCAAGGGGCCAGTTGAGAAAAGAAGGGAATTAGGAGGGTAGATAAAAAGGTATTTGTGTGAATATAATCAAAACACATTATGTATAATCTATGAATTGTCATAATGAAGCTCATTATTATGTGTGTTTAATATATGGCAGTAAAAACTTTTTAAAAAGACTTTAATAAAATTAATAATTGTTGGAAGGTACCATGTATGTCTCAAAGAGATTAACAGATTCACAATTTGCTTCAAATATTATACTGAAAAATTTTAACCACCAGCTAAAATAAAAATGATGAACATGGGAAAATGTTACTTTTCTTTCTTTCTTCTGAAATCTGGTCTATAATTACTGCAATGGAATGAAGTAGCCAATTCTATGGCTTTGTTTACTTGTTTTTATTTAGTGCATATATGAAGTGTATACAGAAGTCTCTGTGCTCATGTGAACATAAGGCCAGAGCCTGATAGCAGATGTGCTCCTTTATTGCACTCTATCTTATTTTTTGGCATATGGTCTCTCTCTCTCTTACCGAGCACAAAGCTCAGCAGTGAACTGACTAGATAATTTGCTAAGGCTCCAAAGAGCCTGACTCCACTTCCCAATACAGAGCAAATTGATGGATGTGGCCATGCCACCTTTTCCCCAAGGGTTCTATGGATCTAAACTCAGGTCCTCATACTTGTGCAGCACACACTGTTTACTGAGCCGTCTCCCCAGCTCCTACTTATTTTTGAGGTAGCCCAGGTTGTCCTCAAAGTCATTATATAGCAAAGAATGGATAACCTTAAATTTCTGATCCTCCTGCCTCCACCTCAAGAATGCTGGAATTATAGGTTTGCACCACCATGCCCAGTTTCACGTAGTGACAGGGACTGAACCCAGAGCATCATGCAGACTAGGCAAATATTCTGCCAACTGAGCTACATACCAGCCTCCTATTCTATGGCTTTAAAATAGTTCAAACTATCTTTTATATTATATTTTCTTATAATGTAACTAAAGTACTTTTTAAAAATTAGGGTTATTTTATACTGGGTTTCCTCTTGAATCTGATAAATATGCCATTTACATACTCTTGCCATTAAGTACAACCTAAAACAATCATTTTGCAAATGAGTTATCTCTTTTATGTCACTTTCTTTAGACAGGGTCCCAGCATGGAGCTGGAATGCTCTAGCAGAATATAAAAGAAGATGCAGAATTTACCTCAGAAAAATAAAAGAGGGCTGACTCACAGAAGAGAATGTCAGCCAGGTAAACAGTTCCACTGGTCAGCACTTCAATCTGGTATTTACAGAAATGGTGACTTCGCAGAAACTCACTAAAGTGCCTGCACGTGAACAAAAAGAAAATATTTGAGGGAAGGATCAAGGAAAGAGCATAACTAGAAAAAATACTCTTTCCAAAACTATCCCTAGTCAATCTTTTTTAAAATATGGTTTTATTTATTTATTTATTTATTTATTTATTTTAAATATGGTTTTTCAAGACAGGATTTCTCCCGTATCCCTGGCTATCCTGGAACTTGTTCTGTCGACCAGTGCCGGGATTAAAGGCATGTGCCACCACAGCCTGGCTTTATTCCCATAAAATCTTAAAGGCTTAGGTCAAGGCTACCTCATTTCCCGGGGTGCTGTTCCTGATTCCTTTCAGCTGTAAGCTGTCTCTCAGTGAGTTTGTAGCTTTCTTCTGATGGTTAACACCCACTACCTTGTGTTACAGTAACCAAAAACATGGCCCCTTTCTTTTATTAAGCTGTAACTTCAAGGCAGATACTGTATCTACTTGTGGCCCCTTACAAAAACATGTAATAAATATCGAGTAAAAGAATGAATGAACATATAGATTTTTAAAGGCACACAATTTTTTTTTTTTTTTTGGTTTTTTGAGACAGGGTTTCTCTGTGTAGCCCTGGCTGTCCTGGAACTCACCCTGTAGACCAGGCTGGCCTCGAACTCAGAGATCCACCTGCCTCTGCCTCCCAAATGCTGGGATTAAAGGCGTGAGCCACCACTGCCCTGCTGGCACACAGTAATTTTAAAAAGTCTGGAGACAGTTTATTATTATTATTTAGTTATAGAGTATAAGTTCAAAGCACGAGCAAATCAAATGTCCATTTGGAGACATGCATTATTAAAGCCCTCAGTCATATACCACAGTCTCAGTCACCCCAATGACTTTGGATAAGTGCACTGTTTTTAGTTGAGTAAAGTCCATTTTCCAACCAGGAGCTAGAATCCCCAGGAATGCTAATGTGAGAGTATGAACTTACTCTTGCTCCATTGCACTAAAGACTACAGCCTGTGCCAGAACGAAACAGTTGGGATCCACCTGTCCATCTTCTCCACAAATCTTTGCTGTGAAAGAAATAGCAATTGAATTTCTACTAAATTCAAGCTATACCCACTTTAAATAAAATTGGGAAACAATAGGGCACACACATGAAGTTTCCAATGGAACTAAAAGGGCTGGTAAGATGGCTCAGTAATGCTTGCTGCCAAACCTGATGATGACTCAAGTTCAATATCCATGTGGTGGGAAAAGAGAACCAATTCCCATAGATTGTCATCCAGCCTCTACTGTGACACATGTACCCCTCCCAAATAAGTATCTAAATAAATATTTAAATAAAAGAACAAGAAGAAAACATAGGTACCATCTTGAGACCAGGAAAATCTTTTGAGATATGCATATGGAAAACAGATCAAAATACTGAACAAGACAAGCATCTCTATACATTAAATTGCTCCGAAAACAAAATGAAAAGGCATAAGACAAGAAATGGACCAGTGGTTAACAGAGGACTCAAGTTTGATTCCCAGCACCCATGTCAGCTAGATCACAACCACATATAATTCCAGCTCCAGGGAACAGGCACCTGAATTCAAATGCACATACCCATACACAGATATATGTATACACACATAACTTAAAATAATAAAATCTTCTTTCAGAGTCAGGACATGTATGACAATTAAAAGTTTAGCATGAACTAATGGTCCACATCCCAAATAAAAATTGAGCTAAGGACATGACAGATGATTCCAAAAGGACAGAGGTGGGCGGCACTCTCATCATTACCCAGCCATCAACCTGCTTTCTTCTATTTAAAAAACAAATAACAAAAACCATAAAATGGCTATTATGAAGAAATACATAAACTTATGAGTTATCAAATGAATCAGACAGCAGACAAAAAATTAACACAAAACTGCTTCAGCAATTATATATACATTATACACGTATACATATGCATTTGTGTGTATATATATATATGCTACAGCAATTATATATAGATAACATATAGATAATATATGTATATAGTAATTATTTACTAGCATATGCTTAAGCAAGCTAGGGCAGAGGAAAACTTATACCATTACTTAAAAGGAACACACAGAGTGTTTCTTCTACAGGACAATTTGACAGTTTCTATATTAGCTTTTTTTTTTTTGGAGACAAGCATTATGTATTCCTGGCTAGATGTAATTCTTTGAAGACTAGACTAGCCTCAGATTTATAGAAATCCACCTACCCCTGCCTCTGGAAAAATAAAATATTTATAATCAGCAGCACTATTTCTAAGACTGTAACCTAATGTGAACTACGGATTTAAAAGTCTAGAAGTGAGACTTATGAAGAGAGCTGCCTAATATCCATCACTAGAAAAACCCTGAGGCAACCATAAGGCCCCGCTCTGCTCAGTCTCTATCTTTGGAGAGGCTTCAGGAAACTCAAGGGTCAGTCACATCCTGATCCCTTTGTTCATCACTCTCCAGACAATGCTTAGCTGTGGTATGGATATGTGTGTCATCTTTGACCAATTTCCTAGCAGTCTGATCTTAAACTTCTTGGAGTCTCTGGAGTTATGAGAGTCTTTATCATATGCTTATAAGATAATCAGTATTTAGGAATACCTAGAAACTTTCAGGAAAGGGCCTGGCCACCAGAATAACTGGTGCCTATGGTCATGACCTGTTGAGAGGATTAGGATTTTCAGTGAAGGGGACTGAAGGCCAGGTACTCATACTCTTGGCCAATATTCATACTCAGCTATGCCCACACAATGAAACCTCTATTAAAACCTAAAGGTACAGGGCTGAGAAAGACTGAGTTTCACATTAATGACCATACAGAGGTTGGTGTGCATGTGCAGAGAGCACAAAGCTCCATGTTCCTTCTCTAATTTGCCCTGTACATAGCTTTCCATTGACTCTGGACCTGCATCCTTTCTAAATACCCTTTACAATAAATTAAACTATTTTCCTAGATTCTACAAGTTGCTCTAGCAAACTTATCAAACCCAAGGAGGGTGAATGAGACCCAGCAATGTAGGCTGCAACCTTCTTAGAAGAGGTAATCTTGTGGGACAAAGTCCTCAACCTGTAGAATCTAAGGCTATTTCCAGGTAACCAGTGACAGAACTGAGCTGACAAAGATGACATCCAAGTAGCATCTGCTAGAGAATCATAATTAACTGGTTGTTGATGGGGAAGGCCCCATATATCAAGGGGTCACAGATCAGTCTCACAATTGTCAAAGTATAGCAGGAGGAGCTAAATGTTCCTATATTCTTATGACAGCATGTTTCTCCTCAAGCATCTGGCACCTCCTCTAACCTCTCTGCTGAGGACTTTGTTTCCTACTTCCCTGAAAATCCGGAGCAATGAGAAGATTACTACCCTCTTCTGTCACATAGGTCTTCATCCCAGAGTGCATTTGTTCCTATCACCTCACATGAACCTTTTTTCTTTCTTTCTTAATCACTGTATACGTATGAATATTTTGCCTGCATGTCTATACATGCATTATGTGCATGCCTGATGCTCAAGGCAGCCAGAAAAGAGTGTCAGGTCCCCTGGAACAAGAGTTAGACAGTGTGAGCAGCCATGTGGGTGTGGGGGCTGAGAACTGAACTCTGGTTCTGGTTCTGCAAGAGCATCAAGTACTCTTAACCACAGAGCCACTCTCCAGCCCAGATGAAGCATTCTTGCTCCTATCTGGGCATCTTCCATTCCAGCTCTGAAATCTCACTGTTTCTGCCTCCACAAAGCTCTTCCTCAAGCTTTTGTGTCAGTGTTCTCTCATTTCCATCATCTGCCAGGAGGGTGCTAAGCATACATTCCTGTTTAAATGTGATGACACACTTTGTGGTTGTAATACCTTACTTTAGAAACAAAACCAAAGACCTTGTTCCTTGACTTCACACTCTTCACAGCTATATGGCTCATAAGAATTTTCAATACTTCCTGCTCCATTCTTCCTATTTTCTTTAAATATTCTTTCTCTTTTCTTTTGAGATGAGGGTCTCACTATGTAGCTCTAGCTGTCTTAGAACTTATTATGTAGACCAGGCTGGCCTTAATCTGCCTGCCTCTGCTCACTTAGTGCTGGGATTTAAGGCACCACCATGTTCAGCTCTTTGAAGACTCTTAAAATTAATTTATCTACGCTCTACTATTACTAATTCTGAATGTTCATCTTATTTAACTTAGCAGCATCATTTAACATCTTTCCCCCTCCCTAACACTATACTTTCACCCATTTCTACCTCCCAACACTGGAATTAGAGCTATGCAAGGCACACCCAGATCATCCCACAATCTTTTTTATTTTATTTTATGAATCAATAAACTTTTTTTAAAGGTGTGTTTATTTATTTTATGTATACGAGCACTCTATATGCATGCACACCTGCAGGCCAGAAGAAGGATTAGACTACATTATCAACAGTTAGGAGCCACCATGTGGTTGCTGGGAGCTTCCACCAATTTAAAAAAAAAAGACAATGTACTTTATGTGACTAGGTGTTTTGCCTGCATTTATTTTTGTGCACTACATGCATGCTTGGTGCCCACAGAGACCAGAGAGGGCATCAGACCCCCTAGAACTGGAGTTATAGATGGCTGTGAGCCACTCACTGTGTGGGTACTGGGAATTGAACTCAGGTCCTCTGAAAGAGGAGCAGTCCCCTTAACTACTGAGCCATCTCTCCAGTCCCATAAAGAATTTTCTTTTTGTATTTTTTATTTCTGTGGGGTGTGTGTGTGTGTGTGTGTGTGTGTGTGTGTGTGTGTGTGTTTTACATAGGTGCAGGTCATAGGGTCCCCCAGAGTTGAAGTCACAGGGTATTGAGAACTGAAATGGGGTCTTCTGAGAGAGCAGGAAGTACTCTTACCCACTTAGCCTTTTCTCCAGTGCCTCTTCTCCACAATTTTAAAGTTTGGGCCTGCCGGGCGGTGGTGGTGCTCGCCTTTAATCCTAGCACTTGGGAGGCAGAGGCAGGCGATTTCTGAGTTCTAGGCCAGCCTGGTCTACAGAGTGAGTTCCAGGACAGCTAGGGCTACACAGAGAAACCCTGTCTCGAACCCCACCTTACCCACCCCCCCAAAAAGTTCGAGCCGGAGAAAATATAACTGTTGACATAGTTTTGCCTATGCATACACATGTTTGATGAAAATACATTTTGAAATGTTTACCTCAACAACTCTGAAATTCTTCAATTTTTTTCTATTCTAGTTTTTTTATGAAAATACATTTTTAAAAAACATGTTTGCCTGTCTAACAAAAACAAGAACGAAACAAAACACAAACCCTATATGCCATGTCCTTGCAACACCAGCTTCCTATTCTCAAGCTTCCTCATTTTCAAGCTTTCTCATTTACAAAGTAGTAACTGTAACTGTATTTATTTATAACAAGAGATTTTTATTCAATACATGGAAAGTCCTCAGAATACAGTTTAAGTCTTAAAGAGTAGTCAATAAAAATGTTATTTTTGTGCCTGCTATTATTGGTCCCACTCCAAGACTCTAAGTCAGCATGTAAGAGAGAAGTGAGCAAAATCAAATAAAAGTACCCTGAGAGGCTGAAGGTAAGGCACTACAGCGAGTACTTACTGCTCTTGCAGGAGACCTAGGTTTAGTTCCCAGCACCCACATGGAGGCTGTAACTGCCTGTAATGCCCTCTTCTGATTTCTGTAGGTGCCTATATGCACATGGAACATGTGCACGTGCGCACACACACATACACACACACACACTACACAATCTCATAATCTCCTCAGAGCTGAGAGATAGTTCAGCAGATAAGAGCACTTGTTGCTCTGGCAGAGGACATGGGTTCAGTATGTAGCACCCACGTGATGACACACAACTGCATCAGTTATAGGAGCCTGATGCCCTCTTCTGGCTTCTATGAGCTCCTGCACTCATGTTATACACATCAATTCATGTATGCACATATATACACATAAAAATAGTAAATTTCTTTTGTGGCTGGGTGTGGAGGCACATCCCTTTCATCCCAACATTCAGGAGACAGAGGCAGATGAATCATTACAAAGCCAGCCCTATCTTCATAGTTACAAGCTAGCCATGGCTATATAGTGAGACCCTGTCTGAAAAAAAAAATAAAATAAAAGACAAAAACAAAAAAGCTCAATAATAATGGTAATTAAAGATAAAAAAAGTCTCCTAGTTAGTAACCGAACTGGCCAGTTTTCCTTGTTACTTCCAGTACTACTTACCTATGATGTCATTTCTCATGGCTTCTGTAATTGGTATTGGTTTAGCAGCATCTGGAGATATATACTTGGTAAAAGTATTCACTGCATCTTGTTCTATACCTAAAAGAGAAGAGGACAACTTCAAAGCCAAAATGCAATCGGGATCACGAAGTGGACTGTGTTCATAACAGGATACTGTTTGCTGTGTAGTGCTATTTTAGGACAACTTCCACTGTAAAGCTGTCTTTTCACTGTGTGGTTCACAGCACAGAAAAACCTAGGTCAATTACTTTTTCTAATGTTTGTAAGAGCTACTGAGCTTCTTAGTCACGATGATGTTCTCTTTTTGTGTCTCTTCTCCAGAGTCTCAGATTGAACTATTTGCATAGTAATAAAACCACAGAAGCTCAAAAATCTTTATAAATCTACATTTGTAAATAACATTTGAGACATTTAAAGAGTTCCATAGTTTGTTTTTTCCTTTTTTTTTAAAGAGATTTATTTATTATTATAAATAAGTATACTGTAGCTGTCTTCAGACACACCAGAAGAGGGTGTCCCATCTCATTAGGGATGGTTGTGAGACACCATGTGGTTGCTGGGATTTGAACTCAGACTTTTGGAAGTCAGTGCTCTTACCCGCTGAGCCATCTCACCAGCCCCAGTTCCATAGTTTGTTACTACCAAGTACTTGTTATCAAGATGAAAGCAAATCATTTGCTTCACAGTGACTGAACTCTGGTAGGCTGAACAGCTCTAGAAAGTCACCCGTTTATTTTACAATCTCCAGTTCACAGGAATATTGATTTTTAAAGTATATCTTTAAGAATCTCTGAATTTCCTCAGTGTCTGTTGTACTATCTCCCTTTTCATCTCTAATTTTATTAATTTGGATCCTCTCTCTTCTGGTTAACTTGGCTAAAGATGTGTCAATCATTTTAAAGAGCCAACTCTGTTTCATTCTTTGTGTTTCTGACTTCAGCTCTAACTTTGGTAGCAAGCCTTAGCCTTCTTTGCAGCTCTTAGCTCTGATTTTGGTCTCTTCCTGTCTGCTTGTTTGGGCTACTGATGGCTCTTGTCTTTCTTTCTTTTTTTCTTTCTTTTTTCTTTTTTCTTTTTTTTTTTTTTTTTTTTTTGAGACAGGGTTTCTCTGTGTATCCCTGGCTGTCCTGAAACTCAGAAATCCACCTGCCTCTGCCTCCCAAGTGCTGGGATTAAAGGCGTGCGCCACCACCACCTTGCAAGGATCTTGTTTTTCTAAGGCTTCCCAATTTTTTTTTTTTTTACATAGGCTCAGAGCTTTCCTCTTAGCACTGACTTCATTGTGCCTTCTAGATGTTGATATGCTGGGTTTTCATTTTCAGAAGTTCAATTGTAGGAATTTAAAGCCTTTCTTCCTAGTTTCTCCTTTGACTCAGTGGTTTGTTGTTCAATTTGTATACTTTCTATCATTTCTATCGTTGATATTCAGCTTTATTCCATGGTGAATTAGGATGTGATTTCAATTTTCTTATATTTGTTGACACTTGTTCTATGTCCTACTATATGGTCTATATTTGAGAAAGTTCCACGGGCTGCTTGGAAGAACATGTATTCTTTGGGTGGAATGTTCTATAGATTTGCAAGAAACATCGTAAATGTCCACTATCTGCTAAACAAATAATGAAAATGTGGTACATCTACATAAGGGAATATTCAGCTATTAAGGAAAGTGAATTTTGCAGGTAAATGGATGGAGGAGGAAACAATCATTCTCTGTGAGGTAACCCAGACCAAGAAAGACAAACAGCACATGCATGCTTTCTCTGATGTGTGGTTGTTAGCTTTGAATCTTCAGACGTGTATTTCACTTGGAATACCCATATATCAGATAGTTAATAAGGGATCATGGGGGAGGGATAAGAGATAGAATACACTGTTATAAGGGGTTAAAAAGGACTAATGGTAACAGGAATAGTAACTGGTGTGAGATAGGGAGGGTAGGGCAGAAAAGGAAACAGTGGTATGTTCCACTAAAGACCTTTTGAAAAAGTCACATGGAAAACTACTACCATAGAAGCTTCCTAAAAATATACACATAAAGAGTTGAATGTGAGTTACCCTAATGAGATAACAAAGTCCCTACAAGACAACACTACAGACTAACAAAAAGTCCAATGCCAGTAATTAGCTATCTCTTTTGGAGTTGTTGGCAAGTTAGGTCCCACAGACTCTCCCAAACATCACAGGTTATTGCCTTCATTAAGCTCTTGGTTCCCTCCAAAACTTGACAGTAAGACTCTCTTGCTGACACCATATACCCAAGCCATTGAACATGTAGATACCAAGTTAGGACCAACCTGAAAATTCATCCCCACTGACTAGCCTGTTACAGATGATGGAAGGGACTATGCACACTACTGAGGAGAAAAGTAATCACCAATCTCATCTAGCTATGAACCCTGTGAGCTGCAATAACGAATGGCTTAGCGATACATGCACACTGGTGTACTAGTGTCAGGACAATGCTGGTGTAACCAACCACTCTCAGGTTGGATTTAAGGCCCACTCTACAATATGAAACCCATATGGGGCACCATTATTAGGCCAAGAACCTATGGCTAGGCATGTATAGGCCCTACACGTAAGCTTACTATGATTCTGCTACTAAATGGATAAAGCAACTAAATTCTAGTGACTTACTGATAGATCCATAAATTGATGTATCTCTCAATCTTCATCAAAGATTCAGAACTCAAAACAAACAAAAAACAAACAAACAAACAAATAAGTAAATGGAGCCTGTAAGAAGGCCCAACAGGGACCATATAGTGGCAGTTGTTCTCTGACTCTGATGGTATGCAAGCACCTTCACATATACATACACACAAATAAATAAACAAATTCGATGTGACTTAAAAAAAAAAGAGAACAGAAAAATTCCTTAAAATATCCTGTATTGTTTTTAAAAGATGTACCTTTTAGGGTCTGTGATAAGCCAGAAACTAGAAAAAAGAGCTTTCTTTCAGTAATTAGGGAGATCTTTAAGCACTAAGTTACTCGATCTAGCGTTTTAACAAATAACTTTTAAAACACTCAAGGGGGTTACTTTTCCCAAGAACCCAAGTTTGATTCTCAGAACCCACATGACAGCTCTGTGCTGACTTCCACTTCCAACACCTCTGGTCTCTGATGGCACTGCACATAGTGATAGACATACTTGAGGCAAAATACCCTCCCCCAAAAAATAATAAAATAAAATAAAATATCTGAATCCTTAAGATCTTGTTTTCGCCTCAAAACTCATCTTCAACCAACCACAACCAAACTTAAATAGTGACTCCATGAAACCATACAAATAAAAATACCTAGAACTTTATAATTTCTTTTAACTAAGATAAAAGGGTTTTGTTATTGTAGTTTGTTTATTTCTGAAAATGATATAGCTCAGGAACCAGAGAAATGACTGGGTGATTAAGAGCACTTGTCCCTGTGGTTGAGATCCTCAGTATTACATGTAGCTCACAATCATCCACTAACTTCCTACCAGGGGATCCAATAGACACACATGTGTCGCACATACATGTATGAAGGCAAAACATTTGTATATATAAAATAAAAACATTTGTATATATAAAATAAAAAAACTGATAAATTTCAGATAACTACATTTAAAGAACAAAGTCTTAAAATTACTTCAGGGCATATGAAGTAGTTTAAGATTAATTAAAATATAAAAGATGAAAACTTAATAAAAAATTCTTCAGATATTTTATAAATTGGATAAAAATTTCCCTGAATGGGTAGCCTGTGACTATTTCATTTATTATTACATCTTAGAAATGAATGTGTAGTAACTACTCAACAATAAATTTGCCACAATTACTTCCTGAAAGACTGAATTTACCACATAAAGTAACCATTTTTTTTCTACTATTTTAAATAATTAAATTATTTTAAATTTAATTTAAATTATTTTAAATACTAAACAAATTAAATTGTTCTTATGAACAAAGACAAAACTCAAAACACCTTAAGTCTTGCCGGGCAGTGGTGGTATACACCTTTAATTCCAGCACTCAGGAGGCAGAGGCAAGCAGATCTGAGTTTGAGACCAACCTGGTTCACAGAAGAATTCCAGGACAGACAAGATGACAGAGATAACCTGTCTCAAGAACCCAAAACCAACCAACCAAAAGTCTGAGGTCTTAGAGCTAGAAAGATGGCTAAGTGGTTAAGAGCCCTGGCTGCTTTTCCAGGACCTGGTTCAATTCCAGTACCCACAGGAGGCTCACAATCATCTGTAATTCACGCATGTATACAGCAAAACATTCCGCACTAAGTTTCTGAATCTCAAGATTCATAATGAATCAGAGCTACCAGAACTATAGATGGGAATATCAGACAACTATGTTTAATAGATTTAAGAAGATAAAGATAGTATCAAAACTGGAGTGAAGAAACAAACTACAAGGAAAAGAAAGAAAGAGAGAAGGAAAGAAAGAAAAAAGAAAGGAAGAAAGAAAGCAAGCAAGCAAGAAAGAAAGAAAAAAGAAAGAAAGAAAGAAAGAAAAGGAGAGAAAGAAAGGAAGGAAAAAAAATTCCAAGAAAGAATTCAGGGGCTACAAATATCAAAATGCTTGAACCATAAGCCTGAGATATGATCTCTGAAGCCTGCAATGGAAGGAGAGGAAACCTGAAGGCTCTTTTGACTTCTACGTGCACAATGGCACTCACATGCCCACGATCACTCACTCACACACAGAGTAAAATAATATCTTACAAGACTTAGGAACTTTCCAAGATGAAATGACAAACTAAAATTGATTCACTAGCAAACCAGATCCATCTTTAGAGATTCCATAAGCTACAAGCATTTGAAGAAAGCAAAACCTTTAAAAATAGAACAGAGCAATAATTACAAAAATGAGGATGTAGTACAATTTCTGAACTGACAGAATAGGAAAGAAAAATGTGCTGTTTTCAAAATGCCTGTGTTTAATTCTAGCTCCTCACTCACTAGACAACCTAAAGAAGCAACTTTCTAAACCAGTTTTCTCAAAGGTCATGAAAATGAAATCCAAATATATACTTAGTACAGAACTCAATAAATGGTATCTACCAGTAATCAAAAAAAAAAAAAAATGAAAAAAAATAATTAACCTACAAAGTGCAGTTAGACAGTACAGAGGACAGAGACCAGGAGTTCATTCCCTTGGTAAATGGCTTCCCTTCCAAATGTACAGAACAGTAGCATACTGCCCTGCCGCTCTGGTCAGCTGGTAACACATAGCAACAAAGACACCCAAGATCTCCTTTCTGCTCCTTTTTATCACCCTGAGTCCACTCAACCCTTCAAATCCTCTTAAATGTGCAAACCAGTGAGAAAGCCTACGGTTCTGACCCTCCTGTTCCTTGTCTTGGGTTCTGCGTTGTGAGACCTCACACTTACTTTTCATTAGTTTTTCTGACAGTTCTCTCAGTGGAGAAGAGCAACTGTTTCTACTGGCTACTGCAAGTCTGGAAGAGGATTCTTGGGAGTCCAAGGAAACCTGATGAGTTCCTGTTCTGGCCACTTCTCGATGGAGAGAATGGGCGCTGTGGCATTCCTGGGAAAGCAGCAAGTGATTCTGAGGGTTCTGAGTTCTACTACTCAGGTCAGTTCCTTCTGACTGAGTCACAAGCAGTGGGGCTGAGCTAGAATCCCCCAACCTCCTGTCAAGAGACTCAGTTACAAAAGACGCTGAAGTTTCATGTTTTTTAGATGGAGAGACAGGCTCAGCCAGTGAACTCTGTTTCACTGTGTTTAGACTGTGTGCTCTTATTCGGGACCAAGTTGTAGAGTGAAAACTTTCAGCCTCTAACCAAAATTTCACCAGGTGCTCCATTCTTCGAAGTTCCATAAACTGAAGGAAATATGGAAGGACAACAGTGTCACGCAAGACTTGTTCAAGGGTCTTTGAAAGACTAGATTTGGTCTCTTGAGTTTGATAGTCCAGACAGGATCTGCCTAAACAACAGAAGGAAATGAATCAGCCATTTGATAACAATTTTCTATCTAAACACAGTCTACCAGCATTTCTAACAGTGGAATCAGACAGTACTTCCAAACTGACTGCTTTCCAAAACAGTCTTCACTAATTTATACCATTTACAACAAGGAGTGGCCATTTTCCTCAGCCCCACTTGATCTCAAATTAGCAAACTCTGAATATATTCTAATATTTTAACACTATTTTGCTTTGTATCTCCCTGAGTACTATTGAAATGAGTATTCTTTGTGTGTGTGTTTGTGCGCAATCTTATTAAGTGTCAAATGCAACTATCCAGTACACTGCTCACTATTCTATTGAACTAGCCTTATATTTACATGAATATTTACTATTTCATTACACTTGCAGTGTTTTTTTTTTTTCAAATGTATCTTTTCAAAGTCACTTCCAATCACATAGTTCAGTATTCTATGACTGGACTCTCACATGCAAGTCTGTCTTTGATTAGGAGGTAGCAAGAAGTGGTGGTCACTTACCTAGGTCTCCAAAATGAGCAGCCTCCATATGGCTTGGCTGTTTCTTAAGCGTTGCTGTCCTGCTACTTGAAAAGGAGTCCATGTTGGCAGAAATGGCATTGATTGCAACATGACTTGGTCCTGCAGCTTCCAGCAAGGCATGATTTTTAGTGCTTTTTTGTGGGGAATGTACGGCTACTGAAGCTGTTTTGAAAAAAAAAATATTTAAAGTTATATACTATTTGATTACCTAGAACTCAAGGGCAGACTTTAAGAAAACTTAAAAAATTAAAAATTTTAACACTTAAGCAACATTCAAAAAATAGTTAAAGTGCTAAAGAGATAGTTTAGTGGCTGTTCTTCCAAAATACCCAGGTTCAAGCCCACATGAAAACTTGCAAACATCTGTAACTCCAGCTCCAGGATTCTGGTGCCCTTTTCTGGTGGGAATACACACACACATGATGCACCACAGAAACACATGTTGCACACAGACATACAAGCAGACTGAACATCCATATACATTAAATAAATAAAATCAGCCAGGCTGTTTGGCACATGCCTTTAATCTCAGCAAGCAGGAGGCAAAGGCAGGTGACATTCCTTGACTGCCAGAGCTTTACAGCCCCTGTCTCGAAATAATAATAGAAGATATCAAGCCTCAGCAAAATAGAAGATACACTATTATTTAGAACTCTTAAGATACTGCACCAAGCTGGGCGGTGGTGGCGCAGGCCTTTAATCCCAGCACTTGGGAGGCAGAGGCAGGTGGATTTCTGAG
>NW_022196911.1:57077090-57078816 GCF_008632895.1 Mastomys coucha
AAAAAAAAAAAAAAAGCATTCTGAAATGTGGACCTTTTCAATTTCTTAATCTTTGCTTGCTTCACAAACAAAACTGAAATTTAGAATAAATTCATGAGAGAAAAAAATATAGAAAAATATTCACCACAATACTTTTCTTCTTTGAGCAACAAGGTTTCTCCATCTAATAAAAGACACTGATGACTAAAGTTCAAGCTACTTAAAAATAAATGCTCTTAGGTAGGGCCTAGTGATCCATGCCTTTAATCCCCTAACTTAAAACTAGGCTATCTTTTTATTTCATGTTAAATTGAAGGAAGTAAAACCATTTTAGCAAGTTTAATAAAAATAGTTTTGCTTTTTATCTGTTATATGTTGAGACATGGTCTAATTATGTAGGCCAGGCTCTCCTCAAACCCAATCCTCCTGCTTCAGCCTCCAGAATGGAAGGATTGCAGGCATGCACTATCAGAGCCAGTTCTAGATTTTAAAAAAATATTTACTAGGGAGTATGTGTACATGATACGTATGTATGCATATACACGCCACAGTGCACACATGGAGAGCAGAAGACAACTTTGTACAGCTGGTTCTCTCCTCCACCTTTATGTAGGTTCCAGGGGATCAAACCCAGGGTTTCTAGGCTTGCATGGCAATCATGTTTAGCCACTCAACCATCTTACCATCTCTGGCTAGTTTTCTTATACAGATAATAGCTACCCTGAAAAATCTATATGAATGCCTCCCTTCTAATTATATATTAATTAGATGTCCATGATAACAAAAATGCTATGAATCCACTTGTGTAGTACTTCTTCTTAGAGAGTGAGAGGTGGTAGTGCATCAGTCAGCACTCACCGCTCTTGGCAAAGACCAGGGTTCCATTCCCAGCACCCACAAGGTGGTTCATACCACCTGTAACCCCAGTTCCATGCCCTCTTCTGGTCTCTATATACATGGTGTGCACATATACATGCAGGAAAAACAGGGCTAGTCCCTCCTCTTCACTACTCTATTAGAACTCATGCCTCATATCCATCGATCGGTCCCTTCCTCATAGTCTCTTTAGTTGGTCTCCATGGTACTACTCCCCTTGCTCCCTAGTTTCCTTTGAGTCTGTCCTTCTCATTCTAAAACTCATCTCTTAATTGTCCACTGTCAGAAATGGTCTCCTTCCCTAACTCCTCTTCCTAAGAATGTTCTCTAACACTTTCTTCTCCAAAGTATATTTATTCTCAAACCTTCAGTTATTACTAGAGCAAAAGTTTTCAAACTTTAAACTGTAAATAAGCTCTGCTTCCTGCCCCAAATAAACTTAATAAAAATCAGATCTAATTAGATCTACAAATTCAATAAAAGCAGAATAACTAACTTAGCCCTTTATTGTTCCTTTGGCAACAGCTCCTAGAGAAAAGCTCTTTGGAGCATCTGGAGAAGCCCTGGTCTGAATGCTTACCTGCCCTTTAGTCTGGGCTCTGCTCTTACACCTCTTCTTATTTATTGCTGGGGATTCCCTCTCAGGTTTTGCCATGTGAGGCCATATTTGTCCCAACATATAAATTATCACTTCTTCAAACCAATTCTTTCTAACTCCCATCTATTCAAATCCCGTCAAGAAAATGGTCTTATTTTTTTATTTTTTTTCACTATCTCCGTATCTTTTTCTTTTGTTTACTTTCTTATTTATTTTCAAGACTAAACTCTTTTTCTGTTTTTTGTTTGTTTGTTTGTTGGTTGGTTTTTTTTT
>NW_022196911.1:57078975-57107698 GCF_008632895.1 Mastomys coucha
CCTCAAACTCAGAAATCCACCTGCCTCTGCCTCCCAAATGCTGGGATTAAAGGCGTGCACCACCACCATCCAGCTTTAAACTCTTTTTCTACAGTACAAAAGTATTTCTGGGTCGCCATCTTAGAATTCCTCCAAACTACCCTTTTGAAAAAGCCATATAGTGCTGGGCAGTGGTGGTACACGCCTTTAATCCCAGCACTTGGGAGGCAGAGGCAGGCAGATTTCTGAGTTCGAGGCCAGGCTGGTCTACAGAGTGAGTTCCAGGACAGCCAGGGCTACATAGAGAAACCTTGTCTCGAAAAACCAAAAAAAAAAAAAAGAAAGCCATATAGCGTCAGTATCCTGCTCAAAGGCTTGCAGTGGCTCCCCATTTTCTCTTCTGTTTTTGGATTTGTTTGTTTGTTTTTCTGTTTTGTTTTGTCTTTTGGCATAACTCTCTTCAGCTTATTTCATGAAGGAATTACATTAGTATGAGTTAAAAGTGGACCCCAAGGGGCTAGAGAAATGGCTCAGTGGTTAAGAGCACTGACTGCTCTTTTGAAGGTCCTGAGTTCAAATCCTAGCAACTACATGGTGGCTCACAACCACCTGTAATGAGATCTGATGCCCCCTTCTGGGGTGTCTGAAGACAGCTACAGAGTACTTACATATAATAAATAAATCTTAAAAACAGAAAAAAAAGAAGTGAACCCCAAACAGATATACTACACAAGATAGGTTTTTTTGTTTTTTTTTTTTTTAATTATGACAAGGGACAGAAGTGAAATCCTACTCATTGTAAGGAAATCCTCGCTTAAGCTTCAGAGAACCACAGCACTTAAAACCCACAAACCTTCAGGAATAATCCTTAGCTAGTCCAATCTCTATTAGAAACTGGTATTTGTTCTATAGTTGAATTGCTTCTCCATATTCTGGATGCATAACTATAGTACAATGGTAACAAGGGCAAATTTCTTCTTAAATGCTTCTTTTTATCATAATTATGAGCAATCCCTGGAAGTAAGGGACTTCCAGCCTGTTGAATTCTTACATGGATATGTAACCCTCAGTCACCTTTATTTGAAGGTTCTAGATAGCAGGCATATGATACAATCCCTTCTCCTCAGTGGAAATGGCCTGCCAAAGGCAGCAGCAGGAGAAGAGGGTGTGGGGGAGGGTGGGGGTGGGCAGACTGGGAGCATCAGGAATCTAGGGGGGTGGAGGGAAAGGCAGCTGAGTCGTTGGTAACAACTCTGTGACTAGGGCCTCTTTTCTTTCCTGGTCTTTATGGCTCTGTACAATATCATTTCAATCTTTCTGTAAAAATTTCCCTTTACTTATCTGAAGGACCCTCTGACTCACAGATATATTCAAAAGAATTTAAAGGCTGGCAAGGACAAAAACAAAGAACAAAAATCCCAAACCAAACCAATCTTCTCTTTTATTGAAATCCTCTTCATTCTCCAGTGTTTATATAAGCCGTAACATTTCCATGAAGTATTCCCTAAAGTTTGCTGACCTTAAATTTTCTGGGTTCCTTGCAATATTTCGCTTCAGCTCACTATGTTAACACTAGGCAGCAATCACTACCTAGAACATCCATGACAGACCAGGCAATCTATTGTTTTGTCTATGGGTTTTTACTTCTGTTTGGGTCTCTCTGAACAATTCTTCAAGACTGGCATCTCCTCCATTTTTAGAGGTAGAGGCAAATACACAGAAAAGGTGATTACTTTGTCCTAGATCTATAAACTTGGAAAGAGTCATTTCAATAGGTAGAATTCCAACCTAGGGCACTTAGGGTCATACCTCTGGTTAAAACCTCAGACCCTAGAATTACTATGTGTGAAACATATGGAAATGAGTACCTCAAAAGCACTTCCCACAATATACCACAACTAAACATGTAATTCCCTAGCTTGGTTCTGTGAGGCAAGCCAGAAAGGTAGCAAGTCATAAACCTTACACCCGTGTCCCTCACATCTGAGATCTAATCAATAACACAACTCAGTTAATTTACCTGTTGGACTTCAATTCTGTCCTCACCTCTTTATTCTCATCACTAATTCAAGCCACCTGTAAAATTATTTGGCAAATTTTCTTCTCCCCTATCAGTCTATGAACTATATCCAATATCTAAGTTTTTCAGAGTCTTGTTACAGTAACTTTTTAAAAGTTTTTAAAAGTTATACCAACCTTTTAAATAACAAGAATTAAAAAGTGTTCTATAAATGGTGGCCATTTGCTGGTTTACATTTAAGTAGGTCCTGTTAATCAGACTACAACTTCACATTTATCCTTACATATGTCTATGTATGCATGTGTGTGCATGTTCATGCATCCAAACAAGTACAGGTATATCCGTGGCAGGGAGTGTTTATGGAAATAAGAGGATAAGTTCCAGGATCAGTTCTCTCCTGCCACGAGCGTTCTGCCCATTGAGTTTCCCGAAGGCCCTTCCTGAAGGGCTGCTGCTTGTAATGCTTCTGTTATTATCCTAAGGTCAAGTCCTTACCTGCTAAGCAGAGACTATGTGATCTCACTAGCAGATTATGAGCATGAAAATTACTTCACTTTATATATTATTTGGCAAATTATTATTTTTCAGACATAACTTATTTACTTGTTTTTTTTTCTGAGACATGGTCTCACTATGTAGCCTGAGCTGTCCTAAAATTTGCTATGTAGGCCAGGTTGGCCTCAAACTCAAAGAGATTTATTTGACTGCCTCTGTCTCCTGAGTGCTGGGATTAAAGGCATGCTTCCTCTTACCCATTTAGTATGAAGTTCTTTTATTTTTTAAGATTTTATATGAAAGTACACACCATATAATAAATAAATATTCAGACACAACAGAGGGCATCAGATCTCATTACAGATGGTTGTGAGCCATCATGTGGCTGCTAGAATTTGAACTCAGAACCTTCAGAAGAAAAGTCTGTGCTCTTAACCGCTGAGCCATATCTCCATTCCTAGTATAAAGTTCTTAAATCTCAATTTTAATTTAAAGAATTAGAAACTTACTGGGAAACAAAATGAAGCCAATCTCCTCACTATGCAAAATGAAAACTCTAAAGAAAGCTCCAAGACTTTCGTTTCAAAGTCAGGCTACTAGTGTCAGCTCTGTGTGAAGACTGCAGTTCTGATGGCTAATGCCTGCCTTCTCCCAGCAGACGCATCTTCACAAGCCTCCACTTAGAACT
Source organism: Mastomys coucha (assembly GCF_008632895.1). Lineage (NCBI taxonomy): Eukaryota > Metazoa > Chordata > Mammalia > Rodentia > Muridae > Mastomys > Mastomys coucha. The sequence continues at coordinate 57,082,158 of NW_022196911.1, forward strand.
TTCACCAAATGCTAGTCACATCTGGCTTAAAGAAGGTAGTTTAAATGAACTCACTTTAAGTTATCAATAATAAGTTTATAATAAGGCTGGAGGAACATTTATTTCTTTGATCTTACAAGTCTTATAAACGTTATAAATTAAATTCTCTGGCTAATTAAGCAGACAGTAAACACTCAATGCTGGCCACATATCAGGAAAATACTAGAAAAGTCTAACCAGGCAGTGGTGGCGCAGGCCTTTAATCCCAGCACTTGGGAGGCAGAGGCAGGTGGATTTCTGAGTTCAAGGCCAGCCTGGTCTACAGAGTGAGTTCCAGGACAGCCAGGGCTACACAGAGAAACCCTGTCTCGAAAAACCAAAAAAAAAAAAAAAGAAAAAAGAAAAAAGAAAAAAGCGTCCTTAAGCCCACAAATAAGAACAGTGTGTTAATGTCCACAATGTCCACAATGTACTGGGAATAAGCTTCAATGAAGGCCATTGGTTCTAAGTAATACAGTGAAAACTGCACTCATCCACATTTCTGAATAGACAGAAAACCAGCCTTGTAAATGGGATTCTCTCTAGCTGTCACCGCTCAGTGTCCATTTTATTGAACAAAGCCAACTAGTTAGGGAACAACCAAATGTATGATTTATAAAGAAAAACTGGTACACTTTAGAGCAGCCAGTAGATGCTCAGTAGAAGCCTGTTAGACTATAATTAAAGAGAAAAATCACAATTATAAATAATAACAGTAATAATAATAGAGATGATTACTGTCATTGCAAAAGATAAAAATTAGAACATCCATACCCACACGTCCATCACTGTGAATACAAAGGAGAATCACTCACCTTTAATGGATTTGACATCTAAGGTCTTCTCTTGCTCTTTACCTTTCACTAGAACACAAAAGAGCATCATGACCAACTTATGCGTGAAAGAGATCCATTCTATATACTGTCAACATCAGAGACACTTGAATCTAACGGAATGTGTATGCTGAGTTCTAGAACAGTGAACCGTGTGTGCCCTGGGGGTAGGTTAGTTCTTAGAATTCTTTGAGAAAGGAACCTCTGAACAGCAATGGATCAAACCCTCTGGAACGGCTCTTGAAGAGCCAGCCTTCAAAATATCTACATTCAAGTTCTGCCTCTTGCTGTTTATCAGCTGTGTAATCATGGATAAATTATTTAATTTCACTTAACGTTAATTTCCTTAAGTAGTAAAATCAGGTAATTTATAAAACTTACTTAGAGGGTTGCTGATGAAAAATGAAGTACTTGCAAAAGGCATTTGAAATAAATTTAGGGTAAATTTTAATACCACGATTCACCCACTATGCTGCCTACAAGCGCAGTAAAGAAAAGGACTTCTTTGGTTATATATATCATCTTACTTCTTTTGTATGCCCTCCCTAGCTTTGGGTACAAACATCCTAAACTTACAACCTCAATTCCCAAGCCTAAGGTCTAACAGGTTGTCCCTAAAATGATTACATAATCTTTCCTTTATTACACAAAACAGTGAAAATTCTATAGCAGATAAGCTCACAACAGCAAGCAAGCAAGCTGCAAGGCTGCTCTGGGCAAGTGCGGATTCTATTATAAAACCTGATGTGAGGTTATTTTTAATCTCCTTTACTTTCTTTGTGTTTGTCTTAAATTTTAAATTTCCTTGAATTCATTGAGTGGCTTATCAAAGTAAGAAATCTCAGAATGTGCCCATGTCTCCATGTTCTGAAATACTATTGATGCCGAAAAGCCAGGAGCAAAACCCAGCTGGCTCTCAGGTATCTCCCTGAAGTCAACTCATCAACAACCCAAATCCCCAGAGTACGCTCAGCTTGTCCAGACCAGAAACGTGCCCTTGCCTTCAGCAAACTTACTTCCAAGCATGTAGGCATCAACCTGAGAAAGATAAAGTGGCTGCTGTCACTAGGCATTGCTGTCAAGAATGTGTGACAGAGTGACCAGTATCTGACAGAAATCCTCTTGCCTTATCCTTCCAAATGCTTCAATAGCAAGATTGTCCCACCCATCATCCCACAGTGGCCTATGTCTCTTCTGATAGAAGGAGATGGCAAAGCCTATGCTATGGAGAGGATGAAATTACAAGGTTATCATATCTTTTTAAATATTAAGATGTCATGATGAGCTGGGCGGTAGTGGAGCACGCCTTTAATCCCAGCACTTGGGAGGCAAAGGCAGGTGGATTTCTGAGTTTGAGGTCAGCCTGGTCTACAGAGTGAGTTCCAGGACAGCCAGGGCTACACAGAGAAACCCTGTCTCGAAAAACAAAAAAACAAAACAAAAAAAAAACAAAACAAAAAAATGATGTAATGATGGTCCTATGCTCTATAGAGGATGAAGTTACAAGCTTGTCCTATCTTCTTAAATATTAAGATGTCATAATGGTCCTTACTTATATTTTCACATATAACTAGCCTATAAAAATTAACCCTGACTTTTAAATTTTTATTTATGTTTTTGAGACTGAGTTTTTCTCTGTAGCCCTGGCTGCCCTAGAACTCACTCTGTAGATCAGCTTGCCTGTTTCTACATCCCAAGTGCTAGGATTAAAGGCATGCACCACCAATTTTTAATCACCCTGATTGTTTTCTGTCATGTCATTTATTTTGAGGCACGGATCTCAGAGGTTCCAGCCCATTCTTGCTGTTGCTGAAAAGGTGAAACACAGGAGCAGGAAAGTGGTAGAGACCATTTAGCTCACAACAGCCAGCAGGCAGGGCCAATACCGTCTTGTAAAGCCCCCTGTGTTGTTGTAACTCCAACTTTACACCTGCAGCTTTGCATCTCACCTAAAGCCAGACTGGTGCGGCTAACTGTTGATCTACTTCTTATCTCTGATAGGTTTATTTAAATTATCTGACCTATCATCAGATTTTTAGTATTTACTTTCTCAGGGTAAAACTTCAGTCCACCCTTCAACTTGTCTTTCTTTCCTATTCTGTATCCCATCAGTCAGCAAGTGTATTAAGGGCTATCCCAGAATATAACCTAAATTTAGCCACCACCACTCTTGACAGTAATGCTGGTTGAGACAGTCACCTCTAATTAGGCTAAAGAAGTCCTTTGAGATGTTACTTGAATTTCAGCTTAGATGTCAAGAGAAAGCTGATTTTATGAAGATGGAGAAAGCAGCACTATTTTGTTATCACCTTGCTTATGAAGTAACTAGTTAAAACTATCCAGAAAAAACAATTCCACATTTCCTACCTCATATTCTATATCTGTAGCTATACATCTATAGCTATATTAAAGGTTCACACTTACTCTGAAAAAGGACAGAATATGAACTTTTAAAAATGTTTTAAAATTATGTACTTTATGTATATGAGTGCTCTATTTGCATGTATGCTTGCATGATAGAAGAGGGCATCAGACCCTATTACAGATGGTTATGAGCTACCATGTGGTTCCTGGGAATTGCACTCAGGACCTATGGAAGAGTGGCCACTGCTCTTTACCTCTGAGCCATCTCTCCAGCGCCATTTTAAAAAAAATTTTTAATTGGGGTTGGAGAGATGGCTCAGTGGTTAAGACCACTGGCTACTCTTCCAGAAGACCCAGGTTTGATTTCTAGCACCCACTTGGTGGCTAACAACTGATTGGAACTCCAGTTTTAGGTGATCAATGCTCTCTTCTGGCCTCCATGGGCACAGCATTCACATAGTGCACGAACATACTACACTCAGGTAAAACATTCACACACTATTTTTTTAATCTCAAATTTTATTTTACTTGATACACTGTGTGTATGTATGTCAGTATACACACATGGAGATCAGAATATAATGTGAATCCTTTCTCCTTTCACTATAATGACTTCCAGGGACTGAATTCAAGTTGTCAGACTTGCCCGACAAGCACTTTGACCTGCTGAGGCATTCCACTAGTCCCATACTATAACTACTTTTAAGATCTGCTGAACTTAAAGGTCTCTGTTTATACTATCAAAAATACAGACATGTCTGTGTTACAATAACACGTTGCTTCAAAAGCTGGTGGTGCACTGGGCTGTTGTGATGGCTTAGTGGTCAAGAGCATGTGCTGCTCTTCCAGAGGACCCATGTCTACAGTTCCAGATGACCCAACTTCCTCTTCTGACCTCCTAGGGCACCAGGCACACATACATACATGTAAGCAAAACACTCATAAACATATAGAAATCAAAAAAACAAAATAAAAAACTGGTGGAGTAAGAGATTTGATGAGTGGACTGTATCTTGTCTCTGAAATAGAGAAATAAATCCCAAGGAGTAGAGAGATGGTTTAATCCTTAAAGTGTTTGCCATATAATCTTGATTAATTTGAATTTGATCTTCAAAAGCCACATTAAGTTGAAAGAACTGACTCCACAAAGTCAGTATCTAAGTCTTTTGAGATATGCTCTTTGTAATCTACTATTTAGTCTTTTTTATTTTTTTGAATTTTCGGATTCTTAGATCCTTAGATTTCCTTACATGCCCAGTTACACCTGTACCCCATACACATAAATAAAATAAAAATCTCCAAGTAGAGAGGAGCACTACATGTGAATTAAAATTTGAAATGTCTTAGAGGTGAAAAAAAAAATCTGATCTTGGGGTAGAGAATTTAAGGTATTTAAGGAAAGAAGGCTGAAAAGATGGCTCAGTAGGTAAGAGCACATACTCCTACCTGTCCTGGGTTGCATACCTTTAATCACAGCACTCCAGCAGAGGCAGCTAGGTCTATAGAACAAGTTCCAGGACAGCCTGGAGTACACTAAGAAATCAAGTTTCTTAAAAAAAAAAAAAAAAAAATTAAGCAAAAAGCACATACTATACTCTTGTATCAGACCCAAGTTTGGATCTCATCACTCACGTAACTTTAGCTCCAGATCTGACATAATACTCTTCTACACACACACACACACACACACACACTCTCTCTCTCTCTCTCTTTTAAAGAATTTAAAAAAAATTTTCTAGAAGGAAAGGGCTCCATCCTAAATGAAGTTTCTGAGTACCCTAGAGTAGGTTGAAATTACTTCACGTTTGCTCCTCTTCTGTAGGTCTAGTAAATGAAGGCAAGATCTTCCATGAGCCCTTGAAAGTTGGATCTCTGTACTGAAGAAGGCATTCCCTTTCTGCTTGTGTCTTCTGGGTTTCAGAGCCATGATCTATTCAGCTGGTTGGAAACACTGTGCCAAGTGGCCAGGTGTGATAGTTTACGTTTTGGGAGCTAGATCTTGGCTTCACACTGTAGAACTGTGTCTATCAATAACATTTCAAAAGAGAAAGCTGACAGCAGTTAAAAAAAAAAACAGCACAGATGAGAATAGAAAGGTATGCCTATGGTAGAGTAAATTGTTCTAACCACTTTGCACTTGTTATCGCAGCCTGATGATCAATTTCTTGCATAACTGCATAGGAAGATACCTACTTAAATAATCATCAACACCAATGTTTGTAAGTAAAAGCTAAGAAATAAATTTATTAATAGGAAAATGGGTGAACAGAAATATAAGAAATTAAGTAGTTATAATAACTTCCAAGCACCCACACAGTGGCTCACAGCAATCTTTAACTCCAGTTCTAGAGAATCAGATGCCCTCTTCTGGCCTCCTTGGGCAAAGGCACACACATGGTGTATATACATACACAAACAACACACTCATACATATAAAATTCAAAAGGCAGTGCTAATTCCTATGGGACATTTCCATGTGAAAGTAAAATAAAATGACAGAGATCTAAAAACAAGCTATTCTTAAAGACAATGAGAATCCTGTCATTGCATCCATTCCAGGGTATGTATACAGAAGAGACAGGACAGGCTATTACATTCTTGTAATCCCTGTACTTAAAAGACTGAGATAAGATTGTTGTACTTTTTTTTGGTTTTTGTTTGTTTGGTTTTTTGGTTTTTTGAGACAGGGTTTCTCTGTGTAGCCCTGGCTGTCCTCGAACTTAGAAGTCCGCCTGCCTCTGCCTCCCAAGTGCTGGGATTAAAGGCGTGCGCCACCACTGCCCAGCAGGATTGCTGTACTTTTAAGGCTAGTAATGACTACATATCAATATACTGATTTGAAAATTAAAAAAAATAAAAAAGACAACTCATGACAGTAGATTACAAAGTGCATATCTCAAAAGATTTAAATACTAAGACTAAGAAAAACTTAACACAATAGACTTAGATACTTGACTAAGAAAAACTTAACACAATAGATGGGTAAACTGAGGAAACACTAAGGTAATTCTTATAACTGTTTCCATTTTGTTGTGATGTGTGAGTGTTTTGCCTACAATCTACACATGTGCATGCCTAGTGCCCAAGGAGGCCAAAGAAGGGTAGTGGATTCCCTGGACCTGGAGCTCCAGATGGTTCGAAGCTGCCATGTAGGTTCTGGGAACTAAACTCAGGTTCTGTTTAAGAACAACAAAAGTTCTTAAGGGCTGAGCCATCTACAGCCCTCTTTTCCTGATTTTAGATTCACCATTTTAAATGAAATGTAATAAACCTCTATCAAGAAAGAAAAATAAACTGATGAGGCTCTTTATGAGAAGTTTTCAGAAGTTGGGTGTGGTGATACATGCCTATAATCCAAACACTAAATTAGAGGAAGAAGAACGTCCACAAGGCCCCCCTGATCTCATCAGTAAACCGTAAGGCCAGGACTACAAAGCCAGACTGTCTTGACTCCCAACCCTTCAAAATGGTTGTTTCTAGCTTCCCTGGCCACATTCAGTATCCAGAACTCATCTGGAATAATCTTTTTTTTCCTTAAGTACATTTATTTATTTTGTGGGAGTGGATGTATCACATGTGTGGAGGTCAGAGGACATCTTAATGGGAGTTACTCTTCCCTCTGACGTTGTGGGTCCTGGGGATCTAACTCAGACGGTTAGGCTCCACACCAAGGGTCTTTATCTGCTGGGCCATCTAGCTCTAGAATGAACTTTCTAAGCAAATAATCAGATCACTCTAAAAGGTCACTTCTCTCAAAAGTTTTACAACATATTCTTTCTGCATTTGGAATAAAACTCTCGATAATGTGGTGGTGTCTGCCCACCTGACTCTCTATGCTTCAGTCACAGTGACCGCCTTGGCTTTCTTAAAGGCACCAGCTCTTTATTCCCTGTACCTCCAGTGTCTTTCCTGACCTCTCTAAAAGTTACATCCCACTACTGATCCACACTAGCTTTAGGTTTCAAGGTTACGTACTGAATTCTTCCTCTAACATCCAACCAAAATAGGCTTTTCTCAATAAATTACTCTTTCATTACATATCATTCAGTTTGTAAGTATATATACACATTTTTTTTGGCCTACTCATTGCCTGCCTACAGCATCAATGAGCTTCATAGGTACAGAGACTATGTCCATATGACTGTTCCGACACCCTAAGACAGTGTCTGGCAGATTGGACACTTGACAGTGTGTGTTAAATGAACAGACAAGTCTATTGTTCAACTTGAAAATAGTCCCATACTTAGAATGCATTTTTCCCCCTTAAAAAATAAGCACCCCAACACTGTCAAACTAGGTTCAGTTAACAACTCCAGAGATATTAAGACACTTTACTGACAAAGCTTCCTACCATTTACCAGTTTCATTCACTCCTCACCTAGCATCAACAGACAGCTTCAGTCCTATGAGGCCTTTAGGAATCACCTGATTCGCAGCTTGAAAAAAAGTGGGTTAACCGGCTGTCTCGGTTACAGAGTTTATGAAAAAGCTATCATGTGAATACAAGTCTGATTTAGTGTTATGTTCCCCCCCCAAAGTCTGATACATCTTCTCTGAAGCAGTAAGAATGAACGGATACAACCACCTCCATCTAAAGAGATCTGACTGATCAATTTGTGTATGTATATTTAATGAAACACAATAACCCTTTCCAGGATCAAAATCACCTTGCCTCGACTTTAAAACTAAGTAAGCTTTTACAACTGAACATCAGAAAACATCAGAAATCTAAGTAGTTCATTTATAACAGCAGCAACGGTTCCAATTATTAGTCAAGTTGCTCAATCATCAAAAGCAGCAGTCTTCCGAATACGGAACTTCAGTAGTAAGAAATTTTATTTTAGGAATAACAGTGGGCCCCCTTCCGCTCTCCACCCCCGCCCCCAAAAGAGGAAACTAGAAAATAGCGCTAGTTGAAGAAATAACAGTTTCACGTGCTTTTAGGTATAACACACCCGCCCCCCCCCGCGCAAATATTCGGAAAAGTCAAGACTTCCTATAAGGGACTTCCTTGATCTTGATCCAAAGTGCGCGCGTGCACACAGACAACACACACATATAAACCTCTGGAAACCAAACGCACCAGAAAAACCTTCCTTTAGCAAACAGGTGTTAATTTCTATGGGTTGAAGCAAGCACTTTCGGCCCAAAGCGACAATGCCCCTCGACCTCCCTAGAGGAGGCCACCTTCTCCCCTGCAGAGTCCCGGGCAGCATACCGCACCGCGGATGTCGGCGCGGAGGCCGAGCGGCTCACCGAGAGCCTCGCGGCCGCCCTGACGAAATCCTAGCAGGTTTGCTGCCCCACCGCTGCCCGAGACCCGGCTCGCCCCCCGCCGGCGACCCCTCGGCTACCTTTCCGCCGGAAGAAGGACATGGCGGGGCCCGGGTCGGGGCGGAGGGCGCGGGGGGAGTGTCGCGGGGAGGGCCCGGCTCCCCTCATTCAGCAGCTGGCCGGGACTTCCGGGTCCGCAGGAGCCTCAGCACTAGTCCGAAAACAGCCCCTTCTTCCGGGTGTGGGCGCTGCCGCCTCCTCGGGATGCCCCGGCAGCTGCTGCCGCCATGTTATCAACAAGCCACCCGCTCAGAGTTCCGGTCCGTCCGCGCGCGGGGCTTCACGGGAGGCCCCGGCCCCGCCCCCTCCTGCGCACCTCCTCCCGCGGGGCTGGGTTGTGCCCGCCCAGCCCACGTGACCTGGCGTCCTCGAGTCCGTGAGCCCTTCCTGCTAGAGGCTTCGGGTGACGGCGCCTCTTTGCCGAACCTCCTATTCGGGAAGCCGAGGCCAGCCCTGCCGCGCAGCCGATTGGCAGCTTTACCCTGCCAGGTCCCCGGGGGATGCAGGCGAGCCAGCAGGACCAGGAATCGAGGGCAATAATCTGCTCTTATGGAGCTCCTGAAGCTCCGTCCCTCAAAGTGACCTCAGGAAGGAAGGAGAAAAAGAGTAGTAGGCTCATTTTCAGACGAGATCCCTACAGATGCTCAAACCAGAAAGAGCCAGCAAGCTGAGCCTCGACAGGGGAGGGACTATTTCTTCCGTTCTTATTCGAATGCCATCTTTTGACTTCCTTAAAACTTACCCACCTTTAGCGCCCTGGATGGATGGTCACTATTAGCTGCAACTGCTGTCAAAAGCGAACCAGGAACTCATGATGCACACAATTGCTGATTTTTATGTTGGATCAGTGAAGTCTACATGAGACAGAAGGAAAAACTAGTCCAGGAGAGCAACTTGCCTGATTATTCGGTGTGTTAAAACAAAAACTAAATAAAGCCTGGAGTTTTAACCATTTTATTAGAGCAGGTTAATAAGTTTGCTAGTTTTGTTTCCAGGCCTGTTTGCTAAAGCATGAAAAACCACCATAGCTAAATTTCTTTATAACGTCGTGCACAGAGACCATACTAAACCCTCCAGGTTAGTAACAGTCTTTAAATTTGCTCTTGGTATGGAGGAAACGGCACATTCCGTTTGCCGAAGGTCATAGCTAACTAGAAGTGAAGCCCAGGTTTCAAGGTCACCCTGGGCAGGAGCCAAAAAGGAGAGCAGAGCTGTGGTTGCCCAATGTGAGGTGATGCTGGGGAGAGTCATTGGTGCAGAGATCTGAGATGATTTGGAAATGAATATTACACTCTGGGCATACCCCCTCCCTATTCACACCCACTGCCCACCCTTGGACACCTTTCCTTGACTAATATTAAGACAAGCCAGGCGAGGTGTTCTGGTGGTGAAAGCCTTTAGTGCACTTGGAAGGCAGAAAGGAGCAGCAAGTGGATGACTGAGTTCAGGCCAGCTTGACCATGGTGAGACCTTGTCTCAAAAAAGATAAAAAAAACAAAACAAGATGCTGAAGGAATGAATGGCTTAGCAGTTAGGAGCTCAGACAACACTTGCAAAGAGTCCACAGTTAGAGCATCTACTCTGTTCTTAGGGAGAATTGGTGGTGCTAATATCAGGCCTTTCCCTTTCCCTCCTGGAGTTCCAATCCTGACAGAGACTGTTTTATATTTGTTAACTGGTTAGCTGATCAGGGCAGGAGGAACACCAGACGGATGAGTGAGGAAAATCCCTTGGATGAGCAAAATGTCAATGAGGTTGAAAGGGAGGGCTCTGATTCCATTAGGATTTCTTGAGTCCTTACTCATTCTCTCAGGCTAAATAAACATAATCTGTCTTGAGGAAGTGTTTCAATTCAATTTCCAATGAGGTTGATTCTTTGATCTCCTTCTACCAGAAATTCTGGAGTTGCTTTTATTCTCTGTAAGAAATAGATTGTTACACAATCCACTTACAGATAAGAAGAAGGCAATAGGCCCCCTAGCTGGTGACTGGTGCTGGCTTGTCACAGACCTCTAAAAAAGTTACAGGTAGCTGGGCAGTGGTGGCGCACGCCTTTAATCCCAGCACTTGGGAGGCAGAGTCAGGTGGATTTCTGAGTTTGAGGCCAGCCTGGTCTACAGAGTGAGTTCCAGGACAGCCAGGGCTACACAGAGAAACCCTATCTCGGAAAAAAAAAAAAAAAAAAGTTACAGGTACTTACTACTCATGGTCAGAAAAGTGGGAGGGGTCTATTCATTAGATACGGGTTTGTGTCCTTAACCAATAGCATGGGAAATTTGGGAAGGGGCAAATTCCAGTCAGTGGAGACAAGGATAGGAATTAGAGGGAACTTAAGACCCCTCCAGATTGGGGGACCTTAAAAATCACTGCCTTGTACCAAAGCATTGCACCAGAAATTTTTACCTTTTCTTTTTGCTGGCATCCCTTTCTGCAGAATTGTATATTTAAAAACTACTTCATTTTGTTAGTTCCTTGAATAAATTATATTATTTCCTCTATCTCTGAGACAGCTAGACATAGCAGTCAGCTAATCATTATCATTATTTACTTGTGAGGTACTCTTTATGTTCCTGGCTCTTCACAATTAAGACATCACATAGTCCTTCACACATACATCTCACCGCCACCCCACAAGAGACCCTGCCGCCATCATCACTTCTTGTTTATAGAGATGGTTGGGCTTCTTTGTAATGACCTGGGATCTCAACGGTAATAAGAGATAGAGGAAGGAAGAAGGGTTGTTGGTGAAGCTGTGGCTCCCACTTCACTTACTGTAGTTATAACCACTCCAAACAACTTGTACCTGCTTTGAAAGACCCCACTCTGGGCAAGGTATACTTAGAACTGTAGAACTTAAAAGAAGTAGATGAGGACACCTGATGCCATGTTCTGGCCTCTGCACGCGCGCGTACACACACACACACATACACACACACACACACACAGAGGCATGTGTACCCCAACATACAGGTCCATTTGTAGGTGATCAAACAAATCAGTTAAAGTTAAAACTAAAGGTTGGATAAGTCCCAAGATATTTCTGTCAACACTTGCCCTGTTGTATCACATGACCATTATGCACTCTTGCTTCTGAACACACAAAACATGATAGATACACTTAGGAATCCATGTACTTTCCCTCCTTAGAACTCCACCGATAAATGGTGCCTGAAACCCCTTATATTAGAGTTAAGACTACTGTATATTATGAACTGCAGTGTTCTTTATTGTACTTATCAAGTTTTCTGATGTTATAGAAACACAATGTTTTCACTGTGGAAAACAAAATATTCAAAATTTCTTACCACCATGTCACAGTATGGAAATATCAAAGTAGTGTATCTTTGGATTGTATTGTATTAGAACATCTGATTTTCAAATTTGCTGTTTGATTTTCTAGCTTAAGTTTCATTAAAAAAAAGTCATTAAACTTTGCTTGTGGTAAGCCCAGAGAGATTCCCAAAAATTCTGAAATGGCTCCAAACACACTTTGTTGTACTATGCATTTAGGCAAAGCAACAGTGTTAAAAGTAACAATTACAAAATCAAAATATCATTCAATTCTGACAGACATTGATGATGCTTTTTGTCTTACATTATTAAATATTTAGCCAAGATTTAATTCTTTGTGTAAAAATGAACAAGCATACCCATCTCATATGTGTGCCAGTTTGCTTTCATTTTAAATAAATGATAAAATTCTGCTTTTGTCAAATAACTGTTTTCAAATAGATTTTTCTATGGTTTGTTATCAGTAAATGTTTTATATGCTTATTTTATATTCCTACATATTTAGGTTTGTACAAACATTTCTTCGGCAAAAACGTTTCTTGATTAAGTTTGATCATCTATTTGATTGGACCAGACATTGGCCAGGGGATTAATAGAATGCACCTCAGGGCATGTCTCTGCTCCCAGAGACACAGTATGACAGCTTTGACTTAACATGTTAATCCCTTGATGGAATTATCATTTTATGGATTTCTTTTAGTGGTAGTAAAAGGGAGGAGGTAGGGTGTTAGAGGAAGTAGGCCCCTGAGGTCCTCTCTTTGTGGCTGTATCTGGCCTGGCTTCCTGCACACTCATGTTTGCTGCCTCTTTGCCACTGAGGATGCACTCCCACCCACCTTGATGTTCTGTGCAAGGGCATGAGGCAAAGAAAACATGAAAACACAAGCTAAAAAAACAAAACAAATTCTCCTCCCTTAAGTTGTCCCAAAGCCAATGCTTTGCTTACAATGACCCCAAAGTGGCTGCACATTGATCTGGCAGCATGCATACTCATGTCAACATACTTAGAATACTTGACATTGTTCACTGAATCCAATTAATATGATCCCATAGTACAAAGCAGCAATGCGATGTTCTTAAAAATGTCCAACCAAGGCTTCTTCACCCCTGCATTCTGAGGTTCTGTATGGTAGCTGGTTGGGGTCCTGGAGTCACCCCACAAACCACGTGAACACCGGTCTCAGTTAAACAGAGATGGTTTACCGAATGCACACCCCAAGACTCATCGACCAGGGCAACAGCTCAAATATGTTCACTGGACATTTCTCAGGGCCAGCTTATGAAGGCTAAAACCGCAAAACCCACAATACGCAGGTGCTGGAAGTACTGCCCAGTGGTTGGCCCTGACTCAAGCCATTTTAGACATGATAGTTTATATTGACCTTTAATTTGATGGGTCCTATGTGAAGCTCATAGTTGTGGAATTGATTGTTAAGATTAACAAACCTTATAACATATATAACACAACAGGGTATATGATCAACATGACCCTGATCTGAGTCAAGTTATTTTTCTGCATCAAAGACTAACTGGCAGGCATATTACAGGAACAATGTGAAATAACTAGCAGGCATGAAACAAAATGGCTACAGCTAGGCTTGGGGGACAGGTCTCAACAGCTCATTCAGCACTTGCAGCATGGATGTAATTCAGATGGCTGTAAGTATAAAATACAAAGTGTCTTTCTGTGTACTCTAAAGAAACAGCAGGTGCCTCTGACTCATCATTGCTCCTGCAAGTAACCCCTGGCCCATAGCCCTGTAAGGAACCCCAATTAACTCATTTGTTCACCACATGATGACATTACTTTGATTTCCTAACTGGGCTAGGCTCAGCAGAACATCAGTAGATGTTTACATCTCCCCAGGAAACGTCATATAACAAGTACCTATGACTCTTTGTCTTCAGTCTTTCTTTAGCATCTTACTTCTGCATAGAAGTGCCAGAGAGCTAACAACCATAAGTTAGATTTCAAGGACTTGAGATGAAAAAAATTAAAAGTAAAAAAAAATTATTACATCCATATTTTCATATTGATCACAACGTCGGCTCTAAGAATTGATGCCTGAAGTTAAGTCAGGCATCCAGAGGACGTACACCATCACTCTAGGCATAGGAGCATGTGAGGTAATACAGTGGCAAGCAGCTGGCCAGCCTTGTTTCCCAGACCTTTTTTTTTTTTTTAATAATTTTTTTTTAGATTTATTTATTTATTATATGTAAGTACACTGTAGCTGTCTTCAGACGCACCAGATGAGGGCGTCAGATCTCATTATGGGTGGTTGTGAGCCACCATGTGGTTGCTGGGATTTGAACTCATGACCTTCCGAAGAACAGTCTGTGCTCTTCCCCACTGAGCCATCTCACCAGCCCGTTTCCCAGACCTTTATGAAAGATGCTTGGAGTCAGAAGCATTTTGGAGTTTGGATTATTTTTTAGATATTTATACCTATTGTAGTGCCATTGTAGGATATTTGATCACATCGTGAACCCCAAGATTCTGAACTGGAAAAACCTGTTTCTTGTTGTGGTGTGGCTCAGCCCTAGCACACACCCAAGAGCTTTCTGTAAACAAGAGTTAAATAATGTCAAAGATAGGTCAGAATCAGAGCAAGCGACCAGTTGGAAGGAGTGAACATAAGAAAACCCAGGAAAGAGAAAGGAGAGGGTCTTTGAGTTGAAGGGTATTTAAGATAGCAGGGTCTTTGAGTTGAAGGATATTTAAGGTGAGAGAGAGAGAGAGAGAGAGAGAGAGAGAGAGAGAGAGAGAGAGAGAGATTAGAAACATTTAAGTAGAGGGTAGGGATGGATGAGGAAATCTCTGTCTGTCTGTCTCTGATTAGTCCAATCAGATAAGCTTAAAAGGGAAGAAACTCAGCAACTTAGTGGTTTTAATGAGATGTCCCCCACAGTCTCAGGCATTTGAAAACTTGGTCCCTAACTGATAGGCGGTTTAGAGAAATTATCCATGTGAGATAGTTACTGGCTATGCTGATTATTCAATTAAAAGTTCTGCTGAGTCCTTTTTATTAATGTGTAGACCAAGAGGGGGCTCATGCCTCTGAGGAGTCTCTTGGTGCCCAGGATTTTAAAAGACAGAACTACAATTGCATCAGTGTTTGAGATGGTTGTAGTGATGGGTTGTACATTAGAGAGGGATGCAGAGATGCCTAGTAACATCTGCTTTCTTTGCAAGGTTCAGTAGCATCTTCCAGACATTGTATAAGATATTTACACTATGGTCAAGGTCATGGATAGACCCTAATGTGCTGCCAAGCCAGAGGTGTATGCTGGAGGAGTGGAAGGCTGAGAAATGACAACGCAAAGTTGGGAGAGGATGTTGTTACCTTAGTCGTTTCAGTAGGAGGTATGGCCTTGTTGGAAGAAGTATGTTGCTGAAGGTAGCCTTTGAGAGTTTAAAGATCCAAGCCATTTTGAGTCTACTCTCTCTGATTCCTAGTTGTTATTTAAGTTATAAGCTCTCAGCTTCCTACTCCAGGTGCCATGTCTGTCACTTTCCTGTCATGACAGACTCTTACCCTCTGGAACTATAAGCCCAAATAAAGTTTTCCTTCTATAGTTTGCCTTGTTCATATTGTTTTATCACAGTGACAGAAAACTAATACACACATATATAGTGAAATATCTTGGGAATGGTACCCAAATCTAAACATGAAATTTGTTTATGTTTCTTATAACCGATACACAGAACCTAAGGCCCATTGTAATGAGAATTCTAGAATACTGGTTTCTTTAAAAAACAGGAGTACTATAAGAATATGCAGGCTGGAGAGATAGCTCAGTGGTTAAGAGCACTGACTGCTCTTCCAGAGGTCCTGAGTTCAATTCCCAGCAACCACATGGTGGCTCACAACCATCTGTAATAGGATCCGATGCACTCTTCTGGTGTGTGTCTGAAGACAGGTACAGTGTACTCATAAATAAATAAATAAATAAATGTACTTTCATTTTAATCCCAGGTGTAGGGATGTGAGGCTGCTTTGGACTGTCCGCAGTAGCTGACTATGATTTGGCTCATGCTCAAGCAGAGGCATGGTTTTGCCAGCTGCAGATCTAGGAACTTTTTAGAGGGTACCTAAATGCTAGGTTCCCATAAGAAGCTGGTGGTTGTTGATTATTTAGGGAGGTTCGTTACGGTTTGCTTGTAACTGTGGTCAAAGAAGAAACAAAAGGAACAAAAATAGATTTGGGGATCTCTATCTCTCTCTTTCCTCTATCCTTGTTTCTTTCCTATCTAGTATTCAGGGTGAAACATGGATGACAAAGGGTGAGGAAAAGAAGAACCCACAAAACAGCAAAGTCTAGCTACAACCTATTTTAGTGTGTTTTTATGGTGGCTCATCATATGAGGTCACATGAAGAGTTTTAAATTTATGCTGTCATATTAGTCCTTAAATAGTTTAGGACTTGGGAGCATTTATGCCTTTGAATTCTCAGCTAGGAATACTTAAGTTATTTTTCCTTCACTGCTTAAACGCAGTTGTCTGATCTTTGACAGAATCCATCATTCATTCTCACTGGCAGGTACTACCACTCTTATTGTCCACTCACCAATAGAGGACTACCACCATCAAGCCATACATAGTGTTTCCTGGTAAGACTGCTCAGGTCTGACATAGAGAATTAATTCTAACTTTTCCTCCTTCCTTAAGCCTCCTGACTTCCCCCTTAATACCACATCTAGAAAATACCGGAAGTACATATTTTTAATATATTCTAAGCCACATCACATTCCAACAATCTATTAGTAGTTCTTGGTGTTCTTGCCAGAGAAGGGGATCTTGATTTGTGAAAGAAGGCCCCAACTTAAGGAAAAAAAAAATATTCCTCTGGCGGTTTATAAAGTCTAACACATATTCAATCCAACTGTAACTGAACGCAGTATGTCTGCATCATGGGAAGTGCAAAGTTCAAACACATGTAGCAAAGACATAGAAGAAAGGCGCTCTTCTCAAACGAAGGAAATGGTGGGGCTTTATCCAGGAAGTCTATGTGTATTCATATAGGAAAGCCCTTTATGGGTAGACACTTCCTGAGGATGTTCAGTGAAAGGAGACTTGACATGAGACCATGATGGAAAGAGAGATGAAGCTGGTGGTAGTAGCACACACTGCTGATGAGGAGCCTGGTTAGGAGTTTGCATTCTGTCTCTTTTTCAAGTTTCCTGATATTTGTGATATAACCTGCACCACCAAGACCAACTCTGCAACTACCTTCTAAAGCTTTCACAGAGCTGAGAATGCAGCCCAAGGGCAGGGAGCATGTGTTTCTCATGCTCAAAGTCCCAACTCAACCCCTGCCCTTCCACCACCAGAAAAAAGAGAAAGCTGCTACAGGGTAACGTGGCTTTCATCGTGTGATTGACTGGTGGTGGCCCTGAGATTACCATCATCTAGTCTTTCAAACTATTGTCACTTCCTATTTGTTAGAACTCATATAACAAAATACCCAAGACTAATAGTTTATAAAAATAACAAAAAATTATAGAGTGCCAAGAGATTCCATCTAGAGAGAGGATCCTTTCTAGTTCCTATAAAGAAAGTTCTTGTTGTCTCCTCACATGGAAAGAAGGAACCGGGTCCCTCCTCCACATGCCTATGCATGAAGTCTCCGTGGTTATGACATAATCTCCTCTGAGAGGCTCCTGTCTTGTAATCCTAACACAGTCAGTACTGGGATTTCAATAAATGAATTTGGGGTGGGAACACAAATCACTGTACCTCCATACAACTGAGTGCCCCAGCTGCTATGTGTCTCCAAAGTGACATCAGTTACTCATTGAAGAAGGACTGACTGGTCTTGATGTTGCTAATTGCAGGAGGTTATTTGTACCTTAGCTTGGACTGTGAGCCACCTGGCTCTTGAATACTATATTAGTTACTTTTCTGTTGTTATGAAAGCACACCTCTGACTAAAAGCATCTTGGAAAGAGTTTGTTTTAGCTTCTGGTTCCAGAGGGAGGGAGTTCATAACGGCAGGGAAAGCGTAGCGTGGTGGGAGGGGCGAGACCCTGGCTGATCGCGTTTTTCTTCCGTACACAGGAAGTAGAAGGAGGAAGCAGGAAGTAGGGTGACCTTAAGCTTTATAAATCATCCTCTTAATTGCCCTCCTTCCTGGAATAATTCTTAATAACCATGGATGACAACTCAGCACTATTCCATTACTACCGTGGCCAGTTCTCAGACGCTAAGTAGCTCCTAAAGGGACAGAGAGCTAAGTTGATCCTCATCAAGTGTGTAGCGCATGCTAGAAATCATCCAAGGGATTTTTCATTTCATTAAATGTAATGGTGCATTTAATTCTCACGACAACCTGGAATGGTAGATACTATTATTTGCCTCATTTGGAAGATGGAGAAATGAGTCTTCCGAGAGACTAAGTAAATTGTCTACGATCTTGCCGTGAATAAAAGCAGGGCCAAGGCTGAAAGAGATTTCTCCTTTCCACAGTCCTTTTCTTTCTGCCTCGCTGTGTAAAGATTTGACTTGTCAAATGTGATAGTGAAATCTGTCAGTAAGGTTCTAGCCTCGAAGAGTAGCATCTGTAAACTGAAAAACTTACTTCTTTCCTATGTGATGTTTCACTTATAAACAGTGTGTTGAGGCTGGAGAGATGGCTCAGCGGCTAAAAGCATTGTTGCTTTTAGAGAGGATCTGGTTTAGTTCCTGGTACCCACCCATATTCTGGTTCTCACTGTGTGTGACTCCAGTTCTAAGGTATTTGATGCCTTCTTTTGACCTCCTCAGTTACCAGACATCCATCTGGTTCATAAGCATACAGGCAGACAAAACATTCTTACACATAAAAGAAAAATACAAACAAACATCAAAACACAGTGTTGGAAGCACCCAGAACAGAACTCCATCCTGCAGATGGTATTCAGTAGACAGAGACATCTGCACTACAGTGTTGCAGTGGTTCTATTGCTTCTGTTGCTTATGTATATTGAAGATGTAGGCCTTGTTATAGTCTCTAGGATATAGAAGATTAAAGCCTGTTCCTGTCTTAGTGGGTGTGGACTCACAGAGGGGACAGATCCCTAAAGAGAGAATGGTGCTCAGAGGACCCAAGAGAGAGGAAGGAATTACAACGTAGCCACCACTTGTCCCAATAATGGTGACAATCACAGAGTGTTCTCTTGGTTCCTCTGTTCAATTCTTATCTTCTCTCTTTAGGAACTAGTTTCCAGTTCAACGTCTGTTGCCAGTCCTCCCAGACTTATCTAGCTCCTGCTGAATTAATTACTTATAACCTATCTCAGTTAATGCCAGGCAGCTATTGGTTGTTGAACATGTACTGTGTCCAAGGCACCCTTTGTGTATTATCTCAAAATTGTCATACCCTTTATTGCATACTCTGGAGAGGAAGGCATTTGAATTCCAGTTTTACAGGTGGAGAATCTGGGGCTTAGAAAGCTTTGCCAAGCTCCTACAGCTAATCAGCAGTAGAGCCAGAATTCCAATTTGTACCTTAGTGATTCTTAAGTAAGACTTGGCAAATTAAAGCCCTCAGGCCAGACACAACACATCCACTGCCTATTTTTTGTAAATAAAGTTGGGTTAGAACAGAGTTATATCTATGTGTATGCAAGGCTATTCCTCTCAGCTGAATCTGTGCTTCTCCAGGGCTGTAGTCTGTCAGTATAGGCTAGGTTATGCAGCTGTAACAAACAAGCCCAATAGTTCAGTCACTAAAGACAATGACGATTATTTATCATTCATCTTGTACTTCCAACAAAGGTCCACAGGGGGGTTGGTTTATTGTGATATACAAAAGGACATGAGTGGACAGCGACATCATTGCCACAGGACCTCCAATACTACTGTATTTGTAGATAGAGTGACAAATCAAAACATATATTTTGTTTCAGAACTTCTGTTCACATTGTACCCACCAAAGCAATCACAAGGCTATGCTCAGCTCCAAAGGTGGAATTAAAATAAAGCTGAGAAATGCTATCTTACCATGAGTCTGAGGGAAAAATAAAGCGTATTTGTGAGCAGGTCTATAGACCACCATATCTGCTAACACACTCCCCTGGGTACCCCCTTTCCATGCCTCATCTAGGGATCAAAGTGGCATTGAGAGCATCATCCCACATAGAACCACATGAATTCTTGTAAGCATCCCTGTTTTTCCCCCCTTTGGCTCCACTAAAGTTTACTAATAAAAGTATACCCTCTTCTCTGGCTGCCACTGTAGCTTTACTTTTTCTTTTTATGTTTGTAGCTAGAGTTTTTGTCACGTTTTCTAGGCTAGCCTTAACCTTCTGGCTCAAGTGATTTCCCTGCCTCAGCCTCTTGGGGAACTAGGACTACATACAAGCGGGCACCCTGGTGGCAGCTACAGCGAAGTCTTGACTAATCTATGCTTTGTTAATTCTAGTATATTTTGAGTAAGAGATTTTTCTGGGAATAGTTACTCCGCAGTGTGAAGTGGCTGTGACCCCATAGACAGTGGGAGACGAGCACTGAGCATTGATTTGGTTTGCTCCAAACACTGCCATTGAGAGAAGCTTGCCCAAGAATGGATCGTGAGGTTCCTGTGGCAGTTTGCTGCTTTCCGTGGTCCCAGAGGTTACTTTGGGTCTTTGGCTCTAACTATGGCCTCTTGGCAGTAGACCGGCTTCAGTGGGTCTAAAGTTTGGTATCCTGCCGTAGGTTCAAAGGTCACCAGGAGTGACCAAGGATTAGACTCCGTCTGCTCACCTCACCTCATCTGCTTACTGTGCAGCCCCACCCTTGATCCTCTTGGCACATAGACAAGACAGGATCACTTCAGCAACCCACTCCACTGCAAACACCAACTTTCTCCAGTCCTCATAGCTGAACTTTGTGCAGATATTTCTCTAAAAGAACCCAAAACTACAACTCCCGATAGGCTCGGGAGAAGATGAAGTCAAACCAACCCACTTCAACAGATATGTAAACACGACAAAGCAATATCAGAACTATGATACTGCCATCCTTTAGCCCAACCGCCCTATCAGGGAAACAAAATTACATTGATAGCCACGATGTCTGAGAAGGAATTTAGAGTCTTTCTGTTGAAAAGAATTATTGATCATGTAGAAGAATTAACAGATTCATGAATTAAGGAAATCTACCCAAGACGTTGACAAGACAGTCTCAGTCTCCAAAGTGAATGAAACAGTTAATAAATTGGAGCAAAAGTTCAAGGAAAATATGGGGGGAAGATTTAGCAAGGAAATTGAGATACTGAAAAATAAACAGAAATATCTGAAGTGAAGGAGGTGGTCAGTTAAAAAACTACATCAGACACAATTATTATTTATTATTATTATTATTATTATTATTATTATTATTATTATTATTAGGTTTTTTGTGACAGGGTTTCTCTGTATAGCTCTGGCTGTCCTGGAAATCACTCTGTAGACCAGGCTGGCCTCGAACTCAGAAATCCACCTGCCTCTGCCTCCCAAGTGCTGGGATTAAAGGCATGCACCACCACTGCCTGGCATCAGACACTATTATTAACAGACAAGAGCATGCAGAAGAATGAATTTCAGGGGTGGAGGACAACATTGAGGAAGTAATACAAGCATATATAAGTACGGAAAAAATGGGGGCCGAAGGGATGGCTCAGTGGTGAAGAGCACTGTCTGCTTTTCCAGAGAACTGGAGTTTGATTCCTAGTACCTGCATGGTGACTCCATCTGTGACTCCAGGCCCAGGGGATCTGGTGACATCTTCAAGGCCTCCATGAGACCATCCATACTTATGGTACACAGACATAAATGTAGGCAAAACACATACACATAAAATAAATAATAAACAATAGTAAAAAGGCAAAAATGAAGGAACATGACCAATATTTCCAAGAAGCTTAGATACATTTAAGATGCCAAATCTGAGAATCCCTGGTGTAGAAGAGAGGAAAATCCAAAGGCGATTTGATGAAACTATAGCAGAAATCTTTCCAATGTTATAGAAAGAAGTGGGCTTCCAAACACAAGAGACATATAGAACTCCAACCAGATATGGGCCAGAGGAAAAACTCTCCATGGTATATTATAGTTGGGATGCCAAAAATGTACAGAAATTATCCTAGAAACAGCAGGAGGAAACAATTCACATACATTGATAAAAATATCAGTTACCCAGTTTTCATAAGCAACCAGAAAAGCCAGAAGAACTTGGAATATAACTTTTCAAGCCCTGAAAGCAAACAAGTGTGAGCCAAGAATGTTATACCCAGTCAGGTGTGGTGGAGGCAGGAAGATCTCTAAGAGTTTTAGGCCAGCTAGATCTACATAGCAAGTTCCAGGCCTGCCCTTGGAGAAGAGCCCAGAACCAGATGGGTTCACTGCTGAATCCTCTCAGCTTTTGAGAAAGACCTCAGACCAATTTTTCTCAACTTGTTTCATAAAATAGAAACTGAAGGAACCCTACCAAACTCATTTTATGAAGCCAGCATCATCTGGGTACCAAAATGAGGTTAAAGAGACAACAAAACAACAATAAATTTGAGGATCATAAATGCAGCACTTCTTAACAAAATACTTGCAAACCAAATTCAGGAGCAAATTAGGATTATATGCTATGATCACATGGGCTTCATCCCAGAAAGGCGAAATCTGTTCAACATATGTAAACCAATCAATATAATACAGCATAGAAACAAACTCAAGGACAGGAAGCACACAACTGTTTCACTTGATGCTGAAAACATCAAAGTTCAACATGCCTTTGTGATAAAACTTCTGGAGACTCTAGAAATAGATGGAGCACACATCAAAATAATAAAGGCTATGTACAACAAACCTATAGCTGACATGATGTTAAATGAAGACAAACTGAGAGCATTTCCTGTAAAGCCAGGAACGAAAGAATTTCCACTCCCCCTCTCTTATTTAATGCTGTGTTCAAAGTCTTAGCTACAGTAGTTAGATAAGAGAGAGGCATAGACGCTGTAAGGAGAGGAAGGGACAGAGTCAAACTGTTCTTATTTGCAAGTGACTGATTCTCTACTTAAAAGACCTTACTGAGTCCACCGAAAAACTCTCAGTTCTAACAAACACAGTGAAGTTGCACATACTAAACCAATATAAACATTTCATTTCTGCTACTAGTCTACTCTGCAGGAAAGAAATTAGAAAAAAATCTATTCAAAATAAGTCACCCCTATTAAATATTTAGGAACATAATCTAACCAAAGAAGTGAAAGATATCTACAATGAAACTGCAAGATACTGAAAAAGGAAATCATAGAAGATACTATATGATGGGAAAATATTTCATGTTCTTGGATAGGCAGAGTTATATTTTGGATAGGATAGAGTGCCTATTCAACCAAAATTAATTTATAGAATTAAATTAATACCTATTACAGTTCTCGTGTTGTATTTCACAGGTTTAAGGGAAAAAACTACATGAATTCGTATGGAACCACACAAGATCATGAATTAGCCAAAGGAATCCTAGGAGGTAAGAGCAACATTTGATTTCAAATTATACTGTAGAGCTATAATAAGGATAAAAACAACATGGTGCTGGAGTGAAAATGGACAGGAGAACCAATGGAATAGAATAGAGGACCTGGAGATAAAACAGCAGAGCTACACCCACTTAACACTGACAAAGGAGGCAAAAACATACTCTTGAAAAAAAGATAGCCTATTTGACACATTGCACTGCCCAAACTGGATTTCTGCTGGCAGGAGAACTGAGTTAGATTTATGTCTTTCACCTTGTACAAAAATTATTTCAAAATGGATCAAAGACTTCAATTTAAAACCTGAAACACTGAAATCACTTTTTTTCTTTATTTACATGTAAATTTCTCCATTCCCAGTTTCCCCTCCAAAAAACAAAGAAACAAACAAAAACAACCAAAACAAACCCCTGTTGCCTCCCACTTCCCCATGCCTGCCACCCCGCCCTCTCCCACTTTCTGGCCCTGGCATTCCCCTACACTGGGGCACAGAACTTTCACAGGGCCGAGCTCCTCTCCTCCTATTGATGATTGAATTTGCAATCCTCTACTATACACATGCTGTCTGAACAATCAGACCCCTCCATGTGCAGTCTTTGGTTGGTGGTTGAGACCCTGGGGGCTCTGAGGGTACTACTTAGTTCATATTGAAACACTGAAATCTTAAAAGCAAAGACAGGGACTTCCCGCCGACACATTGGGGAAGGCAAGAACTTTTTAAATAGAATGCCAAGACAGGAGCTAAGTGCAGTATCTACAAATAGACATAGAAAATAAAAGGTTTCTGAGCAGCAAACTGTTACAGGACACAGTCAGCAAAGTTAACAGATAGCCCAGAGAATGGGAGAAAAATCTGTGCCAGCAACACTTTAGACAAGGGGCTAGGTCAGAACTTATAAAGAATTGTAGAAATTTAATACCAAGAGGATAAACCAGCCAGTCAACAGACAAGTAAACTAACTGAATAGACATCTTTTAAAAATACAAATGGTTAATAACTGTTTTAAAAAGTGTCCAATATCTCAGCCATCAGAGACATGCAAATTAAAACTCCTTTGAGATACCACATCACCCCAGTCAGAATGGCCGTTGTCAATAAATCTGACAACAAATGTTGGAGAGGATGTGGAGAGACAGGAGCCCTCATGCACTGTTAGTGGGGTGCAAATTAATGCAGCCATTGTGAAAATCAGTTTTGAGAGTCTCAAGACATTAAAAACACAACCACCATCAGGATGACACACCTTTAATCCCAATTCTCAGAAGGCAGAGGCAGGGGGATCTCTCTGAGTTCTAGGACAGCCAGGGAAACATAGAAGGGTCCTGTTTAAAAACAAAACAAAACAAAACAAACTGAAGCAAAACAAAACACCACATGGCAGCTACATGTGGAGACATCTGCACTCCCCCTTTCCCGCATCTATTGCTGCTTTATTCACTATAGCAAAAAGAAGAATTAACCTAGTTGCCCATCAAAAGATGAATGGATAGTGAATATATACATATCATCTATAATGGAATATAACTCAGTTGCAAAGGAAAATGAAGTTAAAAAGTTTGCAGGAACATGGGTATAGCGTTAAGTGAGATCCCAGAATTTTAGGAAGAAGTAAACCTCATGTACTTTCTCATATGTTGAATCTAGCCTATAAGTATTGTAACATATGTTACAACATAACATATGTAAACAAATGTCCATGTGGGCACAGTATAACATGAAGAAAGAGAATAAGAAAGACACGTGTACAGGGATGAGGACGGACTGAACGCAGGTGATGGACACAGCTCTGCTCTGAACGCCAATCCTAGCTAGCTAGAAGCTATGTATACAGTCATTAAAAGCTGTATGGAATTGGTGTCTGTGATATTTTTATTTATTTGCAAGTTTTATTTTCTTTATAGTGTAGTGGGGTTTTTTTGTCTTTGTTGTTTTGAGATGGAGTCTTAATATGTAGCCTTGGTTGTCCCGGAACTCATAGAGATCTACCTACCTGGTCCTAATTTTTTAAACAATAAAGTTTATAAGGTAAAAATTTACATTGTTTTTGTTCCCTGAAGTTCTAGTTAATCCCATATTAACAGGTTGGGGGGCTAAACACTAGTGTGCTCTTCAATGCTCTCAGATTCTTGGACATGATGTCTCAGGGAGAGTCAGTATTTAATCACTTCTTAAAAGTGTCCATGGCCTGGAATGCTATTAGTTTCCATCAGAAAAAAAAAAAAAAA